>NC_090442.1:586472471-586793471 GCF_031143425.1 Pleurodeles waltl
TACTACACTCAACCCTATCTCTCTCCTACATAGTATTGACCTTCTTACTGCCAGAACTATCTTTTCACGAGACAGTAGCCACAGTACAGTTTTGACCTCAATGGACCTTTGCATGTTTTATTCTGCTCTGCATCCACTTATGCATAACCACGCAAGTACTACTCCAAGCCTATCACTACCGCTAAAATTGACATGATCATATGAGGCTTGACAAAATAAAAGCAGGTACAATGCTTTACTACATTGGGTAACTGGTTGAAAAATGTTTCAATGAGGTTTAGAACAAAGCTACTGTACCAGCGATGGCCAGAAATAAGTATTTGTGCATGCTGAACTGCAAGCAGGGGACTTCACTTGGTAGTTAAAATCTTTAACAGATTTAATTTTACATTAAGGATATCTTCCTACCTAAAATGACAATTTATATAAAAATGTTTTTTGTTGCATAACAAATAAGATGTGTTACATCAGCAGAACCAGGCTCTACATGATTTTGGAATAAAAGTCAGAAATGTTAATGTTATGGCCATGTCAGTCTTGGTCAAGAGCTACTATCTTCTATTTCAATAGATTCAATAAAAAGCTGAAGCGAGGGGGAGGAGATGAAGATAGTTGGATGAGTGCTTGTAGTGTTCCACCAATGGCTGTGCTTCTGGGGCTACATGCGCAAATCTGGAGCATTAATTTGGCAAACAGCTGTAAGAGAACCCAATCAATATTACATGTCTCAGATACTGGAGTTTTGGATTGGACATTAATGATACAAACGTTTAGCACCCCCACCCCTACTTCAACCTGATAAGGAGATGTAAGGAGGCAGTTGCCTTTCACAAGTAGGCAAAGGCCTGTTGCTTCTCTCATGGGATGGTGACAGACGTTTTGTTGCAGGTGCATGTAGGAGGGGGTAAAGTACAGCCTGAAGCACAACAGTGTAGCTCAAACATTACCTGGCCCTTGCAGTGTGTCACCATGGACAGATAAAGGGCTGTGGTAGAGTCTATTCAAATTTCACAGCGGGTCGATACACTCTTCCTGGAAGAAGCCACTACTTAAATTAAATTAAATTGCACAGGTCCCAATGATGACCATGCACTATAATGGACAGCACTGCAAATACTAAAATGGACTGAAATCACATATCACTGAGAAACATGTGCATGTTGGAACACTCATTTGACCATTTGAGATGGGTGAAAAAACGGTAGCCCTTTAGTATGGATTTTATTTATGTTGCTACACAAAAGTCCTCTTCATCTCACTGAGACAACAATTTGGGCAATGGGACTGAATAAAGAGCCTATAATCACACTACCAGAGAGTTGTGAGGGAGATTTGAAATATATATTTAGTGGGAAACGTCCCATACTAGCTCCTTCTCTGAAAGACTAGTTACCACAAGAAAAGAATGGGGTTCACCAATGATGTAGAGCTCTGTACACGGGGGACTGTCCGTGGGCTCATGGACAACGTTGGGTTCAGAGAATGCGTGGTGTGGGTGCTGTAACAGGGGTACGAGGGGGGGGGGGATTTCCTTTTACGGACTAGGTGGTCTCACACACTATATAGTGTCATGCTTCATCATTTGACCACCTAGCCCCACCCAGGTAGGATAGTACCACCTGGGCGGACTCAACCTCATCGTTAAAGGAACGGGAGGGAGTGCGTAAATAATTTTTTTTTATCTGGAGATAATGGGATCCAGCTAAGCTAGGGGGATATAAAAGCACTTAGGCAGTTGCCTGTGTGTAGTCTACACTTTAATAGTGGCAACTGCTGGTGCGACTAAAAACGGGGTGGGACACCACGGTGAGAACAAGGACTCACTGGGTCACCTCACTAAAAGTTGGCTGACATCTTTCTGCCCTCTACTGGGAGCCGTGAGAGGTCTCGGGCATTCTTCAGGGCCTAGGATCCCTAACCATCGTGCCTAGTGCAGATAGATAAGCCTCCCCTCAAAAGGAGGGGGGAAAAAACAATTATGATATATTTATAGATAAATGATGAAGTATGACACTATATAGTGTACCCCTGTTACAGCACCCACACCACGCATTCTCTGAACCCAACGAGGTCCATGAGCCCACGGACAGTCCCCCGTGTACAGAGCTCTACCTCATTGGTGAACCCCATACTTTCTTGTGGTAACTGAATAAAGAGCCCCCTGTGCTCACTAGCAGAAAGTGTAGCTTAGTTGCTTTGTGTGTGTGTCACTGCAGAGGATGTTTCTGAGAATTTGGATGTAGCTTGAGCATATTGAGAATTGTGTCACCTCAAACAAAACAGTGGCTCTACAGAACAGTATAAGACACAACCAGCACTTAAATACCTCGGATTGGGTAACTCTGCTGTTACTCTCCCCCCCCCCCCCAGCCCCTCCTCCTCACCCCTTCAACTTATTTGACACAAAACACTGTTTCTCTACAGTGCAAAATACAATGTAAGAGGATTAATCAGGAGGAGAATGGTATTGTGGCAGCAAATTCAAAAGAGTTCCTGAGCCACAAGTAGTCAAAGAAGTGCTGGCTGGAAAGTCTGTCCCTGTAGTGAGGGACAACAGGCTATGAAAAATATGCAGGCAATGGCTCGGACGACTGGAGAGGAAAGACAACACCTTAGAAGTTGAAATAACTAGACAGCACAATAGACAGATCATCTACTGGCTTGAGCTACTAATTGTGTGAGACATGCCTGTGATGTGATATTCAGAGGAAGGGGGTAAAATAATAAATGTAAGGCGATTACATAACAGGGCCTTCTTTCTCTTTGCTTGTGCCTCTTTTCTTCACCACAGGGAGGTTTAAACCCTACTGAATGAAAACAGTAAACAGTCTAAAGACTGTTAGATAAATAAAATGATAGCAAGAGCCTTGTTTGGACAGGGGGGAGATAACTGTCAGAGACTATACACTGGTGAAAATGTACATACAGCATGTATTCAATCACTATGCATCAAGAAAAATAATCAGCACACTCTTGAAACCACCGAAGACACAGTTAAAGACAAACATTATGCTTTAGGGCAAGACATTCTTAAAATTCTGTTTCACTTCCAATCTCCTCATGGGCTATGCGAAAAGGAAACAAAGACTTCTGAATGTTAATTTCTTTTCATTCATGAGATAGGTGTCTTACATTTCTTTTTCTATCTCCAGTTGTTTGCTTAGCTCTGTTGCTTTTTGTTCCAGATTGGAGCATTGCATCTGCTTCCCCTGTAGCTCCTGCAGTACTTGCTCTCTGCTTGCTTTAGTATTTTGAATATCAGCTTCCAGCTTCTGTGTGGGAGAAGAGGACTTTCTTTCAGCACAACTGCAATGATTAACATTATATATACTCATCTAAACCCCTTCCACCGGCTTGGTGGCCCGCCTGCCAAAGTTAGATCTTAGCGGTCCCATAGACTAAAACCCGCCTGAGTCCCACCCGACTCCGCCAAGGATTCTCATCCACCGCAACTGCGCTATCGTAAACAGTGGCTGGCAGCAGGACTACTGCCACACTCACCGTCGTGCAGATTTGGATGAGCCTTATCGCCCAACAAAACATGTCAGTCTGACCTCCACTTCTGCCTTGGTGAATAGTTTTTTTTTGGGGGGGAAGGGGGCTTTAAGGGGTGAAAATGCCCCTTTTCGCCTATTCTACTTCAGTTTCCGGCTGGACAACACCCTCCGTCGCTGCTGCGATTGGACCTCGGAGAAAGCATGACATCCCCCCATGTCACTGGACACGAAGGTAGAGAAACCTGCACTGGCTCGGGCCACTGCAAACATATACATACCACAGTAATTTTTTTAAACTACTGTGGCATGCATATGCTGGGGACACAATTGTCTCAGACACCGATGGGGACTTACTGGTACACAACATATATTGCACACAAACACCAGTCATTTTGGTGTCAGTATTCATTGCCAAATTAATGCTGGCACCATAGTGATGGTTCAATCACACCTGTCAACTGTGTTCATGTGTGCACATTGCAAGGGGGCATGTACCTGTCATGTTGTCCTTCGAGTTGTGTGTTTGAGTCAGTGTGTGTGTGTGTGTGTATGTGTGGGGGTGGTGGAGGGGTTTGTGTGGGGGTGTGATGCGATTGGCTGGGTGAGGTGGAGGGAGCGGGAATGGGTGATGTGGATGTGTCAGTATGTGTGCCATTTGCATATGGCATTGTTGTTGTGTTGGGTTGCTGTGTGCAACATTCAGGTGAGTGTTGATGTGTTGGCTGTGTTGTGTGTGGGTGCAGTGTCAATAGTGTGTGTATGTTGTGTCACTGATGTACATCAGTCTGTGGCATGTATGTGTTGTGGTGAAATGGCAATAGATAATAGTGTGTATGTGGTGTGTTGTGTCATGCGTGATGCAGAGGGACACATATGGCAAAGGTGTAGTGTGTGTAACTTATCTGTATTCCGTAGCCACTGCCCAATGTCCATTGGGTCCAGTGACTGTAAGCAAACCGCAGCAACTACACTGCCTGCAGGACTGTAACATCTTAATACGGCGGACAGGACACAGTCAACTTGACAGTCTTCCTGGGTCTGCCGCTGCAGCGGTTTGGCGGTGACACCACCAAGAACTAAATCAGGCCCTAAATGCCTTACCACTAAGACCCCAATTAGGAGTGGGATGATAATGAAAATGTCACTTACCCAGTGTACATCTGTTCGTGGCATCAGTCGCAGTAGATTCGCATGTTCTGCAATAGCTCGCCATCTGGTGTTGGGCCGGAGTGTTACAAGTTGTTTTTTTTTTCGAAGAAGTCTTTCGAGTCACGGGACCGAGTGACTCCTCCTTTTTGTCTCCATTGCGCATGGGCGTCGACTCCATCTTCGATTGTTTTTCCCCGCAGAGGGTGAGGTAGGAGTTGAATTGTAGTAATAGTGCCCATGCAATGGAGTGACTAAGTATGCACCTATTTAAGGTTGAGATGATACATATATAAATAATTGAAGGTAACTTCCAAACTGCTACAGGCTCCCGGGGAGGCGGGTGGGCACATGCGAATCTACTGCGACTGATGCCACGAACAGATGTACACTGGGTAAGTGAAATTTTCAGTTCGATGGCATCTGTCGCTGTAGATACGCATGTTCTGCATAGACTAGTAAGCAGTTATTTCCCCAAAAGCGGTGGATCAGCCTGTAGGAGTGGAAGTAGTCTGAAATAATGTCCTTAATACGGCTTGACCTACTGTGGCTTGTTGTGCGGATAACACGTCTACACAGTAGTGCTTGGTGAATGTGTGAGGCGTAGACCATGTGGCTGCCTTACATATTTCTTGCATTGGGATGTTTCCTAGAAAGGCCATGGTAGCACCTTTCTTTCTGGTTGAGTGTGCCCTTGGTGTAATGGGCAGCTGTCGTTTAGCTTTAAGGTAGCAGATTTGGATGCATTTAACTATCCATCTGGCTATACCTTGTTTTGAAATTGGGTTTCCTGCGTGAGGTTTTTGAAATGCAATAAAGAGTTGTTTAGTCTTTCTGATGTTTTTTGTTCTGTCAATGTAATACATCAATGCTCTTTTGACATCTAATGTATGTAGTGCCCTTTCAGCTACGGTATCTGGCTGTGGAAAGAACACTGGAAGTTCCACTGTTTGATTTAGATGGAACGGTGAAATAACCTTTGGCAAAAATTTAGGATTGGTCCTTAGGACGACCTTATTTTTGTGTAGTTGTATAAAAGGTTCCTGTATTGTAAACGCCTGAATCTCGCTTACTCTTCTTAGGGAAGTAATGGCGATGAGAAATGCCACCTTCCAGGTTAGGAACTGTATGTCGCAGGAGTGCATGGGTTCAAAAGGTGGACCCATAAGTCTAGTTAGGACAACATTTAGGTTCCATGAAGGAACAGGTAGTGTTCTTGGTGGTATAATTCTCCTAAGGCCCTCCATGAATGCTTTAATGACTGGTATCTTATATAGGGAAGTTGAATAGGTAGTCTGCAGGTATGCAGATATTGCTGCAAGGTGAATCTTAATGGAAGAGAAAGCTAGGTTAGATTTTTGTAAGTGAAGCAAGTAACCCACTACATGTTCTGGAGTTGTGTGTAATGGTTGTATTTGATTAATATGGCAGTAGCAAACAAACCTCTTCCATTTACTTGCATAGCAGTGCCTGGTGGATGGCCTTCTGGCTTGTTTTATGACTTCCATACATTCTTGGGTAAGTTGTAAGTGCCCGAATTCTAGGATTTCAGGAGCCAGATTGCTAGATTCAGCGATGCTGGATCTGGGTGTCTGATCTTTTGGTTGTGCTGTGTCAACAGATCTGGCCTGTTGGGCAATTTGATGCAGGGTACCACTGATAGGTCTAGCAGCGTTGTGTACCAGGGTTGCCTTGCCCAAGTTGGTGCTATCAATATGAGTTTGAGTTTGCTTTGACTGAGTTTGTTTACCAGGTAAGGAAGGAGAGGGAGAGGAGGAAAAGCGTAAGCAAATATCCCTGACCAGTTCATCCATAGGGCATTGCCTTGGGATTGTTTGTGTGGGTATCTGGATGCGAAGTTTTGGCATTTTGCGTTCTCCCTTGTTGCAAACAAGTCTATCTGAGGTGTTCCCCAGAGTTTGAAATAAGTGTTCAGAATTTGGGGGTGAATTTCCCATTCGTGGACCTGTTGGTGATCTCGAGAGAGATTGTCTGCGAGTTGATTTTGGATCCCTGGTATAAACTGTGCAATTAGGCGAATTTGGTTGTGAATTGCCCAATGCCAAATTTTTTGTGCTAGCAGGCTTAACTGCGTGGAGTGCGTCCCCCCCTGCTTGTTTAGATAATACATTGTTGTCATGTTGTCTGTTTTGACGAGAATGTATTTGTGAACTATTATTGGTTGGAAATCTTTTAGTGCTTGAAAAACTGCTAGAAGTTCTAGGTGATTGATATGCAGTTTTGTTTGATGTACGTTCCATTGTCCTTGTATGCTGTGTTGATCGAGGTGTGCTCCCCACCCTGTCATGGAAGCATCTGTTGTTATTACGTATTGTGGCACTGGGTCTTGGAAAGGCCGCCCCTTGTTTAAATTTATGTTGTTCCACCACAGAAGCGAGAGGTAAGTTTGGCGGTCTATTAACACCAGCTCTAGAAGGTGACCCTGTGCTTGAGACCACTGTGATGCTAGGCATTGTTGTAAGGGCCTCATGTGCAGTCTTGCGTTTGGGACAATGGCTATGCATGATGACATCATGCCTAGGAGTTGTAATACCATCTTTGCCTGTATCTTTTGTGTTGGATACATGCGTTGTATGATGGTGTTGAAATTTAGAATTCTTTGTGAACTTGGAGTGGCTACTCCCTTTGATGTGTCTATTATGGCTCCTAGGTATTGTTGTACCTTGCGCGGCAGAATGTTGGATTTTGTAAAGTTGACGGTGAACCCGAGTTTGAAGAGGGTTTGTATGATCTGATTTGTGTGATTTGAGCACTGTATGAACGAATGGGCTTTGATTAGCCAGTCGTCCAACTATGGGAACACATGTATTTGCTGCCTTCTTATGTGTGCAGCGACTACCGCTAGACATTTGGTAAAGACTCTTGGTGCGGTTGTTAATCCGAAAGGCAGTACCTTGAATTGGTAATGTATTCCTTTGAATACAAACCTTAGGTATTTCCTGTGCGATGGGTGTATTGGTATATGGAAATAAGCATCCTTGAGGTCTAAAGTTGCCATGTAGTCGTGTAGTTTTAGCAATGGCAATACTTCTTGTAGTGTGACCATGTGGAAGTGGTCTGATTTGATGAAAGTGCTCACTACTCTGAGGTCTAGGATTGGTCTCAGTGTTTTGTCCTTCTTTGGTATCAGAAAGTACAGTGAGTAAACTCCTGTGTTTATTTGTGTGTTTGGCACTAATTCGATTGCATTCTTTTGCAATAGTGCCTGCACTTCTATCTCCAGGAGATTGGAATGGTGTGTTGTTAAATTTTGTGCTTTTGGTGGTATGTTTGGAGGGAATTGTAGAAATTCTATGCAATAACCATGTTGGATAATTGCTAGAACCCAAGTGTCTGTAGTGATTTCCTCCCATGCTTTGTAATAATGACCTATTCTTCCCCCCACTGGTGTTGTGTGGAGGGGGTGAGTGACCTGTGAGTCACTGTTTAGTAGTAGGGGCTTTGGGGCTTTGAAATCTTCCTCTATTTCTAGGGAATTGCCCTCCTCTATATTGTCCCCGAAAACCTCCTCTATACTGTCCTTGGTAACTGGACGGTGTGGCTTGTGAGGTGCTGGCTTGTGTGCTTTGACCTCGAAACCCCCCTCGAAAGGGCGTTTTACGGAATGTGCTGTAATTCCCTCTGCTCTGCGGGGAGTAGAGTGCGCCCATGGCTTTGGCAGTGTCCGTATCTTTTTTGAGTTTCTCAATCGCTGTGTCCACTTCTGGACCGAACAGTTCTTTTTCATTAAAAGGCATATTGAGAACTGCTTGTTGAATCTCTGGTTTAAATCCAGACGTTCGGAGCCATGCATGCCTTCTGATAGTTACAGATGTATTAATTGTCCGTGCAGCTGTATCTGCAGCGTCCATGGAGGAGCGTATCTGGTTGTTGGAGATGGTCTGTCCCTCCTCAACCACTTGTTTTGCCCTATTTTGTAAGTCCTTGGGCAGATGTTCGATGAGATGTTGCATCTCGTCCCAGTGGGCTCTGTCATAGCGCGCAAGTAGTGCCTGGGAGTTCGCGATGCGCCACTGGTTTGCAGCTTGTGCTGCGACCCTTTTACCAGCTGCATCGAACTTGCGGCTTTCTTTATCTGGGGGTGGTGCATCTCCAGATGTGTGAGAGTTGGCCCTTTTCCTAGCTGCTCCTACAACGACAGAGTCTGGTGGCAGCTGTGTAGTGATGAAAGCCGGGTCTGTAGGAGGCACTTTATACTTTTTTTCCACCCTTGGTGTGATTGCCCTACTTTTGACCGGCTCCTTAAAGATGTCTTTTGCGTGCCGGAGCATACCAGGGAGCATAGGCAGGCTTTGGTAGGAGCTGTGGGTGGAGGAGAGTGTGTTGAATAAGAAATCATCCTCGACCTGTTCTGAGTGGAGGCTTACGTTGTGAAATTGTGCTGCTCTAGCCACCACTTGAGAATACGCGGTGCTGTCTTCTGGTGGAGATGGCTTTGTAGGGTATGCCTCCGGACTGTTATCTGACACTGGGGCTTCGTATAGGTCCCATGCGTCCTGATCTTGGTCACCCTGGCTCATGGTGGTGTGAGCTGGGGAGTGTGATGGAGTTTGTGCTGGTGAGACGTTAATCACGGGCGGAGGAGAGGGTGGTGGGGTAACTCTTTTCACCACTTTTGGTTGTGGTGTCTGTTCCGTCTGGAACTCCAACCTTCTCTTTCTCGTAATGGGGGGAAGGGTGCTTATTTTTCCTGTCCCCTGCTGTATGAAGATACGCTTTTGCGTATGGTCCACATCAGTTGCTTGTAGCTCTTCCTCAAACCTATGCTTCTGCATTTGGGAGGTTAGCGAGTGCTCTTCTGTATAAGAGCCTGAAGTGGGATCGCTTGCAGTTTGTTTCGACATCGAAACCCTGTCTGCGTGTTTTTTCGGCTCCGAGGTGACTCTTTCCTTTTTCGGGGCCGAAACCTCTCGGCGTCGATCTGTTTCGGTGCCGCTGTCTCGGCGTCGAGCCGTGTCCACACCGGCATCTCGGTGTCGAGGCTTGTCTCCAACACTTTCTCGGTCCCGAGAAGGCTGCGTGCCGGTGTCTCGACCGGAGTCGGACGATCTCGGCACTGTTTGGGCCTTTTTCGGTGCCGACGGTCGGTCACCGAATTTATGGGTCGAGCCATGGCCTGGTGGCAGTGGCGTCCCCTGGGCCTTGTAAATGTTCTTCTGAGTGGATTTCGACGTCTTACTCACGGTTTGTGTATCGTCGAATCCTTCGGAGTCTGAGTCTTGGATCGAGAAGGTACCTTCCTCTTCCTGTTCCTCGAACTCTCGTTGGGCTGTCGGTGCGGACGCTATCTGAAGTCTTCTGGCTCGACGGTCTCGGAGTGTTTTTCGGGACCGGAACGCACGACAGGCCTCGCAGGTGTCTTCGCTGTGCTCAGGTGACAGGCACAGGTTGCAGACCAAGTGTTGGTCTGTGTAGGGGTATTTATTGTGGCATTTGGGGCAGAAACGGAACGGGGTCCGTTCCATCGGCGTTCTTCAGCACGCGGTCGGGCCGACCAGGCCCCGACGGAGGATCGAAAAACTACCCCGAAGGGCACCGGAGCTCTTCGATCTTCGATGCGGTGTGGAATCTAAGTACGCCGATCCCGAACGCAACAATACCGACGAAAATCTTCCGAAATTAGCTAATTTTCCGTTCCGAAACTCGGAGCGACAGGAACACGTCCGAACCCGATGGCGGAAAAAAAACAATCGAAGATGGAGTCGACGCCCATGCGCAATGGAGACAAAAAGGAGGAGTCACTCGGTCCCGTGACTCGAAAGACTTCTTCGAAAAAAAAAACAACTTGTAACACTCCGGCCCAACACCAGATGGCGAGCTATTGCAGAACATGCGTATCTACAGCGACAGATGCCATCGAACATTCTGTTATGTGTGGCAACTCCTCTAACCGGAATTATACATTTTGTGATAAATAGCAGCAGCTCCCACCTGCAGACACTGATTGAGGGTGAGAAGTACTTACCAGAACAAGTGGATTTTGAAGGGCTAAGTACGAAAAAAAAAACACATGCGACCCCCCCTACAGTTCGTGAATGGTGTAAATTATCTCACCCGATGTATATCAGTTTTTATCAGACCCTATACAGGGAGTGCAGAATTATTAGGCAAATGAGTATTTTGACCACATCATCCTCTTTATGCATGTTGTCTTACTCCAAGCTGTATAGGCTCGAAAGCCTACTACCAATTAAGCATATTAGGTGATGTGCATCTCTGTAATGAGAAGGGGTGTGGTCTAATGACATCAACACCCTATATCAGGTGTGCATAATTATTAGGCAACTTAAAAAACAAATATATACCCATTTCAATTATTTATTATTACCAGTGAAACCAATATAACATCTCAACATTCACAAATATACATTTCTGACATTCAAAAACAAAACAAAAACAAATCAGTGACCAATATAGCCACCTTTCTTTGCAAGGACACTCAAAAGCCTGCCATCCATGGATTCTGTCAGTGTTTTGATCTGTTCACCATCAACATTGCGTGCAGCAGCAACCACAGCCTCCCAGACACTATTCAGAGAGGTGTACTGTTTTCCCTCCTTATAAATCTCACATTTGATGATGGACCACAGGTTCTCAATGGGGTTCAGATCAGGTGAACAAGGAGGCCATGTCATTAGATTTCCTTCTTTTATACCCTTTCTTGCCAGCCACGCTGTGGTGTACTTGGACGCGTGTGATGGAGCATTGTCCTGCATGAAAATCATGTTTTTCTTGAAGGATGCAGACTTCTTCCTGTACCACTGCCTGAAGGTGTCTTCCAGGAACTGGCAGTAGGACTGGGAGTTGAGCTTGACTCCATCCTCAACCCGAAAAGGCCCCACAAGCTCATCTTTGATGATACCAGCCCAAACCAGTACTCCACCTCCACCTTGCTGGCGTCTGAGTCGGACTGGAGCTCTCTGCCCTTTACCAATCCAGCCACGGGCCCATCCATCTGGCCCGTCAAGACTCACTCTCATTTCATCAGTCCATAAAACCTTAGAAAAATCAGTCTTGAGATATTTCTTGGCCCAGTCTTGACGTTTCAGCTTGTGTGTCTTGTTCAGTGGTGGTCGTCTTTCAGCCTTTCTTACCTTGGCCATGTCTCTGAGTATTGCACACCTTGTGCTTTTGGGCACTCCAGTGATGCTGCAGCTCTGAAATATGGCCAAACTGGTGGCATCGTGGCAGCTGCACGCTTGACTTTTCTCAGTTCATGGGCAGTTATTTTGCGCCTTGGTTTTTCCACACGCTTCTTGCGACCCTGTTGACTATTTTGAATGAAACGCTTGATTGTTTGATGATCACGCTTCAGAAGTTTTGCAATTTTAAGAGTGCTGCATCCCTCTGCAAGATATCTCACTATTTTTGACTTTTCTGAGCCTGTCAAGTCTTTCTTTTGACCCATTTTGGAAAGGAAGTTGCCTAATAATTATGCACACCTGATATAGGGTGTTGATGTCATTAAACCACACCCCTTCTCATTACAGAGATGCACATCACCTAATATGCTTAATTGGTAGTAGGCTTTCGAGCCTATACAGCTTGGAGTAAGACAACATGCATAAAGAGGATGATGTGGTCAAAATACTAATTTGCCTAATAATTCTGCACTCCCTGTAATTACTGCATCCAATAATGGCCAAATCGTAATATGGGCCTTAATCTCCTAGAGTACGGTTTACTTCATAACTCAACTCAGCAACAATTCCAAATGTTAAATTAAACAATATGTGCATTCAAAAATGTTTTTGTACTGAACGAATGAGATTATGTCGTAGTCAGATGAAAAGTATCTACATATTTCATTTAGCAAAAATGCAGTCATGAAAGGATGATATCTTTGCGGGGCTAATGCACATTTTGCTTGACAACATTCAAAGCTACACCTCCGTAAGGGCAGTGCTGCATTTGAGCAGGTGTTTGTCACACCTTAGCACGAAACGTATTTTAGATACTTACAGTTAAGATGTTTGTATTCACAACAGTACGGACTGTGATGATCAGACAGCTACTCATTTTGACGGATGGAAAGGGTGCTGCAGCAGCGACATGGCTCACCGTGAGAGACAAGCGCACAGTTTCATAAGAAGCACACCACTGCTACAAGGCCACTGGTGTGATTATCCTAATGGGCTCCCCATGTCTTAGCATGCCCATAAGCAAGGAGAGCCACTGGCTCACCTCCTCGGGACTGGTTTGGTTGAGGCCAGCGCCATACGTGTGTTTGTAAGTGAAAGGGGAAGAAAGATAGAAGCAACACCAGCAGTTGCAGTGGGCAGCACCAATGTTAACTTTCTAAGAAAATCTTTGACAGTTATTTTTAAAGCTCAATAGTGGGTAAAAACCATTGCAACATTGAAAACTACCAATCTGAGGTGATGCATTGTTTCAGACTGATTTAAGAGGAATTTTATTGATGTAACAACTTTAGACAAGAATGCCAGGCATAGTGTATTGTATATTCTATGTCCACTAAATAACCAAGTTGGTCTTACCTTTCAATCAATGCAAACCTCCTGTCTGTGACCTTCATTAATCAAAATTGCATCTGGGTGCATTTACGAGGACATATTTCCTATGGTTCAGCGATCATCTTTAACTTTTAAAACAAACCCAGTGAAGCAATGCTAGAGACGACAAATTTGGCATAATTTAAGATTATGTTATTGAGAAAAATATACTTGTACTTATTTTATTCAGTTTTCCTATGGTGCAAACTGGATCCACCTGCAGGCAGCAATCTTCTCTCACATGGCAATTATAATTCTACAAATAAACTGTTCACCAGCCACAGTATGTAACCAGGAAATCAATCAGGAGAATCAGTATTTAGGTGCAGGAAGAAATAATGAGAAAGAAAGTAACAGGATTATTAGTTTAGATCAAATTTATGTTGTCAGTGGTAGTCAAAATGTTAACCTAGACTTTCCAGAAATCCTGCTACAGTAGCACCAATGTTACTTGGGTTGGGAGAAAATATCTGCCCTCCGCAGCATCACCCGACAAGGAGATTTTCAAGGGGCACTTAATTTGGAATTTGAAATCATCAGGCAAGGCAGAAATGTATTTCTCAAGGCTGAGCTTTCACCAGAAATAGTGAGTTTGCACATTAGCTATTCTGTAGTGCTCAGGTGTAATGATAAATGGCACCTTACATATCTGCAAACTTGAAGTAGGTCAGAACTGCGGTGGAGTATACAGGTGTGTACACCACATCCCAAAGGCTACCTAGGATAAACTGGCTGCTCCTCAGCACATTTTCTAAGACAAACTGTTTGCGATTTCCTATTTGTGATGAGGTAAATCTTTCTGCTAGCACTGGTGGGAACAGCTGCAATTCAGCATAGCGTTAATACTGCAAGTTCGTTTTCTAAAATGTGTCACCATGGTCCGATAAAAATTCCAGAGTCTCTCATGGCTAGGTGGGCTGGTGTACCTTAGTGTACACCTCCTACCTGACATTCCAAAAAAGTAATAAAAGAATGTTGGGGAGGGTGAATGCGAAGGTATTATTTAAAAAAAAAAAAAAAATAGTTCTTATGATCCCCAAATGATAAAGAAAAGGATAAGGACTAAGCTTCACTTTTTTCACCAAAAACCATAGAGACCAACAACTTTTAACAAACTACATTTCCAATAATATAGACCCTATCCAATAGAATGTGCTGAGTTGTAAATTGATGCTCTAAACCAAAACAACACTCACAAATAGATCTCAAAGGCTTATACTTTGATGCTGCAAGCCACATCACTTTGCAACCACTTTCAGAACCGGCTAGAACAGAACTGCACATCGACACAGGACGCCTGATGCCCAACACAAGACTGCTGATTCTTGCAGGCCCAAACACAAACCTAAGCGCTGGTATGAATGACAAAAAAGATCCTGCATCACACAACATCCAGTCTGGTCCCTCTAAGTCTCTCAGCAAAGACAAACTCTCACATGAAATTGTGTGCTTCCCTGGATTCCGTCTTGCTACCCCCTTCTGCCAGTGTCTGAATGTGAGTAACTACAGCAGGTCTCAGACCTCCACGAAGTCTCCAGCCACCTTCAGTCTAGAAAGGAAATCTTCATTGTAGAAAATAGAGTGAGCATACAAATATCTCAAAAGCGCATTAATCATGAAAAAGTATTTCCCAATACTGTAGATATTTTAAAGAGTCATCTAGCTATCGGACTGCTCCCACTTGTTACAGAGTGTTAGATAGTCTTGTTTGCTGATCTGGAATGCTCAAAATTACATCCTTTTTAAAATAAAGTCAACATGGTGGTAAAGGAGAATTTCTGTTCCCTTAGCTGGCTGATAAACCAGATGAACATTCACTACATGACAGTGAAACTAGAATCCCTCAATTCTATGCAATTACAAATGTAACCCTAGTAACAGAGTTGAGCACGTGCATATCACCATGGTCCCACATTTGACTACTCCTGGGCACCTCGTTATCAGTTGTCAATATTCTGTTAGCCAGTCCATCAAAGATCTGAATGAATGAATTACTGAATTAAACTCAATATACCAACAGGAGCTTTACACAAAGATTCATAACCGGAGGGAACTAAGCAAATTGGAAAAAACTGATTTTAATTGTATTTCTAAAGAAACTGAAACTGGGGATACTCCTGATGTGATTGGGAAGGGAATTACACCATGCGGCTGAAGGAGAAGGATTTTATGCATAATTTAATCCATGGGGCCGCAAGTTTACTGACAAATAATAAGTACAGAAGACAAGAGTGGTGACAGGGAGAAAATGTGCTCCTAAATAAAGTTTGCCTGGAAATAATAAATTGCAGAAGTTAATGTTGATCTTCAAAATGAGCAGGGATCGGTGCTTCCAGTGGGAGATCTAGAATGAGACGGCCCACAAAGTTCTGCACACCCCGAAGTTGGTGAAGGAGGTAATGTGGTGCAACCAGATAAAGTGAATTTCCATAGACAAGATGGACCAACCTACATTTATGCAGGAATTGAAAGTAAGTAATGGAAAGATCTTGCAAAACATTCACAATGTTTGGAAACACATTCCAACCACACCACAAATTTGGGTACAAAAGGATAGTTTGCATGCAAACAATATGTCCTGGTTTTTCACAGAGTCTACAGGAGTGGAGGGAGGGTCCTAACTCCTCAGGCCACCAAATTGTTGACCAGACCAAGGAATGTTTACCAAATATAAGTATCTATCTTATCACCACTGACTTTGAGAAAAAGCATGATCTTTGGCTTGGCAAAGACCACTGAAAGTTGTCGCGAGTTTGGGAAACAATTTTTAAAAAAAGATGATGATCTGGGTGTCATCTGCATAAAAAACAATTTTACACCCAAGGAGCACCCCAAAGTGGCTGGTGGGGAGATGTGAAAGTTAAATAGAATCTAGCTTAATGAAGATCCCTAGCATACACCGCACTATATTGGGTCAGGATTGGACAGGAAGAAGGTAAAAGTGTTTGTCTAAGTTCTGCCCGACAGAAATGGATGAAACCATCTAAGAGCTAACTTGAAGATGCCAAACTCAGCCAGGGGAGAGAGGAGGGCAGAGTGGGAGGTTATGTCAAACACCATGTGTAGATCTAGAAGGACCAAGGTAACAGACCCTCTTTGGCCCAAAATGATTTGAAGGTCGCAAGTGATCACCACTAGCGCAGTTTTGGTGCTGTGCATTGGAGAGAAATTTGAGAGGGATCTAGAAAGATGCTTTCTTTCAGATAGCTGGATAGGTGGAGTGAATTGCTGTCTGTGGCATTTTAGCAGGCTTAAAAATCAATGAAAAGGGCTAGTGGTAAGTAAAGAGACTAGAGTCACCAGAAAGATTTTTTAAGACTCTTTACTGCCATGGCTTGCTTCCATGTGTTCAGGACTGAGGCACTTTTCAGCGATATATTATGTATGTTGATGAGGACTAGGCTGATGAGACCTATCATAATTTATAATGTGAAAGGGGCAGGAATCAATAATATGGAATGAAAGTTGATTATCAGTTACAGAGTTGCACATATAGACTAAGAATATGGCATTTATATGACCTGTGTTTATCTTTTCCATATATACTAAGGAATCAAAATCTTCTTTATTTACTGCTAATTGGGACCAACGACCAAGCAGAAGACACCCAAACACAGCTCTTATGTACTATTTATTACACTAGACTTGGACCTTAAGGTAATGCTCTTGCAAAGTTTCAAAAGCTATGGAATGCTGCAGTCATGGTCCTTAACGTTTATCACTATGTGTAAGTTCTGTATCTGTGCAAAGGTCTCAGAAATGTGTCAGACTTTATTTTTTAACAGAGGTTATTAGATTTTATAGAGAAACAAATCAGTCACAAACAAGACACCAAAATACAACCACAGTCCCATTAATGATTAAATTCACAGTAGCATATGATCAACCCATCAGTAATATAGGACAGACTAAGTTATTCATACTCTTATTGAAGCACAGCTGCATTCCTTTCACAGGCATATGAGCTTCTCCCTGGTCCCGTCACTGACTGGAACTAAAGTAGTCAACCTTGTCTTCCCCAGGCCCCAACTGGCTTTAACCTGCTTTTATCTCTGTATATTTCTGCGTCAGTGCATGTACCTGATTGCGGGGAGGGAAGGTGACCCAACCATCAAGCCCCAATCCTTAGGTCTTAGATTGGCATAATGCTGAGGAAGGAAGAGGTTTGTAAAGTGTGTGATAAGGGAGTCCCGGCTCAGACTCCCAGAGTCATCTCCGTACAGGGTACAGTTTTCTAGGTGTCATCTGTCCCATGTTGTTGGAGGTGCTCTAAAAACATTTCCCATTCTGCTGATATGGAGCATTTCCACAGACCACTATATTCCTTCCTACGTAAAGCAGCACCCTCTGCCTCTCCCCAACGGAGCAGATCCGTCTTCCATGTCAGCTCCCATGAGGGAGTAAGAAACTTCCAGCAGATTGTGATTAGTCTCTTAGCTAGTATAAGTGCCAGGTCTACATATCAAGAAACTGCTACAGCTTTACTAGGTCTAGGGTAAACGTCTAGTATGCACTGATCTGTCAAATCCCATTATGGGGACTCAGTAATAGCACAAAGAATGTCTCAGATTTTACTCCAGTAGGGTCTCAAGGACGGACAGGCCCACAACATATGGAGGAGATCCTCCTCCTCCACATGGCATCGAGGGCATGAGAACTTTGTAAATGGAAAGAGAGAGTGCACCTTTTGAGGAGTCAAGTAGGCTCTATTGAAGATTTCAAATCGGAGGAATTTAAATCATGTATTGCATGGTATATGTGATGCGTGTTCCGTAAGGAATTTCCATTCTTTGTCATGTAAAGACCATGCCAGATCTGTTTATCATTTTTCCAGGAGTGGGCTCAATGAAGTTCAAGAGTGTGTGTGCTTTGCTTTATACAACCAATTAACCAAGTACCTCTCCGATCCCATGTCACAGAGTGCTTGCACTAGAACGTGTGTCTGAGGCTCTTTCCCCTTTGGAGTCCACTGTTGGCGCATGTAATGAAAATGTCACTTACCCAGTGTACATCTGTTCGTGGCATCAGTCGCAGTAGATTCGCATGTTCTGCAATAGCTCGCCATCTGGTGTTGGGCCGGAGTGTTACAAGTTGTTTTTCTTCGAAGAAGTCTTTCGAGTCACGGGACCGAGTGACTCCTCCTTTTGTCTCCATTGCGCATGGGCGTCGACTCCATCTTCGATTGTTTTTCCCCGCAGAGGGTGAGGTAGGAGTTGAATTGTAGTAATAGTGCCCATGCAATGGAGTGACTAAGTATGCACCTATTTAAGGTTGAGATGATACATATATAAATAATTGAAGGTAACTTCCAAACTGCTACAGGCTCCCGGGGAGGCGGGTGGGCACATGCGAATCTACTGCGACTGATGCCACGAACAGATGTACACTGGGTAAGTGACATTTTCAGTTCGATGGCATCTGTCGCTGTAGATACGCATGTTCTGCATAGACTAGTAAGCAGTTATTTCCCCAAAAGCGGTGGATCAGCCTGTAGGAGTGGAAGTAGTGTGAAATAATGTTCTTAATACGGCTTGACCTACTGTGGCTTGTTGTGCGGATAACACGTCTACACAGTAGTGCTTGGTGAATGTGTGAGGCGTAGACCATGTGGCTGCCTTACATATTTCTTGCATTGGGATGTTTCCTAGAAAGGCCATGGTAGCACCTTTCTTTCTGGTTGAGTGTGCCCTTGGTGTAATGGGCAGCTGTCGTTTAGCTTTAAGGTAGCAGATTTGGATGCATTTAACTATCCATCTGGCTATACCTTGTTTTGATATTGGGTTTCCTGCATGAGGTTTTTGAAATGCAATAAATAGTTGTTTAGTCTTTCTGATGTTTTTTGTTCTGTCAATGTAATACATCAATGCTCTTTTGACATCTAATGTATGTAGTGCCCTTTCAGCTACGGTATCTGGCTGTGGAAAGAACACTGGAAGTTCCACTGTTTGATTTAGATGGAACGGTGAAATAACCTTTGGCAAAAATTTAGGATTGGTCCTTAGGACGACTTTGTTTTTGTGTAGTTGTATAAAAGGTTCCTGTATTGTAAACGCCTGAATCTCGCTTACTCTTCTTAGGGAAGTAATGGCGATGAGAAATGCCACCTTCCAGGTTAGGAACTGTATGTCGCAGGAGTGCATGGGTTCAAAAGGTGGACCCATAAGTCTAGTTAGGACAACATTTAGGTTCCATGAAGGAACAGGTGGTGTTCTTGGTGGTATAATTCTCCTAAGGCCCTCCATGAATGCTTTAATGACTGGTATCTTATATAGGGAAGTTGAATAGGTAGTCTGCAGGTATGCAGATATTGCTGCAAGGTGTATTTTAATGGAAGAGAAAGCCAGGTTAGATTTTTGTAAGTGAAGCAAGTAACCCACTACATGTTCTGGAGTTGTGTGTAATGGTTGTATTTGATTAATATGGCAGTAGCAAACAAACCTCTTCCATTTACTTGCATAGCAGTGCCTGGTGGATGGCCTTCTGGCTTGTTTTATGACTTCCATACATTCTTGGGTAAGTTGTAAGTGCCCGAATTCTAGGATTTCAGGAGCCAGATTGCTAGATTCAGCGATGCTGGATCTGGGTGTCTGATCTTTTGGTTGTGCTGTGTCAACAGATCTGGCCTGTTGGGCAATTTGATGCAGGGTACC
Source organism: Pleurodeles waltl (assembly GCF_031143425.1). NCBI lineage: Eukaryota > Metazoa > Chordata > Amphibia > Caudata > Salamandridae > Pleurodeles > Pleurodeles waltl. The sequence continues at coordinate 586,492,299 of NC_090442.1, forward strand.
ACTGATAGGTCTAGCAGCGTTGTGTACCAGGGTTGCCTTGCCCAAGTTGGTGCTATCAATATGAGTTTGAGTTTGCTTTGACTGAGTTTGTTTACCAGGTAAGGAAGGAGAGGGAGAGGAGGAAAAGCGTAAGCAAATATCCCTGACCAGTTCATCCATAGGGCATTGCCTTGGGATTGTTCGTGTGGGTATCTGGATGCGAAGTTTTGGCATTTTGCGTTCTCCCTTGTCGCAAACAAGTCTATCTGAGGTGTTCCCCAAAGTTTGAAATAAGTGTTCAGAATTTGGGGGTGAATCTCCCATTCGTGGACCTGTTGGTGATCTCGAGAGAGATTGTCTGCGAGTTGATTTTGGATCCCTGGTATAAATTGTGCTATTAGGCGAATTTGGTTGTGAATTGCCCAACGCCAAATCTTTTGTGCTAGCAGGCTTAACTGCGTGGAGTGCGTCCCCCCCTGCTTGTTTAGATAATACATTGTTGTCATGTTGTCTGTTTTGACGAGAATGTATTTGTGAACTATTATTGGTTGGAAAGCTTTTAGTGCTTGAAAAACTGCTAGAAGTTCTAGGTGATTGATATGCAGTTTTGTTTGATGTACGTTCCATTGTCCTTGTATGCTGTGTTGATCGAGGTGTGCTCCCCACCCTGTCATGGAAGCATCTGTTGTTATTACGTATTGTGGCACTGGGTCTTGGAAAGGCCGCCCCTTGTTTAAATTTATGTTGTTCCACCACAGAAGCGAGAGGTAAGTTTGGCGGTCTATTAACACCAGATCTAGAAGGTGACCCTGTGCTTGAGACCACTGTGATGCTAGGCATTGTTGTAAGGGCCTCATGTGCAGTCTTGCGTTTGGGACAATGGCTATGCATGAAGACATCATGCCTAGGAGTTGTAATACCATCTTTGCTTGTATCTTTTGTGTTGGATACATGCGTTGTATGATGGTGTTGAAATTTATAATTCTTTGTGGACTTGGAGTGGCTACTCCCTTTGATGTGTCTATTATGGCTCCTAGGTATTGTTGTACCTTGCGCGGCAGAATGTTGGATTTTGTAAAGTTGACGGTGAACCCGAGTTTGAAGAGGGTTTGTATGATCTGATTTGTGTGATTTGAGCACTCTATGAACGAATGGGCCTTGATTAGCCAGTCGTCCAAATATGGGAACACATGTATTTGCTGCCTTCTTATGTGTGCAGCGACTACCGCTAGACATTTGGTAAAGACTCTTGGTGCGGTTGTTAATCCGAAAGGCAGTACCTTGAATTGGTAATGTATTCCTTTGAATACAAACCTTAGGTATTTCCTGTGCAATGGGTGTATTGGTATATGGAAATAAGCGTCCTTGAGGTCTAAAGTTGCCATGTAGTTGTGTAGTTTTAGCAATGGCAATACTTCTTGTAGTGTGACCATGTGGAAGTGGTCTGATTTGATGAAAGTGTTCACTACTCTGAGGTCTAGGATTGGTCTCAGCGTTTTGTCCTTCTTTGGTATCAGAAAGTACAGTGAGTAAACTCCTGTGTTTATTTGTGTGTTTGGCACTAATTCGATTGCATTCTTTTGCAATAGTGCCTGCACTTCTATCTCCAGGAGATTGGAATGGTGTGTTGTTAAATTTTGTGCTTTTGGTGGTATGTTTGGAGGGAATTGTAGAAATTCTATGCAATAACCATGTTGGATAATTGCTAGAACCCAAGTGTCTGTAGTGATTTCCTCCCATGCTTTGTAATAATGACCTATTCTTCCCCCCACTGGTGTTGTGTGGAGGGGGTGAGTGACATGTGAGTCACTGTTTAGTAGTAGGGGTTTTGGGGCTCTGAAATCTTCCTCTATTTCTAGGGAATTGCCCTCCTCTATATTGTCCCCGAAAACCTCCTCTATACTGTCCCTGGTAACTGGACGGTGTTGCTTGTGAGGTGCTGGCTTGTGTGCTCTGACCCCGAAACCCCCCTCGAAAGGGCGGTTTACGGAATGTGCTGTAATTCCCTCTGCTCTGCGGGGAGTAGAGTGCGCCCATGGCTTTGGCAGTGTCCGTATCTTTTTTGAGTTTCTCAATCGCTGTGTCCACTTCTGGACCGAACAGTTCTTTTTCATTAAAAGGCATATTGAGAACTGCTTGTTGAATCTCTGGTTTAAATCCAGACGTTCGGAGCCATGCATGCCTTCTGATAGTTACAGATGTATTAATTGTCCGTGCAGCTGTATCTGCAGCGTCCATGGAGGAGCGGATCTGGTTGTTGGAAATGGTCTGTCCCTCCTCAACCACTTGTTTTGCCCTATTTTGTAAGTCCTTGGGCAGATGTTCAATGAGATGTTGCATCTCGTCCCAGTGGGCTCTGTCATAGCGCGCAAGTAGTGCCTGGGAGTTCGCGATGCGCCACTGGTTTGCAGCTTGTGCTGCGACTCTTTTACCAGCTGCATCGAACTTGCGGCTTTCTTTATCTGGGGGTGGTGCATCTCCAGATGTGTGAGAGTTGGCCCTTTTCCTAGCTGCTCCTACAACGACAGAGTCTGGTGGCAGCTGTGTAGTGATGAAAACCGGGTCTGTAGGAGGCGCCTTATACTTTTTTTCCACCCTTGGTGTGATTGCCCTACTTTTGACCGGCTCCTTAAAGATGTCTTTTGCGTGCCGGAGCATACCAGGGAGCATAGGCAGGCTTTGGTATGAGCTGTGGGTGGAGGAGAGTGTGTTGAATAAAAAATCATCCTCGACCTGTTCTGAGTGGAGGCTTACGTTGTGAAATTGTGCTGCTCTAGCCACCACTTGAGAATACGCGGTGCTGTCTTCTGGTGGAGATGGCTTCGTAGGGTATGCCTCCGGACTATTATCTGACACTGGGGCGTCGTATAGGTCCCATGTGTCCTGATCTTGGTCACCCTGGCTCATGGTGGTGTGAGCTGGGGAGAGTGATGGAGTTTGTGCTGGTGAGACGTTAATCACGGGCGGAGGAGAGGGTGGTGGGGTAACTCTTTTCACCACTTTTGGTTGTGGTGTCTGTTCAGTCTGGAACTCCAACCTTCTCTTTCTCCTAATAGGGGGAAGGGTGCTTATTTTTCCTGTCCCCTGCTGTATGAAGATACTCTTTTGCGTATGGTCCACAGCAGTTGCTTGTAGCTCTTCCTCAAACCTATGCTTTTGCATTTGGGAGGTTAGCGAGTGCTCTTCTGTATAAGAGCCTGAAGCTGGGTCGCTTGCAGTTTGTTTCGTCATCGAAACCCTGTCTGCGTGTTTTTTCGGCTCCGAGGTGACTTTTTTCTTTTTCGGGGCCGAAACCTCTCGGCGTCGATCTGCTTCGGTGCCGCTGTCTCGGCGTCGAGCCGTGTCCACACCGGCATCTCGGTGTCGAGGCTTGTCTCCAGCACTTTCTCGGTCCCGAGAAGGCTGCGTGCCGGTGTCTCGACCGGAGTCGGACGACCTCGGCACTGTTTGGGCCTTTTTCGGTGCCGACGGTCGGTCACCGAATTTATGGGTGGAGCCATGGCCGGATGGCAGTGGCGTCCCCTGGGCCTTGTAAATGTTTCTCTGTGTGGTTTTCGACGTCTTACTCACGGTTTGTGTATCGTCGAATCCTTCGGAGTCTGAGTCTTGGATCGAGAAGGTACCTTCCTCTTCCTGTTCCTCGAACTCCTGTTGGGCTGTCGGTGCGGACGCCATCTGAAGTCTTCTGGCTCGACGGTCTCGGAGTGTTTTTCGGGACCGGAACGCACGACAGGTCTCGCAGGTGTCTTCGCTGTGCTCAGGTGACAGGCACAGGTTGCAGACCAAGTGTTGGTCTGTGTAGGGGTATTTATTGTGGCATTTGGGGCAGAAACGGAACGGGGTTCGTTCCATCGGCGTTCTTCAGCACGCGGTCGGGCCGACCAGGCCCCGACGGGGGATCGAAAAACTACCCTGAAGGGCACCGGAGCTCTTCGATCTTCGATGCGGTGTGGAATCTAAGTACGCCGATCCCGAACGCAACAATACCGACGAAAATCTTCCGAAATTAGCTAATTTTCCGTTCCGAAACTCGGAGCGACAGGAACACGTCCGAACCCGATGGCGGAAAAAAAACAATCGAAGATGGAGTCGACGCCCATGCGCAATGGAGACAAAAGGAGGAGTCACTCGGTCCCGTGACTCGAAAGACTTCTTCGAAGAAAAACAACTTGTAACACTCCGGCCCAACACCAGATGGCGAGCTATTGCAGAACATGCGTATCTACAGCGACAGATGCCATCAAACTGAAATATATAGGTGTGCATTAGAAATAGAGTACCCGGTAGCTGGGTCTGGGCTATGAACTCACAAAGGGATATAAGGTGACCCTCCGCAAAAAGATCCCCCACGGTGAAAACTCCGTTCTTCTCCCAATGCCTTAGCCGGGATGCGGAAAGAACGCCAGATGAGATGGGAACGCCGCTACGAGGGATATTAGGAGCATATGGTATTGTGGGTTTGGTTAGTAGGAGTGCCATGCAACAATACCACAGCGTGGTATACAATAACAGAGGCAGCTGCTTTGCAGGTTTCTACGGTAGCAACAGCGATGGTAATTCTCCGCCATTCAGTGTGCCTGTGTGCAGTTTATCTCCTATAGATGGATACCCGCCAGCCAGTGAGCCAGCCATTGCAGTTGTGCTGCGAAGCATTATGTATGGAAATTGGGGGTGCCCATCCACCCCTCCTCCGTAGGTAGTTGTAGTTTTTGGAGGCTAATGCGGCGGTGTCCTGTGGCCCATATTAGTTCTGTTAAGAGGGTACTCAGTGTTCTGAAGTTCGACTGCGGTAATCAGATAGGAAGGTTTATGAAGTAATACAGTAATCTGAGGCGCATCATCATCTTGACCAGTGCCAAGCACCAAGCACCCGGCCACTTAGAGGGGCAAACAGGTCCAGAATTTAATCTGTGCTCTCAGGGACTTTATCGCCTTATCTAAATTGCCCTCTAGTAAGTCAGCATGGGCGCGAAATATCTGTATACCCAGATACCTAAATGTCTGTTGGGCCACGGGGATCTCAAGTGCACCCAAGGAATCTGAAAAATGAGTGTCTGACTTAGCAAGCATATAACAGCGAGAGTCACTAATAGATGCACAACATATTCATGCAACAACCACCAGGCAGAAATCATTTAGCGGTAAAGGGACATCATCAGAATCAGCACCAACCCACATATTAATAAAGCAGAATACAAACAACTCCCAACATTGTGAAACTGGTACAGGACATAAGAAATGCAGAGAATCAGTGAAGAAGAAAAAGGTTTAAATAACTTGCATCATCAACATCATCATCAAAATGTGTGGAACTATAAAGATAAGATATTCAGCTGATAGCAAACTCCTAATTACTGAGGAAAAAGAATGTGGTAAAACGATCTAAGCAACTGACTTTCCAAAAGATGGCATCGGCAAATTATGGTCTTTCCATCTAAGCCATAGTTAACTAGTCTATATTCCCCTTAATAATTGCTGCATTCATCTCTAAGTATGCAATCAAACCCAGACATCTGCTTACATTATTTATTTCAGAGCTTATCACATTCCCACATTACAATGTATCTGTTGCAATGTAGCTGCTGCACGTCTCCTTTGTTCTAAGGAACCATGGCAGGAAATTGTCACATCCACTTCCCTACTTCAGTGTCTGAGAAAATTGACAGCAATACACAGGAATAATCCTGTAAAAACTCCACCACACCTAATTTTCAATTCTCTTTAGCACAAGGTTACAGAGACCTCAAAGTGAGATAGAATGATTCTAGAAAACTAATCAAGCTAAGTCAGAGATGAGCCAGAATAAAATTCACCCATTTCATGGTGAACTCTTGGAATGACTACTCATTTATAAATATGAAGTACAAAAGTGGAAGCACTGCAAGGTTGACTAATTCAACGTTAAGCCTCAAGAACACAGTTACATTCAGAATTAAACGGTATAGTTGGAAGATACAAGTCAAGACGGACTACATTAACCAAGGAAAGTGGCTGAGGTGGATCAAACTGATCCGTGAAAAAATTAAGTGTGGTAACAGAATTACAACAATGGGATCCCAATAATGAAATACAGCAAAACATCTGAAAATAACAGATTTCTCCTGATAACAGCGTGTTTCCAAAACTGTACAATCGCAGGTGGATGAGCACAGAAAATCAACAGGGAAAAGATTTGAGGTAAGAGTGAAGAAGGGGAACAATATCTGGGTACTAGTTACATTTATCAAATGAAGTTGCAAGTAAATATATAAAATCATGAGCAGGATAATAAAAAAGACAAGTACCAAACCATGAAACAATCCACTGATCTTAATATCAAACAGCTCGGACCAAATTATCAAACCAAACTTGCACGGACGATGATTTATTGCTGCCTGATTATGGTGTAACAGTCTCTAGGGCTTTACCAGTATCCAATTAGAGTGTCAGTCCCTCAATATCACAAATGCCACATGGGACTTGGTGGGGTTTCTCTTTCACTCCACTCTGCGATTCCAGAAGAAGAAAGGAAGCTGCAGGAGGATTCTACCCCTCTAACTAGTTGTTCCTTTAGGAGGAAGGAGCCTTGACTGTTTTGTCTGTGGCCCAAGACCACCTCTTACCTCTCGGCAGCAAACAAAACTCCTTGTTCCCGCTGATACAAGCTGGGGTGGAGTATGGTGCACCTACGCTTTCAGACCCTAGGTAGATCACACACAGCCCAGAAAGGCTCATGACTTAAGTATTGCCCCTGCCTGCTGCTGCTGGTATCCATCAGCCATGGCCTGCAGCTCAGACGTCTGATCACAGGACCCAGAGAAAGTACTTGGTGCCAATAAGCCACATAGGAGTTTAGAGAGGAGGGGTAAGAGGCTGGTTTGCTGCGGAAATGCACACAGGGAGCACAAAAAGACCCTCCCAGGCCCCTGTCACAAGCGGGGCCCACCTTAACACCTCACTGGGCCGAATCAGTTCAGAGCCACAACTCTCGAAGACAGCAATTAAGCTAACAATGTCTATTTCAAAACCAGGCGAGTACTTACAGAATAAGTAAGACACCCAGACAAAAACCTCTTCTGCTTCTATCCTCTAGGGGTTTTGAGCATCAGCGTCATCTGCACTAGGAAGGGGACATTTACTAATCAATCCAAAAGTACTGGTGTAATATCGGACCCTCTGTCCAAACAGTGAGAAGCCAGAATTGCTGTTTCACATATTTTTTGAAACAGCCTTTCAATGCATCAGATAATAAAAATGAGATGCTCGCAAGTTATGGTGGAAGCCACATGTTCCACAAAAACTGGCCATCGTTGTTCAGGACCAAACATTTGTGCTTTGCACGAATCCCATGGCTCAAAAGTTATATTTTGGTAGAAAAATGGCGATGCAGAATTCAAAATTAGTTAAATACCAAGTGGAAAATAATAAGAAAATGCGCTGTGGATCTTTAGATCAAGTGGCCTGGGGCAATGGCAAAATGAACAGATGTAACAATATGTATATTCCGTTCTGTCTGCCCTTTGAGAACATTGAACATTTTCTAGTTTCAGATTGGTGCTTTGGGGATATTATCAGTTAAGACAATCATTAGAATAGATGGATGCATGCTTAATTTGATATTTTCTAAATAAATGGACTAGTTCATTTATAAAGGAAACTGCAAAATATAAATCTGTATCACCAGAACTGTGTTCTAATTACAATACCACCTTTCATATACATATTATAGGTAAAATAATTAGTTTAAAATTATTTATATTAACCTTAATCTGCGCCTCCAGTGCTTCAGTCTTTTGTTCCATGGTGAGACATTTTTCTTTGTGCTCCTTCAGACTACCTTCCACCTGAGAACAGTGCTCCAACGTGCCATGCAACTTTGCCGTAATCTGCTCCAGCTGGGCATTGACTTTGTTAAGTTCCTATCAAGAGAGACATCTAAGCAGTTACAGTGCAACTGAAAGACAAATCGATGAACAATAAGGCCTTTCAGTCTAGATTAGATTAATATTGTCTTAACCCCACCACAACATAAAGAAACAAATAACGTGAAGTTGTATATGACTGAAACTTAGGGATATTGGGCAAGGGTTTGCAGAGACTATGCATCTTAAAAAGACATGTTTCTCCAAGGTTTATGCAAAAAACAAATAAAAGAAAAACTGCTGTAAAAAAGATGTTGCAAGAAATTTTCGTTTTACTATCTGATAATTGTAGGAAGCTGGCCTAGTGTGTGGTGGGTATCTAAGGTACTTACACCAGGTCCAGGTATCCCCTATTATTATAGTGTGGGCAGTGTCTAGAAGCCAGGCTCTCTAGAGGTAGCTGTGAATGAGCAGCCAAAGCTTATCTAGGAGACATGCAAAGTCCATGCAATACAACTGTAGTCACACAGCACTTACACAAAAGACAACACTCAGTGTTACAAAAATAAAGGTACTTTATTTTAGTGACACAATGCCAAAAAGTACTAGAGCGGCAACCCTCTAATAGGAGGTAATTAACACACTAAATATATACACTAGTTACAAGAAATAGGCGTAGAAAGTGATAGAAAACAGTGCAAATGAAATTAGACAATAGTGACTCTAGAGGAGCCCAAACCATATACAAAAAAAATGGAATACGAACACAAGACCCCTCCTAGGTAATTGGAATGTGTAGAGGGTATCTGGGGGTACTAGGAAACCCCAATGTTATGTACCACAGTGCCCCCTAGTGACTAAGAGGAAAGTAGTAAATTACTAGATTTTCCCCAAATAACCCAAAAGGAAGGAAAAGAAAAAAATGCAAAACCCAGACAAGACTGCAAGAAACCAGTGGTGGAGTCCTGAAGAGGAAGACCTGTGGAAGTAGGGGACTAAATCCAGAAGTCACAAAAGAGTTCAAGAGGAGCAGGAGCTACTTCTCACCAGTCTGTGGAGGAACTGGTCGATGGTGATGTGAAGATGGTCAGCACTGGAGCCCTGGAGTTGGTGAAGAGTTCCTGAGGGATGCAGATGACGTCCCATACTGGAAGAAGAATTGCAGTTGGGTGTTGGTGCAGGAATTCTACCAACAAGCCTTGGCAAAGGCAAATGTTGCGGTTGGCGGAAAGAGGAGTTGAGGAGGACCAGCAATGCCCAGGAGGACTCAACCCAGGAGGGGGAGTCAGAAAGGACCCTCACGTCACAGAGTCCACAGGAGCAGACACAGCACACACAGGAGTCCCACAGGATTGGGACACAGGAATCGCAAAAGAGCCCACACAGTACAACTGGAGAAGGGTCCCACGCCGCGGGAGAACCACGCAGGAAGGAGTGCTGGGGGCTGGAGCTACCCATAGCCTGAAGCTCCCTTGGAGGAGATGCAAACAAGCCTTGGCAGCTGCAAGAGATGTGGTGCACAGGGCTATTGTCCTGCCTGGGAAGGCAAGGACTTACCTCCACCAAAGTTGGACAGCTGGCAGAGAGGACCAAGAGGACTACTCTGGACCACCACCCGTGATGCAGGATCCATGCAGCCAGTCATTGTTGCAGTAGGTGCCTGTCAATGCAGGGGAGTGACTTCTTCACTCCAAGGGAGATTCCTTCTTCCTTCTTGTGCAGACTAAGGACTTGCCGCCGGAGGATGCACAGCCAGGGAAATGTTGAAGAAGCTGGAAGGAGCAGTGGAAACAATGCTGCAAGAAGAGTCTTCTTCATGGATGCAGATTATTAGTTCCTGGAGGGTCCAGTTGCAGTTCCAGTGGCTAGAAGTCGAAGTAAGGTTGCAGAGGAGTCTGGGTGGAATCTTGCAAGCCAAATCTGAGGACACACCCAAGAGAGAAACCCTAAATAGCCCTGAAAGGGAGATTGGTCACCTAGCCGTGTGACCTCCTATTAGGAGGGGGCTCTGACGTCACCTGCCTGGCCACTCAGATGCTGCCAGAGGTCCCTGCCAACCTTGTATTCAAGATGGCAGAACCAGGGACCCACTGGAGGAGCTCTGGGCACCACCCGTGGGGTGGTAATAGACAGGGGAGTGGTCACTTTCCATGGTCCAGTTTCTTACCAGTGCAGGGACTAGAGGTCCCTGAACCGGTGTAGAATGATTTATGCACGGAGGGCACCAAATGGGCCCGTCAAAGCATACTAGTGGCTTGTGGAGGCTACCCCTCCCAAACCAAGTAACACCTATTTCCAAAGGGAGAGGGTGTTAGCCCGCTCTCCCAAAGGAAATCATTTGTTCTTCCTTCCTGTGCGTGATCTGTTCAAGCAGCAGGAGGGCAGAACCCTGTCTGAGGGATAGCAGCAGCTTGGGCTGCCTGGAAAAACCTAGAAGGCTGGTAGGAACAATGCTGGGGGTCCTCTAAGGAGCCCCTAGAGTGCATGGTATCATACTTCAATACTGGAAACAGTATTGGGGTATGATTCTGACATGTTTGATACCAAACAAGCCTAGGTTCAGAGTTACCATTTTGTAGCTGGACATAAGTAGTGACCTACGTCCAGTACACGCGTAAAATAGCGCCCACGCACTCACAAAGTCCGTGAAAACAGCGCAGGAGTTCGTGGGGGTACCTCTGCTAGTGCAGGGTTGCCCTCACACACAGGTACTTGCACCCTGCCCTCTGGGTTAGGAGGGCCTGACATAGGGTTGATTTACAGTGACCTATGATGAAAAAGGGTGCAACCAACCTTTCATGCAGGCTGCAATGGCAGGCCTGCAGAACAGTTTGCATGGACTCCCCATGGGTAGCATAATACATGCTGCAGCCCATGGGGATCCCCTGGTACCTCAATGCCCTGGGTACCATATACTCGGGGCTTACATGGGGGCACCAGTATGCCAAATGTGGGGTGAAAATTGTACAAGTTACCAAGTTAGAAGGGAGAGAGCATAATCACTGGGGTCCTGGTTAGCAGGATACCAGTGAACTCAGTCAAACACACTGACAACAGGCAGAAAATGGGGGTAACCATGCCAAGAAAGAGGGTACTTATCTACAATAAGAGAACATCTGTGGACTAAATGCAGTCAAACAGAAGGATTCACATGATATTTTCCATTAATGTAATTTGGTTCCCTAATGTACAAAACAGCAGTTCTCACTGTCACTTCGAGTCTTAGGCAATTTGTGATATGCTGTCTGCTCCCTCCTAATAAAATATGTTGCATGACTTTATTAGCTTTGATACACCATGACCCCAGGCATAAGCGAACACACTGCATGCCACCGCCCTCAAGACAATGTGGTATCAGGTGTTAAAATACAAGAAAAATGGATTGTGTCTGTCAATTTAGGCCAATCTCACCAAACATCCCCTTTAATTAATTACGCTATTCTTTAAACTATAAAATGGCCTCTGTCAGTTATCACGGGAGGGCAGCATTTGTAAAATGCTCACATATTTGGTGAGGGAAGAGGCGAATATGCAGACCACACAAGTTGAGACAGGCAGTGCATGCACTTATATTTTGGTCTGGAAAGATCAGATTTTGCTTCACTCTTGTTCTAGCATACCCTTGTGTCTGTCCAGGTCACCTCACTGTGCGCTACCCTTAGTGTCTTGTCAGTTAGGAATATATAAATAACCAGTGCTTAGTTAAAGTCATTGGTTGGAGGTGGGCCTCAATGGCACTCTCTTTTGGGGACCGTCACTTATTTTTCTTCATGGGACATTGGCCCAGAGCAAGAGTGGGAAAAACACAAAAGGGCGAAAGAAGGAGGGAGAGAAAGATGGATAAACAGTGACACAGGGAAAAAACAGGGGTGACAAGCACATATAAGCGTGAGATAAAGAGTATGGCGTGTCTGGTGGTGGGCAATAGGGTAATGTGCTGCAATGCATAATAAGCGGCTTTGCTATTTGGCTCACCGGCCTGTAGTGCCAGTCGCAAGCCGCTAAGTAAAACTTTGGACCCTGACACTTATTATTTTACACACCAATCCCTGTAAATAACTAAGGCAATGGTTTGGAAAGCCTATCCAAAAAAGTGGTGTTTTGTGCGTGTCACATGAAAGCTATGAAAGATCACTGTTTTTGATCTATCTGCAATCTGTTTTTCTCCTAAGCGATAGCGGATCTGAGACTAACATTCTGTCACCTTCCTAGAAGCAAATAACTGTAAAATGCCGCCTTGATTTTCTCACTTTACCTGCTGTTTATCCTGCAGTGCATTCTGGGCAGTGTCCAAATGATTCTGTAGATCTGCTCGCTGTGCAGCTTTCACAGCCTCAGCTGACAAGAGCAGCTCGGTCTTGGCTTTAAGCTGAAATAATCATTAGAAACAGTACGTTTTTGTTAAAAAGATACTTAATGCCTACAATATGTAATTAACCGACTCAGTTATAACAAGACTGTAAAAGAACAAGCACAAAAGTAGGTAATCAATTCAGTATTAGAATCTAAGTCGGAAAGTTTGACAGTAGGTCATGATATGTATGATATAGTGTGGCTATCATGGGTTTGATTTAAATACAGCCGAGTACCTGTCAGGGTACTGTAAAAATATGTTTCTACTTATCATTGCTAAGCAGCACGTCCAAAAAAGGGGATTGAGTGATGTTCAATTTTTTACACTTTAATTTGAGAGTGGGATGGATGGTGTTAATATGGTTCTACATTTTTTGAATGTTGGTGTGCTCAGCATTCCACTCTACAAAATATCATCACCCTATTTGGTCATACTACAGATGGAGTAGTATAGGTATTCAACATGCCTCATTAATGTTAGCATAGGATGATGGCCTAAGACGTCTACAACTGCTGTATCTTCCAAGGCGGAACTCATCTGGGTATGGTGTGAGAGAAAGGAGATGAAGGAAGTGGGTGAGTGCACGTCTATCTGAGGGAGGCAAAGACGTGAACGTCCGGTATAAACATGAACTGGCCGTGTTGGATAAAGGCTTTAACCTACAGCATTGCATAACTGCTCGTTCTCTAAAACGGTTTTAAAATATACTCATAATAGCTTTCTTCCAGGTGAGCAGATTTTAAAGCACTCACAAAAAAACCTTTTAGGACAAACAGAATACTGGCGCCAAGAGACACTGTTCGAGATTAACTGCGCCCTGCAAACATCCTTATTCACTCATTAATTTCTCATGAAAACCTATGAAAAATTATAGTTTTCCATACATGATCTGCTGCACTATCCTCATTCATACACACAATCTGCAAAAATAGGTGTGGTGGAAACGTGCATTAGCATATTAAATTGTTTTTTTCTCTCCAAGAAAAATATTACCACCAAATTTACACCACTTCCTCAACCCTTTTTTGGAAGTAACCCTGCGTGTGTAAATGAAGTGCGCGTCATGTGAAAGGTATGAAAATACCCACAAAGTTACAACTTTGTGAGTGTTTTCAATCTTCCCAATGGGGAAAGTCCTTCAAAAGTCCCATCGTGGGCGGAAATGCTGCGCCAGATCGTGATGAAGTTATTGACATTTTCCAAGTGCGACAGCAGAAGAGGTTTTTGTGCACCCCAGTTGAACTTGGATGGCCAAAAACATTCATGAAATCGGCCGTATGAACCAAAGTTTGAAATCTTCATTTGCGTACTCGGTCGTTCCCTGTTCCCTGGAAGGAACAATTAAACTGATACCGAGTAAAGGAAAAGTCGCATCAGATATCTGAAAAAAAGGCGATAGCCATAGTTTATTACCTTTTCCCAAATGAAGATAGTCAAGGCGTGGATGCTCACCTGTGTATCTAGATGGGCCAGTTTATCTTTGCTTTCAGTTATCTGGCCTTTTAGTTCACTAACACTGGTTTCTAACGAATGGACCTGGTCTTGAGAAGCTGTAAGCAACGCCTTTTGCTCCTGCAGTTTGTCATGTAAATTCTCTTGGATCTGTTTGGAACTCTCCGATTGGTTCAAAAGTTTTTCAGTTAACTGGGTTACCTACAAAATAGAAAGATGGCGTGCCAGAGAGAAAATGCAAATGCGTGATCCACTGCGGTAGACATCAAAGGCAAGTTAAAAGATAATTGGCACACATACTTATATTGATATGCTTGCTGTACATAACCATGACAGGAAAATGAAGCAGTAAATGCTGTTGTAACGTCTCTGTAGAGCTCTATGTAAGAAAGACAAAACTACCAACTTATTGCGCGTCAAGAATAGAACAACATTAAAACAAAACATCAGTCCCATTTCCTTTCGACCACTAGGACACCAATTTAACTAAGTGCGCCCTATTAGCAGGCCCATTCAGCTACGTGTGCCCCACGTCCTCCCAACAAGTACACACACAACGCGCCTCAGCAGGATATGGGAGAACTTAGGGAAGGACATAACCAGCAGAACACTTCTAAGGCCCGTGAAGAAGAGTGGAAGACATGGAGTATCATCTGTCCCCTACGTTTGTCGCAACTTTAAACAGGTTATACATTTAAGGAATCCTAATTAACTGGATTTGTATTCACACTTCCAAATGCTTCGACAGAATGAAAATAATTTAGAAAATATAAATGTGACCAGTAGCATTTAGTATAGCAGAAGGCGGATTAATTCGCCATATTGGATAACTGCTGGCCCTATTGCCCACGAATGCCAGTTTCATTATTCATCCTTCAAAACCTCTCCATGGTTTGCCCACTGCAGCAGATTAAACGAAGACATGAAGTTATTTACATTTGGTGACGCTCTTTGTGGTGGACACTCTAACTGCAGATTATTCACCTTTTGGCTTTTCCAAGGTGCCAAACTGTATCCAGAAACTTTTTCCCAGCTACTACTCCTGCACACTAAGTGGAATCATCGAACTCTGCAATGGCCTCATCCCACCTCCAGAATTGACTGTGCGGAGCCCTGTAGAGGCACCAACCCTGCGTCCTGATATCAGATAGAAAAAAGCATTCCGGCACCATTAAAAGTGCTGTGTCAGAGGGTGTGTGGCTTGGTACCTACTCAAGATGGCGGCTACTTATCGAGTTCCTGTTAGCCCTCTGCATTGCGTGCATGTTTGACAGCCTCCAGTGGGTTATTTTCACCCCATTGGGCTGATTACTATGATGTCTATTTGACTCCATAGGGGGTGCAGGGGGATGTTCCAACCTCTGGGAGTGGAAGCAAACCATCACCGCTAGGTACTCCCTACCCCCACTCTGTAGTTATCTCCCATGGGTATCCACCTCCCCCTCATGGCAATCTATATGATGACATCTCACCCACACTGTGGTATGCCTACAGCGTCTCCCTGTGGCTCCAACCATGCCATTTCTGCTGTGCTGCCTTATGTCTGAAAGAACAGTGACATCTAGCTATTGACCAGCTTCTACATGTCGTCTCCTGTTTTGTCTTGATATCTGACTGTACTGCTGCAATCAGCATTTGCATCACAATTCCGTATCATCAATTTATATTTCTCAAGTGGCCGCTGATAGTAATATACCCTAAGGGAGGCCTCCTCATGAGGACAATTAATATTCCCCTGTTATTTGAGCACCTCATTCCACTTTCTGGGCGCTCCTTATCAGCTACAGTGTGCGCTTTTCCACTATCACTAACTGTGATCCACCACAGTGGCCCCCATTGACCTTGTAGCTAGGGCCACTCTCAAAACTGCCACTCAGCAGCTCTGGTTGGTGTGGGCATTTGGAACCTCTATTCTCCACTCACTGGTCTCGTTGCCCAGCTATGCTGCTATGCTATAGTTGTTATATGTTATAGTTGCTGCCATACTTGCTATTGATAGTGGTTCAATAGGTGGTTTAATCCCAAACCCTGAATAATTTACACTACAGATCACCAGGGTAATACCCCACGGCATCTCCCCGCTCCCTACTACCATCACACATCCTGTCTTCCAATTAACTGTCCTAACCAACCATAATTCTCCCGTTCCCAGTGCAAGGACTGTAGTTGCTCCTAAGCCTCATCTTTTAGTGTCCTTCCATGGTACTGCTAATCAGGGAGTAATCAAAATACCATAAGTACAAAGATGGTAAAGAGGGGAAGGGTAGCTTTAAAAGATCAAATCAGGAACCTCTGATTACAGACTCCCCATAAAAGAAAACCAAGACAACTCCACAACACTCATAGCTATCCTAAAGAAACCAAATGATATACAGAACACTGCTCAGAGCACAACAACAAATATGGACCTGTTACAAGTTGAGGTTTCTGGGCTGAGGAAGGACCTTAAAAAGCTTAATCTCAGAATGACCAACGCCGAAGGTAGAATTGATTTGGTTGAGGAATGCATCACTGATCATTCCAAACATCTACCTAAATACAGACACTGTAATAGCCTCCCCCAAATGTGAAATTAATGTGCTGGAAGATCGCAAAAGACACAGCAATCTTAGAATCTGTGGCCTACCTGAAGGTTGTGAGGGCGAAGCTCCCTCAGAGATAGCTTTTCTCAAATCTTGGATCCCATCAAAGATCAGTATCACTTTCATTAAAGATTTTGCAAACAAGTACTCTGTATACCTACCTTCAAACTAAAAAATGCCACATCTCCATGTGCGCTAACCTTTAAACCACTTCACCATCAACATAATGAACTCATCCTAGCACATATGACGAAAGTCAAGTTGTTCTCATGGCAAGGCTTCAGAATCTCCATCACCCAAGACTTTGCCAGGAATACTGCCCTCAGAAAAGGTTTTTTTTTGGCATTCAGGAAACCCTTATCCGACAGAAAAAATCAGCATTTTTTCACTGGCTCATCCAAATTTTAAATCAGCTACAAAGGTCAGTCCTATGTATTCTCTGAGCTATAGAACCTAGAGACTTTCATTGGCAATTCCTTTGAAACATGCATGGATGCAACGAAAAGCTCAGGTAAGCTTTCACTGTCATAGTTTGTAGTTAGAAGCTTAGAAGCTCAGTTCCCATCCTCAGACTCTCCTGATACACCCTGGATAAAAGCTAGTATCATTCCTCTTCTCCAACTGATTTAAATGTTTACACAAATGATATCCCAACAGGACAGGGAAGTCGAACATTTTCATTATATGAACGGTCATTCTGAATCAGAGTGTCGTATCCTGCTAGTCAAATTATCCGATAACGATATGGAATGTCAGGATTACGAGGGTTCACTGAGGGGAGATTGAGCCAGGCAGACCAGAGTTGAGTATCTAACTATATCTGTGCATGGTGGGGTCATTTATGTAATCATTCAACTTACAATAAACCCTCTTTTGATCTACTGGCGTTGTCTGCGTATTTCTTCATGTCAACCTACATCACAACAATCGCAACGGGATTAAAAGGACCTAGCGATGTGTAAAGCTAATCTATTCTACATGGATTAGAAGGGTAAGAGAAAAGAACCTACTCTTCATAACTAAAAGAGGTGATGCTTCCGTAATTATGACCCCACCAGTGCCTTTCCAATTGGCAGCCCTATGATAAATAAGCAGCCCTGCAAAAAGAGAAAAATTGTTTTTACAAATTAAATTTTCATTATATTCTTTGGTTGCCAGGAGGTTAGAATATTGTCACCCCAAATCCCTGGAAAGCTATGTTATTGCTAAAATGTTGAATTGGACATTATTCCTATAAGAGACTTCCAGTGAGAAAGGTTTGAGGAACTCTGCCCAAGATGATACTGCTGGATGCCAGTAGCAGTGTTGAGTGTTTAATGAGAGATTGTTTTTTTTAACTAGAAGGAATTCTGCTTCTGCTGTGTGATAACATTTCACAATACTATGTGATGAGATCTACGAGAAATTGTTGAAGATTGTTCAATGTTAGCAGTGATTAATGCTAGCAACAGCTGTGTTACACCTCTGACAAAGTATCTCTTGGACACTACACTCAAAGAGCATCTTGAGGAACCTCTGTTTTGGGCAGGTGGCAGTGCGTCATTTCAAATATACAAAGGATCGAGTGGACTTTGCAAGGCACTCTGCATTTTCAAGCACATGCTTACCATATTGTCAGTGCATCATCTCTCTTTTTCCCTCACCAAACGCTGTCTGTCAGACTGTGTCTCTGACAAGATGTAAACAAGAAGTGTTCTCAAGGTCATCACACACAATCCTCCCTTCTTATTCATGGTCTATGAAGGCATTATGTGCTGTGGTTACAGTAGCTCAAGCAGCCACTGTGGCACACAACATATATAAAAGAAAACAACTCCGTGCTTTCAGTTTCACTTCATTGGAACCTACATCGTCCACAGATAAGTTACTGGATATTGATTTGTTTTTTCTTCCCACTGATAATGTCCGACTTCTAGCAAGCTGCTATAGAACTTACAGGATTCCACACTACATTAATGCTAAGTAGCTGAGCATCACCTGCTTTGCTGTGCTCCTAATGAAAGATCTTTCAGGGGCTGGCTTAACGGAGAGCCGATCCAATTATAGTACAGCATCGTCATTGTTAGAAAAAAGCTGCCAGCAAACATTTTTTGTATTTCTGTTTTTATTAATGATTTAAATATGTAAGGTGATTCAACAGTTTATGTTTTAGGATGTGTCCTTTGTACTATTGCACAATTTAATGTCCATTATTTTTTTCAGATAGACTGTCGGTAGAAAACAATATGATGTTCAGCACTTTTTTTTTTTCAGCAGTCTGAAATTCAAGCATGTAATAATTGTTCCTATGGCAAGTGTTTACTATTTCCTAGAGTTTTGTTATGCACTGCTTCTAATGTTGTGCATTTGGCTAGCATATGTTGCTGCTTTTGTCTGCAGTTTTGTCGTCTACTGAATTCTCTCATGCAGGTTTATGTAGTATTTTTTTATTTTCCTGTTTTAGTCCAGTATCAGACTGGATGTTATTTTCCTATGGTATGGAGATGGTTGAGTACACTATTACATAATTAGAAGAGCCAGTACTTGCGTATTTTGCAAACTTTTTCACTGTGAGGCGTGTTTCGTGTGTATGCTGGAATAGGTTTCGTTTCTCTCTCCCTCAGTGGTTCACAAGTTACTAGGGTTGTGTTGAACTTTGTTCCATGAGGTATGCTGAACCCTGTTCAGTGGATTTCCCCTTCAGTGGGTGAGAAGTTGAGTGGGTTGTGCTGAACCCTGTTCTGTGTTCTTCTCACTCAGTGGTAGGGATGTGCCTGGGTTGTGGTTTAAGGGATGAGTAGGTGGGCTTAAAGATTCCCATTGCTAAAACATAACTTTCGCTGGATGAGTGCGTGGGTTAAAATATATCACATACCTGTTTCTATGTTGTTGTTATTTCCTTGGTTAGGTGAGTGGTGGTATCAGTGCCTAGTGCTGTCTTGTGGTACTCAATATTTGGTATTCTATGTTCTATCACTAAGTTATGCATGTCTGGCCAACTGGTGTATTTTGGTGGTGATCATAATAGCAGCATGTTTTTGTGGTGTCCTTTTTACTTGCACAAACATTTGATGATGTCGTGAAATGTTGCACAGTCTGGTGTTTATGTGGTCTGTGTTTTCAATGAGTTTTGCAGGAAGGGAGGCATTTGTTTTTCTGTTTCAAATAGAGGGAGATGTGTGGTGTCCTGCTTGTCTGGTCACCCAATGACGTCATGAAATGTCAGTGTTATGAGGGTTCTCTGAAGGGTGGCTGAGACAGACGGGCCAGGGCTGAGTAACTACATCTGCTCCTGGTGAAGTGATTTAGAAACCCTCTCAGTGTACCGCAGTTGTCTGTGGACTTCTACATGCCAATCTACATCACAACAAGAGGTGCTATTGTGTCATTTTCGCAGGTCCAAGTGGTATGGGAACGGTTCACCTCCAATTTGCACATGTTCTTGTGAACAGCAATTCGTCACATTTACCCAACTCACTTCTAGCATTTCAGTTTATGTAATAGCTGGTCCCTACTTAAGCAGTGTAGATCTGTATTCACATTAATGTAACCATCACAGCCTATTCCATACATCAGCAAGTTCCTACAGTTGTTATTCATGTAATTATGACAACTTGTGTACCTTACAAGTGTAAGTCTATTTGGTCTCTGTAATGGTACTATCCTATAAATCAACTTATCTGCCTCTATGACTTGTGGTCGGCCAATGAAAGATAGTGTAGTGTATCTCACCTCAATTAGGGATAGCCTTGGGGGGAATAGGCGCTAAGAACTATTCTTTTTTGGAAGTCCAAATGAGTAGAGTGATGCCCTTCACTAAAATGGCTTGTTTGTGTTTCTAGACCTGTTAATCCTTACATTGCTGGCTACTCTGATGGCTGAGTGACGTGTGTCCAATTCATGTGTAAGTGCTCTTATCTGCTTAGTGGCTGGTCCACAACGTGGGCATGTACACTGTGGTCTCGCTGATGCAGCTTTCTTATGTTTCCTTCTACCAGCCAGTTCGCAGCTCTGTTACTGGTGAAATACTGGCTCTTAGAACCACTATATTCACCTGCCTATTTTGCCTCTGCTATGGTATTATTCCACAATACACTCATCTCGATTCATTTATGTATGTCAGACTGTTTCCTGATTCTATTTAATTGACCTCCTGGTAATGAGGGCTCTCACTCAACTTGCGTGAGATCCCCACTGCTCAATTCACTACACCTTGCCTCATCGAGGCCCTTCTCTCTGCCTGAAGAGAGAATCTCTGGTTTTGGTCATTGAAGGTTGTTTTCCTTCCACTCGTCATTATAAATCCCGTCTTACTTTCCCTTTGTTCCATGTGGCACTGCTCCATGTGACACTCACTGTTCCTCCCAGACTTCCGCCTGTTAGATAGTTCACTACTGCATCGTACAACAAACAGTCTCTCGCGCTTATGCCTGACCATCTAATGTCCGCATTGAAAATAATCCCTCTTTCTACACCACAGGTCTTAACCAACCTGTGAGATGCAGAGTTTGACTACTGACACTCGCTTAGAGGTAACCTTGTGTTTCTCCAAGAAACCAAGATTGGCCATAAAGAGGTAAAATCCATGCGTAGATGAGGGGTGAACGATTTATACTGCTCTGCCACAATTGCTAAGAAAAATGGTTTGATCACCCTAATATCAAAAAAATCTGGCCAACCAATAATTGCCCGGGAGCAGAATGACAATGGTTCATGGCTGATCACTAAGCTTCAATGCAGTGACACAGAACTATACACTGTCAACACACATGTCCCTAATCTGATGACCCACAGGTTTGGTATAATCTATTGGCTAAATTAGCACTAATTCCACCCACTGCCCGAATCGTTCTAGGGATGACTTCAATTTGCCGACAGACCCTATCTTAGACAGGAACTTGGCTTTCAAATACAGGGCCCCCAAAGCTCATAAAGCAATGCAATCTCTGTGTACAACTCACGGCCTCGATGTTTGGAGGCTACACAATCCCACTGGTAATGAGTTCACTTTTTTCCTCTCCTCCCCCCATAATATTTTTTTGACAATCAACTTTATTCTAACACCTCTCTCCTACAAGACATCTTAGCCACATACATTGAGCCCATCACAATTTCTAACCATGCTGCCATTATCATTTCCCTTCAGATTCTGCTGTATGAGCACCGAAGCTCAGGAGAATGAAGTAGACATGCAGGAACTACAAAAAGAGGCAACTGTGCTGGGTGCATGTGTGCCCGGGAAGGATACAATAAAGGATAATACAGCAATGAGCAGCGCATGCATGGTGAATGCATGTGCTGGCTGTATGTGTGCTTGTGAATTGTACAGTACATGAAGGATGAAGTGTTGTGCAGTGCTTGCATGCTGAATGAATACACTGGACATATGTATGCCTATAAGTGATATAGTACATGGAGGACACAGTGATGTGCACAGTGTGTAAGTCGTATACATGCACTGGCTTTATACATGCCTCTGGATGGTACAAGACATGGCAAACACTTGGTTCCATTGTGGGAGATCTAGGCCTGCATGGTGAAACATCGAGAGAAGGTAGAGAAATCTGGACAGATTTGTGTATTGCTGCATTCCTGTAAGCTGGGTGGGACACACTGGAGAAGGGAGAGCCAGGTTTCCCCTGTACACTTTAAAGGTAGCTTCCTGATTCTGCGACAGGTCAGAAGGGAGGGTTCCTGGGCACATCTCAGGAAGGAGATGGGACTGATAAGAGAATCATAAAGAGTAGTGCTGGGGGCCCGGGGTTCATCTTTTGATGTACATATCACTTTGGCAGACATCCATGTGTGAACTCTAGTCACCCCCATGGCCTAAATTGGCAGACTATCAGCTTTGGAGACATACCTGATGTGACCGACTGCTTTTCAAGAGGAAGAGAGAGCAGAGGAGTGGACAGTCCTAAAGAAGCACAACCCCAAAATAAAACTTCAAGGACTCAGACCCGAAACACATTTGGTGTGTGGAAATGGACTATAAGAAGGGAAGCTTCAAACCCTGAAAATTGTCATCTGCCAAAGCAGCCAGATGGGCTGTGTGAGGGGAGGCTCTGCAAGACTTCTGCCGGTAACCAGCACTGGGGGGTCAAGAAGTGCTAGTATCCCTGCTGGGTGAGGGGATATCACCCAGGAAATGCAAGACCACTTGCCCTGGAGCACCAGCACGTGCCTGCTTGCCAAGGCCAGTGTAGGAAGTTGGCTCTGTATGTGCTATTTCAAAGTAAGGAATAGCATGCACAGAGTCCAAGGGTTCCCCTTAGAGGTAAAATAGTGGTAAAAATAGATAATACTAATGCTCTATTTTGTGGTAGTGTGGTCGAGCAGTAGGCTTATCCAAGGAGTAGTGTTAAGCATTTGTTGTACATACACATAGACAATAAATGAGGTACACACACTCAGAGACAAATCCAGCCAATAGGTTTTTATATAGAAAAATATCTTTTCTTAGTTTATTTTAAGAACCACAGGTTCAAATTCTACATGAAATAGCTCATTCGAAAGGTATTGCAGGTAAGTACTTTAGGAACTTCAAATCATCAAAATTGCATGTATACTTTTCAAGTTATTGACAAATAGCTGTTTTAAAAGTGGACACTTAGTGCAATTTTCACAGTTCCTAGGGGAGGTAAGTTTTGATTAGTTTTTCCAGGTAAGTAAGACACTTACAGGGTTCAGTTCTTGGTCCAAGGTAGCCCACCGTTGGGGGTTCAGAGCAACCCCAAAGTCACCACACCAGCAGCTCAGGGCCGGTCAGGTGCAGAGTTCAAAGTGGTGCCCAAAACACATAGGCTAGAATGGAGAGAAGGGGGTGCCCCGGTTCCGGTCTGCTTGCAGGTAAGTACCCGCGTCTTCGGAGGGCAGACCAGGGGGGTTTTGTAGGGCACCGGGGGGGACACAAGTTCACACAGAAATTTCACCCTCAGCGGCGCGGGGGCGGCCGGGTGCAGTGTAGAAACAAGCGTCGGGTTTGTAATGGAAGTCAATGGAAGATCTAGGGATCTCTTCAGCGCTGCAGGCAGGCAAGGGGGGGGTTCCTCGGGGAAACCTCCACTTGGTCAAGGGAGAGGGACTCCTGGGGGTCACTCCTCCAGTGAAAGTCCGGTCCTTCAGGTCCTGGGGGCTGCGGGTGCAGGGTCTCTCCCAGGTGTCGGGACTTTGGATTCAAGGAGTCGCGGTCAGGGGAAGCCTCGGGATTCCCTCTGCAGGCGGCGCTGTGGGGGCTCAGGGGGGACAGGTTTTGGTACTCACAGTATCAGAGTAGTCCTGGGGTCCCTCCTGAGGCGTCGGATCTCCACCAGCCGAGTCGGGGTCGCCGGGTGCAGTGTTGCAAGTCTCACGCTTCTTGCGGGGAGCTTGCAGGGTTCTTTAAAGCTGCTGGAAACAAAGTTGCAGCTTTTCTTGGAGCAGGTCCGCTGTCCTCGGGAGTTTCTTGTCTTTTCGAAGCAGGGGCAGTCCTCAGAGGATGTCGAGGTCGCTGGTCCCTTCGGAAGGCGTCGCTGGAGCAGGATCTTTGGAAGGCAGGAGACAGGCCGGTGAGTTTCTGGAGCCAAGGCAGTTGTCGTCTTCTGGTCTTCCTCTGCAGGGGTTTTTCAGCTAGGCAGTCCTTCTTCTTGTAGTTGCAGGAATCTAATTTTCTAGGGTTCAGGGTAGCCCTTAAATACTAAATTTAAGGGCGTGTTTAGGTCTGGGGGGTTGGTAGCCAATGGCTACTAGCCCTGAGGGTGGGTACACCCTCTTTGTGCCTCCTCCCAAGGGGAGGGGGTCACAATCCTAACCCTATTGGGGGAATCCTCCATCTGCAAGATGGAGGATTTCTAAAAGTTAGAGTCACCTCAGCTCAGGACACCTTAGGGGCTGTCCTGACTGGCCAGTGACTCCTCCTTGTTTTTCTCATTATTTTCTCCGGCCTTGCCGCCAAAAGTGGGGCCTGGCCGGAGGGGGCGGGCAACTCCACTAGCTGGAGTGTCCTGCTGGGTTGGCACAAAGGAGGTGAGCCTTTGAGGCTCACCGCCAGGTGTGACAACTCCTGCCTGGGGGAGGTGTTAGCATCTCCACCCAGTGCAGGCTTTGTTACTGGCCTCAGAGTGACAAAGGCACTCTCCCCATGGGGCCAGCAACATGTCTCGGTTTGTGGCAGGCTGCTAAAACTAGTCAGCCTACACAGATAGTCGGTTAAGTTTCAGGGGGCACCTCTAAGGTGCCCTCTGTGGTGTATTTTACAATAAAATGTACACTGGCATCAGTGTGCATTTATTGTGCTGAGAAGTTTGATACCAAACTTCCCAGTTTTCAGTGTAGCCATTATGGTGCTGTGGAGTTCGTGTTTGACAAACTCCCAGACCATATACTCTTATGGCTACCCTGCACTTACAATGTCTAAGGTTTTGTTTAGACACTGTAGGGGTACCATGCTCATGCACTGGTACCCTCACCTATGGTATAGTGCACCCTGCCTTAGGGCTGTAAGGCCTGCTAGAGGGGTGTCTTACCTATACTGCATAGGCAGTGAGAGGCTGGCATGGCACCCTGAGGGGAGTGCCATGTCGACTTACTCGTTTTGTCCTCACTAGCACACACAAGCTGGCAAGCAGTGTGTCTGTGCTGAGTGAGAGGTCTCCAGGGTGGCATAAGACATGCTGCAGCCCTTAGAGACCTTCCTTGGCATCAGGGCCCTTGGTACCAGAAGTACCAGTTACAAGGGACTTATCTGGATGCCAGGGTCTGCCAATTGTGGATACAAAAGTACAGGTTAGGGAAAGAACACTGGTGCTGGGGCCTGGTTAGCAGGCCTCAGCACACTTTCAATTGTAAACATAGCATCAGCAAAGGCAAAAAGTCAGGGGGCAACCATGCCAAGGAGGCATTTCCTTACACAACCCCCCCCCAAACGAAAGAGGATGAGACTAACCTTTCCCAAGAGAGTCTTCATTTTCTAAGTGGAAGAACCTGGAAAGGCCATCTGCATTGGCATGGGCAGTCCCAGGTCTGTGTTCCACTATAAAGTCCATTCCCTGTAGGGAGATGGACCACCTCAACAGTTTAGGATTTTCACCTTTCATTTGCATCAGCCATTTGAGAGGTCTGTGGTCAGTTTGAACTAGGAAGTGAGTCCCAAAGAGGTATGGTCTCAGCTTCTTCAGGGACCAAACCACAGCAAAGGCCTCCCTCTCAATGGCACTCCAACGCTGCTCCCTGGGGAGTAACCTCCTGCTAATGAAAGCAACAGGCTGGTCAAGGCCATCATCATTTGTTTGGGACAAAACTGCCCCTATCCCATGTTCAGAGGCATCAGTCTGCACAATGAACTGCTTAGAATAATCTGGAGCTTTGAGAACTGGTGCTGAGCACATTGCCTGTTTCAGGGTGTCAAAGGCCTGTTGGCATTCCACAGTCCAGTTTACTTTCTTGGGCATTTTCTTGGAGGTGAGTTCAGTGAGGGCTGTCACAATGGATCCATATCCCTTCACAAACCTCCTGTAGTACCCAGTCAAGCCAAGGAATGCCCTGACTTGAGTCTGGGTTTTTGGAGCTACCCAGTCCAGAATAGTCTGGATCTTGGGTTGGAGTGGCTGAACTTGGCCTCCACCTACAAGGTGTCCCAAGTAAACCACAGTTCCCTGCCCTATCTGGCATTTGGATGCCTTGATAGAGAGGCCTGCAGATTGCAGAGCCTTCAAAACCTTCCTCAGGTGGACCAGGTGATCCTGCCAGGTGGAGCTAAAGACAGCAATATCATCAAGATAAGCTGTGCTAAAGGACTCCAAGCCAGCAAGGACTTGATTCACCAACCTTTGGAAGGTGGCAGGGGCATTCTTTAAACCAAAGGGCATAACAGTAAACTGATAATGCCCATCAGGTGTGGAGAATGCTGTCTTTTCTTTTGCTCCAGGTGCCATTTTTATTTGCCAGTACCCTGCTGTCAAGTCAAAGGTACTTAGAAATTTGGCAGCACCTAATTTATCAATGAGCTCATCAGCTCTTGGAATTGGATGGGCATCTGTCTTGGTGACAGAATTGAGCCCTCTGTAGTCCACACAAAACCTCATCTCTTTCTTTCCATCTGTGGTGTGAGGTTTGGGGACTAAGACCACTGGGCTAGCCCAGGGGCTGTCAGAGCGCTCAATGACTCCCAATTCCAGCATCTTGTGGACTTCCACCTTGATGCTTTCCTTAACATGGTCAGACTGTCTAAAGATTTTGTTCTTGACAGGCATGCTGTCTCCTGTGTCCACATCATGGGTACACAGGTGTGTCTGACCAGGGGTTAAGGAGAAGAGTTCAGGAAACTGTTGTAGGACTCTCCTACAATCAGCTTGCTGTTGGCCAGAGAGGGTGTCTGAGTAGATCACTCCATCTACTGTACCATCTTTTGGGTCTGATGACAGAAGATCAGGGAGAGGTTCACTCTCTGCCTCCTGATCCTCATCTGTTACCATCAACAGATTGACATCAGCCCTGTCGTGGAAGAGCTTAAGGCGGTTTACATGGATCACCCTTTTGGGGCTCCTGCTTGTGCCCAGGTCCACCAAGTAGGTGACCTGACTCTTCCTCTCTAGTACTGGGTAAGGGCCACTCCATTTGTCCTGGAGTGCCCTGGGAGCCACAGGCTCCAGAACCCAGACTTTCTGCCCTGGTTGGAACTCAACCAGTGCAGCCTTTTGGTCATACCAAAACTTCTGGAGCTGTTGGCTGGCCTCAAGGTTTTTGGTTGCCTTTTCCATGTACTCTGCCATTCTAGAGCGAAGGCCAAGTACATAGTCCACTATGTCCTGTTTAGGCTCATGGAGAGGTCTCTCCCAGCCTTCTTTAACAAGGGCAAGTGGTCCCCTTACAGGATGACCAAACAGAAGTTCAAAGGGTGAGAACCCTACTCCCTTCTGTGGTACCTCCCTGTAAGCGAAAAGCAGACATGGCAGGAGGACATCCCATCTCCTTTTGAGTTTTTCTGGGAGCCCCATGATCATGCCTTTTAATGTCTTGTTGAATCTCTCAACTAAGCCATTAGTTTGTGGATGGTAAGGTGTAGTGAATTTATAAGTCACTCCACACTCATTCCACATGTGCTTTAGGTATGCTGACATGAAGTTGGTACCTCTGTCAGACACCACCTCCTTAGGGAAACCCACTCTGGTAAAGATACCAATGAGGGCCTTGGCTACTGCAGGGGCAGTAGTCGACCTAAGGGGAATAGCTTCAGGATACCTGGTAGCATGATCCACTACTACCAGGATATACATATTTCCTGAGGCTGTGGGAGGTTCCAGTGGACCAACTATGTCCACACCCACTCTTTCAAAGGGCACCCCCACCACTGGAAGTGGAATGAGGGGGGCCTTTGGGTGCCCACCTGTCTTACCACTGGCTTGACAGGTGGGGCAGGAGAGGCAAAACTCCTTAACCATGTTGGACATATTGGGCCAGTAGAAGTGGTTGACTAACCTCTCCCACGTCTTGGTTTGTCCCAAATGTCCAGCAAGGGGAATGTCATGGGCCAATGTTAGGATGAACTCTCTGAACAGCTGAGGCACTACCACTCTCCTAGTGGTACCAGGTTTGGGGTCTCTGGCCTCAGTGTACAGGAGCCCATCTTCCCAATAGACCCTATGTGTTCCATTTTTCTTGCCTTTGGACTCTTCAGCAGCTTGCTGCCTAAGGCCTTCAAGAGAGGGACAGGTTTCTTGTCCCTTACACAGCTCTTCCCTTGAGGGTCCCCCTGGGCCTAAGAGCTCAACCTGATAAGGTTCAAGTTCCAAAGGCTCAGTTCCCTCAGAGGGCAGAACTTCTTCCTGAGAAGAGAGGTTCCCTTTCTTTTGCTGTGTTGCAGTTGGTTTCCCAACTGACTTTCCTGTTCTCTTGGTAGGCTGGGCCATTTTTCCAGACTCCAGCTCTACTTTTTCACCCTGTGCCTTGCACTGTGCTCTTGTTTTCACACACACCAGTTCAGGGATACCCAGCATTGCTGCATGAGTTTTTAGTTCTACCTCAGCCCATGCTGAGGACTCCAGGTCATTTCCAAGCAGACAGTCCACTGGGATATTTGAGGAGACCACCACCTGTTTCAGGCCATTGACCCCTCCCCATTCTAAAGTAACCATTGCCATGGGATGTACTTTTCTCTGATTGTCAGCGTTGGTGACTGTGTAAGTTTTTCCAGTCAGGTATTGGCCAGGGGAAACCAGTTTCTCTGTCACCATGGTGACACTGGCACCTGTATCCCTCAGGCCCTCTATTCTAGTCCCATTAATTAAGAGTTGCTGTCTGTATTTTTGCATGTTAGGCGGCCAGACAGCTAGTGTGGCTAAATCCACCCCACCCTCAGAAACTAGAGTAGCTTCAGTGTGGACCCTGATTTGCTCTGGGCACACTGTTGATCCCACTTGGAGACTAGCCATACCAGTGTTACCTGGATGGGAGTTTGGAGTGGAACCTTTCTTGGGACAGGCCTTGTCTCCAGTTTGGTGTCCATGCTGTTTACAGCTATGACACCAGGCCTTTTTGGGATCAAAGTTTTTACCCTTGTACCCATTGTTTTGTGAAGAGGCTCTGGGCCCACCCTCCTGTGCAGGTTTTTGGGGGCCTGTAGAAGACTCTTTACTATTTTTAGTTTTGGTTGTCTCATCACCCTTCCCCTGGGGAGTCTTTGTGACCCCTTTCTTTTGGTCACCCCCTGTTGAAGTCTTGGACACCCTTGTCTTGACCCAATGGTCCGCCTTCTTTCCCAATTCTTGGGGAGAAATTGGTCCTAGGTCTACCAGATGCTGATGCAGTTTATCATTGAAACAATTACTTAACAGGTGTTCTTTCACAAATAAATTGTACAGCCCATCATAATTACTTACACCACTGCCTTGAATCCAACCATCTAGTGTTTTCACTGAGTAGTCTACAAAGTCAACCCAGGTCTGGCTCGAGGATTTTTGAGCCCCCCGGAATCTAATCCTATACTCCTCAGTGGAGAATCCAAAGCCCTCAATCAGAGTACCCTTCATGAGGTCATAAGATTCTGCATCTTGTCCAGAGAGTGTGAGGAGTCTATCCCTACACTTTCCTGTGAACATTTCCCAAAGGAGAGCACCCCAGTGAGATCTGTTCACTTTTCTGGTTACACAAGCCCTCTCAAAAGCTGTGAACCATTTGGTGATGTCATCACCATCTTCATATTTAGTTACAATCCCTTTAGGGATTTTCAACATGTCAGGAGAATCTCTGACCCTATTTATGTTGCTGCCACCATTGATGGGTCCTAGGCCCATCTCTTGTCTTTCCCTCTCTATGGCTAGGATCTGTCTTTCCAAAGCCAATCTTTTGGCCATCCTGGCTAACTGGATGTCCTCTTCACTGGGGTTATCCTCAGTGATTTCAGAGGTGCTGGTCCCTCCTGTGAGGGAGCCAGTATCTCTGACTAGTATTTTTGGAGTCAGGGCTTGAGAGGCCCTGTCCTCCCTAGATAGGACTGGTAGGGGGGAATCTTCCTCCAATTCACTATCATCTTCCTCTGAGTTGCCACCCTCAGAGGGGTTGGCCTTTTCAAACTCTGCCAAAAGCTCCTGGAGCTGTATTTTGGTAGGTTTGGGGCCTATGGTTATTTTCTTTAGTTTACAGAGTGACCTTAGCTCTCTCATCTGTAGATGGAGGTAAGGTGTGGTGTCGAGTTCCACCACAGTCACATCTGTGCTAGACATTTTGCTTCTAAAAGTTGGAATACTTTTTAAGAATCTAAAACTGGTTCTAGAATCTAATTCAAACTTTTACAAACTTTTAAACTCTAAAAGAAATGCTAAACAGGATCTAACACAAGGCCCTAGCAGGTCTTTTAAGAATTTAGAAAACTTTTCAAATTGCAAAAATCAATTTCTAATGACAATTTTGGAATTTGTCGTGTGATCAGGTATTGGCTGAGTAGTCCAGCAAATGCAAAGTCTTGTACCCCACCGCTGATCCACCAATGTAGGAAGTTGGCTCTGTATGTGCTATTTCAAAGTAAGGAATAGCATGCACAGAGTCCAAGGGTTCCCCTTAGAGGTAAAATAGTGGTAAAAATAGATAATACTAATGCTCTATTTTGTGGTAGTGTGGTCGAGCAGTAGGCTTATCCAAGGAGTAGTGTTAAGCATTTGTTGTACATACACATAGACAATAAATGAGGTACACACACTCAGAGACAAATCCAGCCAATAGGTTTTTATATAGAAAAATATCTTTTCTTAGTTTATTTTAAGAACCACAGGTTCAAATTCTACATGAAATAGCTCATTCGAAAGGTATTGCAGGTAAGTACTTTAGGAACTTCAAATCATCAAAATTGCATGTATACTTTTCAAGTTATTGACAAATAGCTGTTTTAAAAGTGGACACTTAGTGCAATTTTCACAGTTCCTAGGGGAGGTAAGTTTTGATTAGTTTTTCCAGGTAAGTAAGACACTTACAGGGTTCAGTTCTTGGTCCAAGGTAGCCCACCGTTGGGGGTTCAGAGCAACCCCAAAGTCACCACACCAGCAGCTCAGGGCCGGTCAGGTGCAGAGTTCAAAGTGGTGCCCAAAACACATAGGCTAGAATGGAGAGAAGGGGGTGCCCCGGTTCCGGTCTGCTTGCAGGTAAGTACCCGCGTCTTCGGAGGGCAGACCAGGGGGGTTTTGTAGGGCACCGGGGGGGACACAAGTTCACACAGAAATTTCACCCTCAGCGGCGCGGGGGCGGCCGGGTGCAGTGTAGAAACAAGCGTCGGGTTTGTAATGGAAGTCAATGGAAGATCTAGGGATCTCTTCAGCGCTGCAGGCAGGCAAGGGGGGGGTTCCTCGGGGAAACCTCCACTTGGTCAAGGGAGAGGGACTCCTGGGGGTCACTCCTCCAGTGAAAGTCCGGTCCTTCAGGTC
Source organism: Pleurodeles waltl (assembly GCF_031143425.1). Taxonomy (NCBI): domain Eukaryota; kingdom Metazoa; phylum Chordata; class Amphibia; order Caudata; family Salamandridae; genus Pleurodeles; species Pleurodeles waltl. The sequence continues at coordinate 586,523,374 of NC_090442.1, forward strand.
CTGGGGGCTGCGGGTGCAGGGTCTCTCCCAGGTGTCGGGACTTTGGATTCAAGGAGTCGCGGTCAGGGGAAGCCTCGGGATTCCCTCTGCAGGCGGCGCTGTGGGGGCTCAGGGGGGACAGGTTTTGGTACTCACAGTATCAGAGTAGTCCTGGGGTCCCTCCTGAGGCGTCGGATCTCCACCAGCCGAGTCGGGGTCGCCGGGTGCAGTGTTGCAAGTCTCACGCTTCTTGCGGGGAGCTTGCAGGGTTCTTTAAAGCTGCTGGAAACAAAGTTGCAGCTTTTCTTGGAGCAGGTCCGCTGTCCTCGGGAGTTTCTTGTCTTTTCGAAGCAGGGGCAGTCCTCAGAGGATGTCGAGGTCGCTGGTCCCTTCGGAAGGCGTCGCTGGAGCAGGATCTTTGGAAGGCAGGAGACAGGCCGGTGAGTTTCTGGAGCCAAGGCAGTTGTCGTCTTCTGGTCTTCCTCTGCAGGGGTTTTTCAGCTAGGCAGTCCTTCTTCTTGTAGTTGCAGGAATCTAATTTTCTAGGGTTCAGGGTAGCCCTTAAATACTAAATTTAAGGGCGTGTTTAGGTCTGGGGGGTTGGTAGCCAATGGCTACTAGCCCTGAGGGTGGGTACACCCTCTTTGTGCCTCCTCCCAAGGGGAGGGGGTCACAATCCTAACCCTATTGGGGGAATCCTCCATCTGCAAGATGGAGGATTTCTAAAAGTTAGAGTCACCTCAGCTCAGGACACCTTAGGGGCTGTCCTGACTGGCCAGTGACTCCTCCTTGTTTTTCTCATTATTTTCTCCGGCCTTGCCGCCAAAAGTGGGGCCTGGCCGGAGGGGGCGGGCAACTCCACTAGCTGGAGTGTCCTGCTGGGTTGGCACAAAGGAGGTGAGCCTTTGAGGCTCACCGCCAGGTGTGACAACTCCTGCCTGGGGGAGGTGTTAGCATCTCCACCCAGTGCAGGCTTTGTTACTGGCCTCAGAGTGACAAAGGCACTCTCCCCATGGGGCCAGCAACATGTCTCGGTTTGTGGCAGGCTGCTAAAACTAGTCAGCCTACACAGATAGTCGGTTAAGTTTCAGGGGGCACCTCTAAGGTGCCCTCTGTGGTGTATTTTACAATAAAATGTACACTGGCATCAGTGTGCATTTATTGTGCTGAGAAGTTTGATACCAAACTTCCCAGTTTTCAGTGTAGCCATTATGGTGCTGTGGAGTTCGTGTTTGACAAACTCCCAGACCATATACTCTTATGGCTACCCTGCACTTACAATGTCTAAGGTTTTGTTTAGACACTGTAGGGGTACCATGCTCATGCACTGGTACCCTCACCTATGGTATAGTGCACCCTGCCTTAGGGCTGTAAGGCCTGCTAGAGGGGTGTCTTACCTATACTGCATAGGCAGTGAGAGGCTGGCATGGCACCCTGAGGGGAGTGCCATGTCGACTTACTCGTTTTGTCCTCACTAGCACACACAAGCTGGCAAGCAGTGTGTCTGTGCTGAGTGAGAGGTCTCCAGGGTGGCATAAGACATGCTGCAGCCCTTAGAGACCTTCCTTGGCATCAGGGCCCTTGGTACCAGAAGTACCAGTTACAAGGGACTTATCTGGATGCCAGGGTCTGCCAATTGTGGATACAAAAGTACAGGTTAGGGAAAGAACACTGGTGCTGGGGCCTGGTTAGCAGGCCTCAGCACACTTTCAATTGTAAACATAGCATCAGCAAAGGCAAAAAGTCAGGGGGCAACCATGCCAAGGAGGCATTTCCTTACAGCCAGTGTGCCCAGTGATGCAGAGGAGAGCGTTGGAGGAAGCTAGGTCCAGTGGGGAGATCGGTTGAGAGGACACCTTTTGCGCGGCGTGAGGAAAGGGATGCTGTACCTATCGGGTTGTTGCCCTGTGACCCCCATGTTTAAGGAAATGGCTGCTGTGAATTGAGCTGTGTGTTGTGCTTTGCCAATCAGGCCAGAGCCTCTGTGTAGTGCAGAGATGGCAGCCCTGTAAGCCAGGAGGGGCTGCCTTGATCAAGAATGGTGCTTGGTAAGGGCTAAAGCCTTGTGCAGAAGCGAGTGGCGACCCTATGTGCCAGAGGGGGCCACTGTGGAAAAGGGACTGCCATGTGTTAAGGGCCAAAGCCTGGTGTGGTAGCAGGCAGTAATCTAGTATGCCATAAGGGGCCACCTTGAAGAATTTTAACATGCTGATCACGCTGCAGCCCATGAACTGTGAGTTGCAGTGACCTTGTAAGTCAGAGATGGTCGCCGGGACTGCAGCCTGTTCTTATCCCCCCACCCTCTGTCGAAAAAGTGAGGATGCCGTGGGAACATCTGCATGCCATCACCCAGGCAAAGGGGCACAAGACAGGATTGTTGAAGCCATCTCCAACTTTGAGAGGAGCCGAACACTTACCCCGCAAGAGGAGATAAACACTTACTCCACAGGAGGACCCGCAGAAAGCCTCCGAGTGCTTCACGAGGGCAACTTCAAGTGAGAGAGACTGCTCCCAGTGAGTGCAGCCACCTGGGCCACGTGCGGACGACTCACCGGAACTCAGATGCAGCCACTGCGAGCATCCGCAGATGGGGTGCACTCAGGAACTCCATGCGTTCCACACCGTCTGGTGTAGATAAGACTGCTTTCTGGCCTGTCGGGTTCAGAGGAACTTGCTGCTATGTTAGCACAATAGTGATGGAACACTACTGACTAAGTTAGAGTCGTAGTGTACACTTTAGACTCAGTGTACTAATGGGGCATACCCTGGATGTTATAAGTGAGCATTTGGCTGGACAATGATTTACTGCTGCTGCTGCACACTTCTTAAGTTGTGAGCCTCTGTTCACTAGCCTGTATCCACACTCCTCCCACCCTTATCACCCCTGAGGGAGCCTTGGACTACTTGGACCACGCAACCTTAAGAATCAAGGGCAGAAAGGGTAGCTGGCCCAGTTACTCAGAATCAATAACAATTCGGGCCGCAGGACATAAGGAGTAAAACGCCTCAGCAAGGGGTTCTGACATAGCACAACAAGTAAAGTTGTCATAGTTTGACTCTTGCTCTAGGCAAGACTGCTGGTTTAAGGATGAAAGTACGTATGTTTGTAGGTGACTATGCCAGTCCTATAACAAGTCTCAACTGTCGTATTAACCCTCCCAGCTCACAAGCAGCACCTCATAAAAAACCCAAACAGTAAAAGGTGATTTGTGGCAGCCTTTAAACATGGACTCAAGAGTGTGATATCTCCGGGAGTGTCGTGGTTAAACGGAGAGTACCCCTTTCTCGCATTAACAACATGTCTCAATCAAACACAGGCAATGAAGAAGATGCAGTAAGGTTTCAATAGATTTTATTTACCAAAACTGCAATCTACGATAGGTGGCATGTGCTGCAATGATTAGGATAATGAATAATGCAAGAAACAGAGTGGTAAAGACAAAAGTCAGTAATACAAAGGCCCCCATTATCCTGCAATTACATGAAATGACATGAGATATGAAATATGTCCTAACACCCTAATAATGTAAATCTAATCTTTAACCTAAAATATAGCTAGGTGTATTAAACCTAATCTGCCAATGCCATGTCAATGAGAAGAGTCCACCCAACTCTCGTTTCCTTGGAATGAGGTCTCTAGCTCAGACTCCGTAGGGACACGAAGACTGGGTCAGCAACAAGGCGAAGTGCAGCATCGATAGCAGCGATGGCATCTGGTCGGAATCCCCCTGACTATCTGTCTAAGTGAGGTGCATTTATACAGATCTGCTTGGACGCCTGACGTAGGTCTGTTCCCAAACAATAGATAACAAGACATGCTTGGGACGGCAATTTATGTGAACAATTCCCTCAAAGGCGTGAAGACGGAAAGTACCTAATGTGAACAGCTACAGTTTGTTTATCTTTGCCGCTTGATATTAACGCCTTAGCGCGGTGGCACTGATAAGGTGAAACTAAAACATTGGCCTAACTAGAAACAAGGCAGCCATTTTAAAAGATATAATTAAATAAATGTGCTACAACAGAGCAAACTAAGTAGGGAAAAAGTCACTTGGTGACGGGGGCACGAGTCTGCAGCTAAGCTAACTCCTGTTTCCCATTTAAAGCAAACTAGGATTAACTTCAACACATGGCATTTTAATATCATGCTCAAGCAAAACAATACAGAGATTAGTTACCTATATCTGCAGCTCGGTACTGGTGATAAGGGACTCTGTTTGATGCTGCAAACCTACTGAGAGAAACTCCTTAATGTTCTACACGTAATCATCCATGCAGCCTGCAGGCCAATTTGGAGGTAAGTTCCTTAAGACAAAGTTAAGAAATGTTTCCATGCATAAATTATAATGCAATGGTATCAAGGAGGATGACGTTGTTTAAATGACAATACTATGTCTGAAGGACGCTAGCTAGCCTTTCTTCATGGAGATAATGCTTACTATTTGTTTTCTGCAAATGATAATGCCTCATGAAAAGTAGTATTTACTAAACATACTATAAAAAGGATCTTTAAGTGTTCAGGATGTGCCAAACACAAACAAACATTTGCAATGCAATAGGTATTGCATTTACTTGAGTTGGCTCTATTGGCATTGTAAATGCATGAAGGGACTTTTTCGCCACATTAATTTGTCAAAACCTATAGTTTTATAAATACATGAGCACACAGCTTAAGTTTCACAGACTCAAACGTATGTAGTTCATCTAGTCAGGCTTCTGCTTTGTATTTGAAGCTTCTATCACGTTATAAAAATAAAACTACAAGTCCCAGAATGGAAAGCAGAAACAAACTAAATGAGTGAACCATGTTTTGAACTAGGGAGCTGAGAAACTCTACAAATACTTCTTCAAGGACTGGCTTTCAACTTTATGATATTACTGTTGGAATGCTGTCTTGAATAGAAGGGTATCATAGTAAAAACACAGCAAGTCCAGAATTTCAGAACCTTACCTGTTTTCATCATGGACTGAAGCTATAGCTCGCGAACTGGGGTTGGCTGTCTGCACAGGGTTTGGAAGCGGCCATAGTGCACAAATTTCAAAGGAATTTATTAAGAAGTTAAGCAAAGTTGTAATATTGCACTCAAACAAATAACTCATTATTCCTGGAGGCCCAAAAAACAAACATCTTAAAAACAGATAATAGCTTTAAAGAGCTATGCAGTAACATGGCTGCTCCATACAAATGTTAAAGTACTAAATACAGAGGCAATTTATTTTTAAAGCTATGTCGGGCCTATTTTTCCATGTCCAGTCATTCCCTGCCCCTGCCCCTTCCCCTTCAGCTCACTTTTACAGCTGTTTTTTCCATTTGTGATGGTTTTCTGTTTAGAGTGTATCTAATGTAAAAATGTCACAATAACTCTGGCGATTAATGTTCTTTCTGAAGAGTGAACGTACTTTTGCCTAGTGGAAGCTTGGATTCATCATAAGGTAGCACAGATGGTTAATGTGCCTGCTGCAAAGAACGTATGCTAGGCAAATCACAAAGTGCATGTAATACAGAAATCTCAAAATAACTGTGGCAATCAATGTTTTTTCTGGAGCGAACACGCTTTTGTGAAGTGGAAGCTTAAGGCAGCACAAAGGGTTAATATGCCTGCTGCAAAGAACGTGTACTGAGCAGATCAGAGTGCATCGAAAGTAAAACTGACAAAATAACTCTGGAGATTAATGTTCTTTCTGGAGAGAGAACAGCTGCCTTGAAGCCACTCAAGGTGTGTGCTATGTGTCCTGGTGACCCTTTGTTTTGTCCAAGCTCCCTACCACCCGCTTCGGACTTCACAGAGACCTCATTTCCCACAATGGACACAGTGACACCCACCTACAGTTTGCCTGGGCAACAGTGCTTTCAACACACCTCAGGACCTGGAAAGAAAATGCTTTCCAATGTGCCTGGAAGGGCTAGCGCAAATAAAAAACAAATACATAAATACTTACCATGCATTATTTGAGAAGGTAATCCAGTAATCTACAGATCACACGAATAAAAGCCAAAAGCAAAAATAAAATGACTCCTATTGGGTGACAGTGTAAACAATGTGAGTAGCGCTCTGATATCGCCGATCGAGTTTGCGCTGAGCGCCACAGCAGCCAGAGCGTAGACAAAAGAAAAAAGTAGTTCACCCACGCTGAAGTATATCAGCAATTGTGCAATGATCCATGTAACAGAGACCCCAGGGCGGGACAAACGTAAAGCATTTACCAATGACATCAAGTGGTTTTTGAAAGGCAGGCCTACTAACAAAGGAAAGTGATGGGTGTGAGGCGGGCATGGTTAAAAGCCCACAATACCTTCAACAGATCAAAGCGCTTGCACGCTCGACCTTAAAAGAACTGATGATCACAGTTAAAGTCTATATGTCTGGGTGACAGAACAAGGAAATAAAAATCTCACAAGAGGTTTGTACAAGTAACTGATACATCAAATGTTGATGCCGAGCCAAGGTATTTCACTGATATGTGAATTCATATTTTTGTTGAGGTAAAGACATGTTTACATTAGTAAATTATGGAAAGGTATTCTGTAGTAAATGGAACTGGGAATTTTATATCACACTAAAAAGCAAGCTATACAGCAAGGATACAAACATCATTACCAGTATTGTTGTTTGTAAATCATGGAACCACTTAATAACTGTTTACCTGTTCTTGCAAAGTGTGGTTTTTCTCTTGTAGTTGGTTTAAAACTGCAGTCTCTCCTTCACCAGCTTGAATTTTGACATAGAGATCTTCTCTCTCTTTTTCCAGAAGTGAAATACTTTCTTTGCTCTTCTTTAACAGGGCCTCAAGATTTTGAATCTTCTGGTCTTTATCCCCAATCTGACGTAACACTTGTTCCAAATCATTCTGTAAAATTCAGTTAGAGGAGGTTTAAACACATTGCAACTTTCAAGCTTCACACACACACACACCCCACTCCCTATACACCCACACCCTCTTTGAAGTGAATTTACTTAATAGATAAAGAAATTTCATATCAATTGGCTGAAAGTTTTGCTGTCAATTTGTGAGCTAAGCTAATGATATTCAAGAAGTTTTTGATCATTGTAGTGGCTTTAATGCACTCCTTTATTTAAAGTTCTATATTTTGTCGAAATGTTTTTGTTATGTCGGTGTAACATAATTTAATTTTGGTAATTTAATTTAACGCTATACTTGTTATGCAAAATTCCTGAAATTACACCACATCACGTAATTATGAGCCATTAGGGGCAAATATTTAGCGCATGGAGATTACACAAACAACCAGTATGCAAAAAGGCTGCTGTTTGCTTCTGCTATTTTTTTTTTGAGCAGATAATGCATTATCGCATTGAACTCTAAAATACAGTCCCAAATTCAAGCTTTTATTTAATCTTAGCTTTTCTGAAGTTTTCTGTAATTATACAAAGGTAAATTATGCACATTTCATACACCCCTCAATCAGTAGGTGAGCTGTTTAAGACATCTGACAACTGCCATTTGTCACTGCAAACCAAAGCCTACATAAAGCACAGGTCATTTTTTTCCTACAACACAAGCTCTGAGCATGCCTTATGGACATACGATCAACGTGATCAGTGATCTAGTGTTACTAAGTGCTTTATAAATAATTTACAATTTTCACTCACTTTAGCAATTCTCACTCATACAGAAGAGTTCCTGGCAAATGTTTATCTAACTATAAACCTGGGACATTGTGAAGAGAATGGTTTACACCAACACCTTAGAAGTCGGGCGCTCTATTGTCTGAACAAAAAGTATGTCAAAATAAGCATATTTATAATAGCGCCATTAAACAGCGCCCCATTATATGTATTTGTTTCTACATAGGTAGACATGGATAGAAGTGTTTTAAAGTTTCTGAAACTCTTCATAAAATGCACATGTCAATAAGATAAAAGAGGCCTGTTATTCATTACTCAATCCTGGATCAAGATGGTACTGCTAGAGCACAGATTGCTTGTTGGGTCCTTTCTTTGCAAGTAGGGCCCTACCAAATTAGTTTCTCGCTGCTGTACTACAGAACCTTTGCTCTACACCTTTCAACTCTGAGTAAGATGAGACAAATGTAAGGAAATGCCTCCTTGGCATGGTTGCCCCCTGAGTTTTTGCCTTTGCTGATGCTATGTTTACAATTGAAAGTGTGCTGAGGCCTGCTAACCAGGCCCCAGCACCAGTGTTCTTTCCCTAACCTGTACTTTTGTATCCACAATTGGCAGACCCTGGCATCCAGATAAGTCCCTTGTAACTGGTACTTCTAGTACCAAGGGCCCTGATGCCAAGGAAGGTCTCTAAGGGCTGCAGCATGTCTTATGCCACCCTGGAGACCTCTCACTCAGCACAGACACACTGCTTGCCAGCTTGTGTGTGCTAGTGAGGACAAAACGAGTAAGTCGACATGGCACTCCCCTCAGGGTGCCATGCCAGCCTCTCACTGCCTATGCAGTATAGGTAAGACACCCCTCTAGCAGGCCTTACAGCCCTAAGGCAGGGTGCACTATACCATAGGTGAGGGTACCAGTGCATGAGCATGGTACCCCTACAGTGTCTAAACCAAACCTTAGACATTGTAAGTGCAGGGTAGCCATAAGAGTATATGGTCTGGGAGTCTGTCAAACACGAACTCCACAGCACCCTAATGGCTACACTGAAAACTGGGAAGTTTGGTATCAAACTTCTCAGCACAATAAATGCACACTGATGCCAGTGTACATTTTATTGTAAAATACACCACAGAGGGCACCTTAGAGGTGCCCCCTGAAACTTAACCGACTGTCTGTGTAGGCTGACTAGTTCCAGCAGCCTGCCACACCAGAGACATGTTGCTGGCCCCATGGGGAGAGTGCCTTTGTCACTCTGAGGCCAGTAACAAAGCCTGCACTGGGTGGAGATGCTAACACCTCCCACAGGCAGGAGCTGTAACACCTGGCGGTGAGCCTCAAAGGCTCACCCCTTTGTCACAGCCCAGCAGGGCACTCCAGCTTAGTGGAGTTGCCCGCCCCCTCCGGCCACGGCCCCCACTTTTGGCGGCAAGGCTGGAGGGAACAAAGAAAGCAACAAGGAGGAGTCACTGGCCAGTCAGGACAGCCCCTAAGGTGTCCTGAGCTGAAGTGACTCTAACTTTTAGAAATCCTCCATCTTGCAGATGGAGGATTCCCCCAATAGGGTTAGGATTGTGACCCCCTCCCCTTGGGAGGAGGCACAAAGAGGGTGTACCCACCCTCAGGGCTAGTAGCCATTGGCTACTAACCCCCCAGACCTAAACACGCCCTTAAATTTAGTATTTAAGGGCTACCCTGAACCCTAGAAAATTAGATTCCTGCAACTACAAGAAGAAGGACTGCCTAGCTGAAAACCCCTGCAGAGGAAGACCAGAAGACGACAACTGCCTTGGCTCCAGAAACTCACCGGCCTGTCTCCTGCCTTCCAAAGATCCTGCTCCAGCGACGCCTTCCAAAGGGACCAGCGACCTCGACATCCTCTGAGGACTGCCCCTGCTTTGAAAAGACAAGAAACTCCTGAGGACAGCGGACCTGCTCCAAGAAAAGCTGCAACTTTGTTTCCAGCAGCTTTAAAGAACCCTGCAAGCTCCCCGCAAGAGGCGTGAGACTTGCAACACTGCACCCGGCGACCCCGACTCGGCTGGTGGAGATCCAACACCTCAGGAGGGACCCCAGGACTACTCTGATACTGTGAGTACCAAAACCTGTCCCCCCTGAGCCCCCACAGCGCCGCCTGCAGAGGGAATCCCGAGGCTTCCCCTGACCGCGACTCTTTGAATCCTAAGTCCCGACGCCTGGGAGAGACCCTGCACCCGCAGCCCCCAGGACCTGAAGGACCGGACTTTCACTGGAGAAGTGACCCCCAGGAGTCCCTCTCCCTTGCCCAAGTGGAGGTTTCCCCGAGGAACCCCCCCCTTGCCTGCCTGCAGCGCTGAAGAGATCCCGAGATCTCCCATTGACTTCCATTACAAACCCGACGCTTGTTTCTACACTGCACCCGGCCGCCCCCGCGCTGCTGAGGGTGAAATTTCTGTGTGGGCTTGTGTCCCCCCCGGTGCCCTACAAAACCCCCCTGGTCTGCCCTCCGAAGACGCGGGTACTTACCTGCAAGCAGACCGGAACCGGGGCACCCCCTTCTCTCCATTCTAGCCTATGTGTTTTGGGCACCACTTTGAACTCTGCACCTGACCGGCCCTGAGCTGCTGGTGTGGTGACTTTGGGGTTGCTCTGAACCCCCAACGGTGGGCTACCTTGGACCAAGAACTAAACCCTGTAAGTGTCTTACTTACCTGGTAAAACTAACAAAAACTTACCTCCCCTAGGAACTGTGAAAATTGCACTAAGTGTCCACTTTTAAAACAGCTATTTGTCAATAACTTGAAAAGTATACATGCAATTTTTATGATTTAAAGTTCCTAAAGTACTTACCTGCAATACCTTTCGAATGAGATATTACATGTAGAATTTGAACCTGTGGTTCTTAAAATAAACTAAGAAAATATATTTTTCTATACAAAAACCTATTGGCTGGATTTGTCTCTGAGTGTGTGTACCTCATTTATTGTCTATGTGTATGTACAACAAATGCTTAACACTACTCCTTGGATAAGCCTACTGCTCGACCATACTACCACAAAATAGAGCATTAGTATTATCTATTTTTACCACTATTTTACCTCTAAGGGGAACCCTTGGACTCTGTGCATGCTATTCCTTACTTTGAAATAGCACATACAGAGCCAACTTCCTACAACAAATTATTGTGATTGAATTGAGATTGACTTAATGTTCAGAAGGTCTGGACCAGCAACTCAAAAAGAAAAGAACCAGTCCTGGGGTTCCACAGGTGGGGACAGAGCAGGCAGGTGGGTCACAGAGAGATGCCTCACATCTGCAGGGCATAGCAGCGCAATGTTCAACCGATCAACACTCCTACCAAAATACCCTCATAAACATGCACATTTGGAATTTAGAGTTTTCAGCATCGGGCATTTTTGAATTTTTTTTTATAAAGAGACAACCATCTTTTTGTTTAGTTATCAAGATCTACATGTCATGGTTGACACATAAATGACGAAGAAAAGTGTAACACAGACATCATTTTACTTTCCTCTAGCACACAATCTTTCCTACTTCTACATTTCCTATCTCAGTCCTCCAAACCTCCTTCTCATTTGTCATCCAGCACAAGGGGGAGCCTTAAAACATAACTGAGGCAGTGCAAAAAAACAGTGTTGCTGGATTCCTTGTCAAACTTTCAGTTGTCAATGTCCTAACATAATCTAGGCTTGGCTCTGCAGAGGTGTGGAATTTTATACAATATCTACTTGTCCAGTAGATGAGATCCTTCAGAAACCTACTTGTCTGGGGCGAAATAAAGATATACCATTTGGTGCCATGTAGTGAGATGACAGATTGCGGTAAAGATTTAATTTTATTTTAGCTTTTATAATAACTTATCAGACTATGCTAGGGCTCATATTATGCCATGGTTTAGACTGCAGTAAGGCTCTGATTATGCTACCTTTCTGATTATACAAACCTCAGCAAATATCACGGTTCTATTTATATCAAAGCCTTGAATATTCACAGGCTTTATGTACGCAAAGGCTATATTTATGTATGCGCCCTGTAGTGGCCAATTTATTGATCACTGTAGGGTCTTGAAAAAGCAAGCAATTACCTTAAACCAGACTTCTGATTAAAGCAGACTATGGATATATTTAATTGAACCATTTCTCTCTTTCTTACTTTAGTCCCAGAGGAAGAGTCTTACAAATCAATCTGTGAAATATTCTTTTCAGCATTCTCTTGATTTCACAGAGTGCTACTGTACCTAGACCCAGAACCAGTGTCTAGGTTGCCAATGGGGGACTAAAGAGACTGCCTGATCTTCCCACCTGGCAACACCGTGTAATACTTGGCATTACATTACAATGTCCCAATTCTCTTGTTTGTCATAACTGAGCATATACAAAGTGCTATATCAATGACTAGAAATTTACATTGCACATGTACAGTAACTCTGCAAGGTTTAGCCAGAGTCAAAATGTAATAGGACTGATTCTCAAATCTACTGACAAGTGTAGGATTGACGTACATATGCAAAAGCTCATTTTTGCACATATAAAAGGATTTACTCACATTAAGATTTGTATTTGAGCAAAGCTATTCACAAAGGCCAAAATGTCTTGTGAGCAGGCACACAACCACAAACTTACAAATTAGGGTAAGTTAAATATACCATTAGACATATGCCAGTTCAAACATGTTGAAAGGGGAAGCATACGCACTTTACTACTGGTTAGAAGGGGTGAAGTGCACAGATTTCTAAAGCCAGCAAAAATATAGGGTCCAGCAAAAGGTAATGAAGCAGGAATGGTTATGCAGGAAAGGAGGAGTTGCTAGAATGACTCTCTCAATAGGTACCTTCACTCATATAGATTTAATGCAAAAAATCTTTCTCCGTCGAGACAGATGTCAAACATCAAAGCTTTATGTTGAGTGCACTTGTAATAAGTGCATCAAAGTTACAGCTAATCCACAAAGATTCTCTTTTGGCCTCATATGGAGTCGGCTTTGAAGAGAGACTTGTTTTCTTCTCAGGATGACTCTCAATTATGGTAAGTCAAAATTCTCCTCTGGCCTATAATGATATCCAGTACCAATCACTGCAAGGTAGAAGTTGAAGTGAAGGCTGGCCCAAGCTATCACGGTGAGGGTACGTTTAAAAAATAATAATAATATTAAAGCAGGTAATTCTGAGCCTGGATACTCCCTAAGTTAGTTATAGTTGAAATGTGAGCTACTGTGAAGCGCTCACCACATTCAACTCACTGGCTATTTAGGCTGTTACCAGTAAGGTGATGGTAATACTAAAGGTAAGGGCATGTTGACATGCTTTACTGCTATGTCAGAATGTCAAGGATTCCCAGCCTAAAAAATGGGGAGACATTTAGGTATGCAAATCTGTAAAAGACCCAGTGCTGGAAAAAATGGAGCAAGCCCAAGTCACATACAAACAGTACAGTACAAACAGCAGAGTGACTTAGGAGCAACCAAACAGCATCAAACGCATAATCTATGTTCTGAAAGGATCTATGTACATTTAATATTTACAATGCTATAGCGTTGGGCGGTATAAAAATGCGTGTTTTCACTAATTCATTAAAACAATTGTACCTCCCCGAGATAATTGCCACAAGTAAATTCTCAAGTCCCGGTGTTAATTAAGATTTTGTATTATAAGCACATCAATGGAGGTGTTTTTGTTTTGAACAACACATTTTATGGACGTTGCAAAGGGTTAAAAAAAAAAAAACACGAGGACAAACTTTCTCCTCAAACTTCTTGTGAAAGGTCTCCACCCAGGACCCCTTCCTTAAAAAAGTTATATGTAAAAAAAACAAAAATCTATGCTTATGCCGCAGGTGGGGTTATCAGGGCGGTACTGGCTCAGGACACCCGAAGCACAAGGAGACGAGGATACTCACATGGATAACCCTAAAAAAATGAAAATCTAGATGGGAGTCCAATATGACCATGCCTTAAGACAGCCCCGGTTATAGTCATCATGTTGCAGCATTTGCCATTTTAAATATCACAACAAAATGTGACTGTAATAAGCATTTCTATTCGGTTTTCATTACTTCCCGATGACCGGGAGTATCCGCCACTACGATAAGTCATGGGGTCTTTGTCCAGGTCTCCTTAACCCATTGGGGGAGGGGGGGGTGTCTTTCCTTAATGAAAGAAGAAGCCTCACACACACACACCTAATAGGGTCATGCTTCATCATCGGCTGCCTCTCCCCACCCTGGTAGGGCGGTGTCACCAGGGCGGATTTAACCTCCGGATGGATTCAAAACAGAAGGGAGTTCTTAGATAAATAAACTGCTAGATAAGACTGGGATCCAGATAAACAAGTTTAAAAATACCTTGCAGTTCTCTGGCGAATCACCTTTATTCAATGAGGACTTCAGGTAATATTAAAAACAACAATAAAAAAGGATGGTTATTTGAGGATTATGACTCAAACTACCTATTGCAAGGCCAACATGTTTCTGCCCTTATTTCTAAGCCCTAATGGGTCTGGAGCATTCTTAAAAGCCGTGCATCCCTACCCACCCTTGCTGGCTATTGTGCCCTATACTGTCTTTTTGTGCAAGGGATAAAATAAAATACGTGCAGGTCAATCCTACCTGAGTAAGTTAAAGAGAAGATCTCTGACTTGAGAAATGACATATGCACCAGTGTGGAACTTAATGATAGACTTCGAACACAGAGGATCGTTCATTCTGACTATTATGGGTCATCATGCAATCATTAGGTGGGAAGCATTCTAAGGGAGACACAGTTGGAGTGGGTGAGTTGAAGAAGGAGGCTGCTTTCCATGGTTGGTGCCTTCATTTGAATACAGTTCTTCACATTATACCAGAAGCATCTTGTCACCATTGAAGAACTCAACAATCAGTCCTAAATCTTAGATCTTAAACAGCATACAGGTTTCTACCTGGGCTTCTCGTAACTTCGCCGTTGTGCTTTGCTGTAGTGTCTGCTGCTCCTGGTACTGCTGCCTTGCTTTATCCAACTGATGCTGTGTCTCTGTAGAACTTGCAATATTTTCCTTCAGCTTAAAGTAAAGAAAAGTTTAAATACGTCAGATCATGACCTTTCTTTTCATCTGATTCTGGAAAATATCAGTTCATGAAAACAAAAAGAAATTTCTACTTCCAATGTATCATATGACAGTCATGAGAATGACAGGCAGCATCAATGTTACAAAATCCTCCATCGCAATATTCCAAATCACCCCCGAGACGACAGACTGGTGCAACAAAGAAAAAAGTTCCATCTCAGTTTTATAGAGCAGATACAAGATTGACAGCACATTTTGAATTTTTTGAGAAAGGCAAAAAAAAATAATATATATATATATATATCACTGTGGTAAATCCTTATTAAAAGCGGCAACTTGGGATTGCAAAAATATCTGCAGATGCAGCTGTTTTATGGCCTTAGCGCAAACTTAAAATCTGTTATCAGTGTGGATTGCAGTTCAGTCTGAATACTGGCAAAGCAGACTTAGCTTTTCATACTTACAAAGATGATAAACTGAGCATCACTAAGGTGGGTAATAGTAACTAACACCTGTAGATCAGATGTGCTACTATATCACAAAAGAACTTCAGCAATACTTATACAAAACCATATTAATATTAGACTTGTGCAGAGCTTTTATTATACCAGTGTAGTCTTGCAGAGTTTTAAAACATTGGACTATCCAGTTAGTCGCTATGCTGCTTTTCTTATGCCCCACACTTGCAGTCTTCTTTTACAAGTGTCAGCAGCTAGTGCCGGCAATTGCTGGGAATTTTGTATGACAGCGCAGCCCAGGGTATGACATGCTTAGTATTTTCTCTCAATGATTTAACACAAATTCAGGGGTGGTTCCTCTTCAAGGGCAGAGAAGCGTTGTCCCGCTTGCTGCGAGTGCAGCAAGCAAACACAAATAAATCTTAATTCGTCAGCAAGATCTGAATACTGCAATTGCAAGATGACTGCTGGGTCTACGGTGCGCATGGCCAATTGGCCGGCTGTCTAGAAACAGCCAGCCCGACCCAGCAATCCAAAAGCTGTGAAACAGCTGGGGATTGCTGGCACAGGTCCCTAGCCTCAAAATGAGCGCTGAATTTGCCTGCTCCAACCAATCCTGGAGCTGCTCTCGCATTGAAAACAGGATGAGAGCAGCTCCAGGATTGGTCTGATGACACTCAGCAGGAAGGAAGTCCTTCCCTTTTCTGCCTGTGGATGCCAGTATCAGGAGGGAGAGGAGTGCCACACTGGGTGGAAGCAGAGAAAAAGAGAAGCACGCTTGTGTAGTGAATCCTAGTTCATTTTAATGGGATAACAGGAGTTAGCTTAGCCTCTGGCTTGTAGACTCGTGCCCCCGTCACCTAGTGACTTTTAACCTACTTAGCTTGCTCTGTCTTAGCCCATTTAATTATTTATTTCTTTTAAGATGGCTGCCTTGTTTATAGTTAGGCCACTTGTTATGGGTAAAATTATCAGTGTCACCGCGCCAAGACCAAGCACCAAAGACAAACAAACAGTAGGTGTTCACACTTCGGGATTTTCCCTCTCTATACTTTCGAGGGATTGTTGATATTAATTGCCGTCCCAAGCATGTCTGTTATCTATTGTTTAGGAACACACCTACGTCAG
Organism: Pleurodeles waltl; assembly: GCF_031143425.1. Taxonomy (NCBI): domain Eukaryota; kingdom Metazoa; phylum Chordata; class Amphibia; order Caudata; family Salamandridae; genus Pleurodeles; species Pleurodeles waltl. The sequence continues at coordinate 586,539,564 of NC_090442.1, forward strand.
GGGACCTTGTAGATCTGTATAAATACATCACACTTTAGACAGATAATCAGGGGGATTCTGACCAGAGGGCATCGCCACCATCGCTGATACCGATGCTGCACGTCGTCTTGACGCTGACCCAGTCTTCGTCTCCCTGCGGAGTCTGAGATAGAGACCTCATTCCAAGGTAACGAGGGTTGGGGGCTCCTCTCATGGACATGGCATTGGCAGATTAGGTTTAACAAACCCAGCTCTCCTTTAGGTAGGAGGTTAGGCCTTTTCATATTAGGGTATTAGGGCATATTACATCTCATATACTTTCCTACATATTGCAAGATGATGGGGGTCTTTATAACAATGACTCTTGTCTTCACAGTTCTGTTTCTTGCTTTACTCATTATCCTAATCATTGCAGCCCATGCAACTTATCGCAAATTGCAGTTATGTTAAATAAAAACTATTGTAACTCTACTGCATCTGTGTCATTGTTGCCTGTGTTTGTATGAGACATAATATATCTGTGAGAAAAGGGTAATCTCCGTTTAACCACGACACTCCCTGAGATATCTTATCCTCGAGTCCATGTGTAACGGCTGCCATAAATCACCTTTTACTATTGTGTTTCTAGTGAGGTACTGCTAGTGAGTCGGTAAGGTTGGGATAACAGTTGCGACTTGTTGTAGAAGACGTAGTTTCCTACAAACAAAAGTACTGTCATCCTTAAACCAGCAGTCTTGCTCAGAGCAGGAGTCCAAACTACAACACTTGCATTACAAGGCACAGTGAGCCAACGTATTCAGACATCCTATTTGAAGACGATGCTGAAAAAATCCATACTTCTGAGGCAAACTGGACATTATAAGTCAGATTATCTTTGCACTGGAAATTGACAAATCAAAAAAGATATCAGGATGAAAGGAAACTCGACATCAACCTGATTGCCTTCAACCTGCCTGATGTAAGGAAGAATATGTAAATTGTTTTTTGCTAGAGTTGCTAGAATTACTAACTGGTAATTTTATTTACTGGTTAAAAACTTTTTGTTGAGAAAGAAGTATCTCTTTTGGAGTAAAGAAGGCAGAATCATGATACTGAAGGGAGCCTAAGCACGACACACTTGTGTCCAGCTGGGAATACATATTATACATAGTGCTTAATTTGAGTCGATGGTTGCTGATGGAGGGCACACAGCACTTAGTTTTAGGGAACAGCACTTGTTTTTCCAAATCAGATATTTATCCAGATTAGGACAGGGGAAAAAAAACAAATCTGAAAGACGGAGGAGAGGCATGAGGTGGTTGAAGACTACAAGCGTTGATATTTAGCAAACCAACATTTAATTGCACCCACTGCTGGCTTCTGAGCAAAGCTTCCGGAACTGGCACTCTTTCTTTCACAAATTAAACACTGGTTGTATGGCTTTCTAGAATCTGGCAAATACTGCTATCAAAAAAGTGGCTTATTTTCAGTAGTAATTTTTCTGGTGGGTATATGTTCCAACTACAGATTTCTCATCTTATAAATATCCTCCAAGCACCAGACTGAATCTGGAAAGCTTTTGTAGCCTGCTTAAGCTCTTGAGCACCTCCAAGCTGACATCAGTTCTTGGAACTTTTCCCAAACCTCACTAAATTGTGCAGAGAGGAACCAGGAGAGAATTAGATATAGCAACCAATGTTTGTTTGTATACCTTTATAAGTTAATTACAGCACTAAGTCATCAGTATCCACAAGAAGGAAAATGTTACTTACCCAGCAGACATCTGTTCGTGGCATGTAGTGCTGTAGATTTACATGCTTTGCCTAAGTCCGCCATCTAGTGTCAGGCTTGGAGTGTTGCAAGTTCTTTTTGCTAAAAATATTTTTTTGAGTCATGAGATCGAGTGACTCCTCTTCTCAGTGATAATGCGCATGGACATCGAGTCCTTTGTTAGATTGTTTTCCTGCAGTCGGGTGAGGTAAGATATATATATATATATATATATACATATATATATATATTTTTATTAAGGAAAAGAGATGTCCATGCACTGTATATACCTATATACATTCTTTATATAATAATGCCACTACAACAACCACAGGCTACTGTGGAGGAGGGAGGGTGTATGTGAATCTACCTCACTACATGCCACAAACAGATTTCTATTGGGTAAGTAACATTTTCAGTTTGATGGCATGTGTGGCTGTAGATACACATGCTTTCCATAGACTATAAAGCAGCCCCCTCCAAGTAAGCGGTGGCTAGCCTGTAGGAGTTGAAGTAGGTTGAAAAAGTGTCCTGAGCACCGCTTCACCAACATTAGCTTGTTGCCGTGCTAAAATGTCTACACAATAGTGTTTAGTAAATGTATGTGGTGTAGACCAAGTAGCAGCCTTACAAATGTCTGCTATTGGAAAGTTAATTTAAAAAAAAGCCACGGAACACTCTTTTTTTCTTGTGGAATGAGCTCTGGGAGTGCTAGGTAACTATATTTTGGCTTGAAGATAGCAAGATCGAATACACAACTATCCATCTGGCTATGCCCCCTTTTTTTTTTTTTTTTTTTTTTTTTTTTTTTTTTTTTAAATTGGATGGCCTTTATGAGTCATGGAAAACGCTACAAAAATCTGTTTAGATTTCCTAAAGTTTTAGTCATATCAATGTAATACATAAGAGCCCCTTTAACATCTAGTGTGGGAAGAGCGCTCTCTGCAACGGATTCTGGCTGTGGGAAAAAGGCAGGTAACTCAATTGATTGATTAATGTGAAATGGTAAAACTACTTTTGGAAGGAAGTTAGGGTTTGTCCTAAGAACTACCCTATCTTTGTGTAACTGGAAAAATGGTTCTTCTAAAGTTAGAGCCTGTATTTCACTTACACATCTTAGAGAAGTGATAGCTAATAAAAAGGCTACTTTTCATGAACGGAATTGCAAAGAACAGGAGTGCATAGGCTCAAAAGGTGGACCCATGTGTCTAGTAAGTACAACATTAAGGTTACATGATGGGACTGGGGGAAACCTGGGTGGAATTACTTCTTTGAAGCCTCTCATGAAGGTTTTGATAACTGGAATCCTGAATGAGGTGAGATTTTGTCCATTTTGGAGGTAAGCAGCTAGAGATGCTAAATGAAGTCTAATAGATGAATATGTCAGGTTTGCCTTTCGTAAATATAGGAGACAACAAACAATGTCTTGAATTGAGGCTTTGAGTGGGTCTATGTATTTAGGTTGACAGTAGCAGACAAAACATTTCCATTTTGCAGCATAACACTGTCTAGTTGTAGGTTTATGCACCTCTTTAAGAATTTCCATACATTCGGAGGGAAGATTCAAATAACCAAACTATGACTTCATGAGCCATATCACAAGATTGAGTGCCTTGGGTACTTGATGTCTGATTTGGCCTTGCCTTTGAGGACAAGGTCCGGCCTGTTTCTCGTGAGGAACTACAGACAGATCCAACAGTGTTGTGAACCAAAGTTGACATGCCCATGTGGGTGCTAAAAGGATCATGGTGAGTGATGTGTGCTTCATTTTGCGAACTAGTGACGGAATGAGTGGAAGAGGAGGAAAAGCGTAAGCAAATATCCCTGACCAATTAATCGGTAGAGCAGTGCCCTTGGACTAGTGTGTTGGTATCTGGTCGTGAAGTTTTGGCATTTTAAACTTTCTGCGGTGGCAAAGAGTGGTATTTTCCACCTTTGAAAGTATTGGTGAAGTACTTGTGGGTGAAGTTCCCATTCGCTGACTTGTTGCTACATCCTACCGAGGAGGTCTGCAAACTAATTGTCCATTCCTGGAAGATATTATGCCAGTAAGTGAATGCGGTGGTGAATTATCCATTTCCAAATTGTCTGAGTTAGAAGGGACAATTGAGAAGAGCGTGTGTCCCCCTGTTTTTGTAGATAATAATTGGCTGTCATGTTGTCTGTGCAGACTAGAACTACTATGTGGGAGAGTTGTGGTAGAATGGCTTTGAGTGCTAGAAAGACTGCCCGTAACTCCAAGTAGTTGATGTAAGAAGTTTGTTGAATGGATCCCACATACCTTGTATTGTGAGGTTGATGAGGTGAGCTCCCTCATGTGGTGCATGGGTAGTAAGAGTGACTTGAGGCACAGGGTCTTGAAAGGGAAGCCCCTTGGAAAGGTTGGTGGGATTCTACCATTGCAGACAGCAGTGAGCCTTGCGATCCACCAACACTAGATCTTTGAGATGACCTTGTGACTGAGATCACTGACAAGATATACACCACTGTAAGGGACGCATGTGTAGTCTGGCATGGGGAAGGATGGCAATAAATGACGCCATCATCACTAGTAGCTGCATCATTGTTCTCAGCGTGTACATTTTCTTGTAGTTGGGAGAGAAAAAAGTCTGAATTTGAGTTGGGCTTGGATATGCCAATGCTGTCTAGGCATTGAGAACTGCCCCAAGATAGGGCCGTATCTATAAAGGTTGAAGGTGGGATTTGAGAAAGTTGAGAGTGAATCCCAAGGTGTGAAAGTCTACTGTGTGTTGAGTGTGACGCTAACATTGTTGGATGGTACTGGCTTTGATGAGCCAGTAGTCCAAGTAGGGGAAGAAATGGATGTGTTATCTTCTGAGGAATGCTGCATCTACCGCTAGAAATTTTGTGAAGACCCTGGGAGCGATGGTGACCCCCCCTAATGGTAAAACCTTGAATTGATAATCTGAGGTATTTGCCGTGTTCTGAATGAATGGGAATGTGAAAGTAAGTGTCCTTCCTTCAGATCTAACGTGGACATAAAGTCATCTTGCTGTAATAGGGGAATGATATCTTGGAGAGTAACCATATGGAAATGCTCTGAGAGAATGTACAGACTGAGTGTTATGACCCATCTTTCTTTGCTATAAGGAGATATAGGGAATATACTCCTAGCCCTTGCTTTGAGAGGGGAGCTGGCTCTATAGCCCCTTTGAGAAGAAGGGACTGTACCTCTTCTTTTAAAAGAGTAAGATGGGCATGTGAAAGTTTGTGAGTGCAAGGAAGAATATTTGGTGGAGTGGAGATGAGTTCTAGGCAGTAACGATGTTGGGTAATTGATAGAACCCACTTATCTGTGGTGATATTGGACCATTGTGGACACAAAATGCAGTAGTCTTCGCCCTACAGGAGAAGTGTGAGCTGGCGAAAGGTGTGAGTAGTCACTGGTGTGTGTTAGAGGCCGACCTTCTGGAGGTGGACGCCTTTCCTCTACCTTTATTATTTGCACCTCTGTAGCAACCTCAGAAGGAACCTTTATTATGGTAATGGGTGCCTCGCTTGGTTTGGGGGGTGGAAGGCTCGGTAGATGATGATTTGAAGCCTCCCCTGAATTGTGGATGGCGAAAATTATTCCTTTGTTGTGTGGTGAGTAGGGCCCCCATAGATTCCTTCTTGAGCTTTTCTATGGTGGAGTCAACCTCTTGACCAAACAAGTGTTCCCTGCCTAAAGGCATGTTGAGACCCACCTGCTCAATTTCTGGCTTGAAGCCTGAACATCTAAGCCAAGCATGCCTTATAATAATAATACTTCTATTAAAACCATGTGCTGAGATATCAGCTGCATCAGTGGCTCCTCTGGGAGGTACTGGAGAAGATACTCTACCTTGTCCCAGTGGGCCCTATTGTAACGTGCGCCAAAAGTGCCTGTGAATTGGCGATACACCAATGATTGATAGCTTGTGCAGCCACTCTTTTCCCTGCTGCATCTAGTTTTTTGCTCTCTTTATCGGGGGGAGCATCTCCCGTTGATTGGCTGTTAGCAAGTTTTCGTGCAGTGCTGTCAACTATACAGTTAGGAGGTATTTGTGATCTAATAAATATAGGGTCTGTAGGTGCTACCTTATATATGGAAAAGTTCACTTACCCAGTGTACATCTGTTCGTGGCATGTTGCGCTGCAGATTCACATGCTGTGCACTGTTCCTGCCATCTAGTGTTGGCCTCGGAGTGTTACAAGTTGTTTTTCTTCGAAGAAGACTTTTCAAGTCACGGGACCGAGTGACTCCTCCCTTTCGGGTCCATTGCGCATGGGCGTCGACTCCATCTTAGATTGTTTTCCCCTCAGAGGGTGAGGTAGGAGTTGTGAAGTAAGGATACTAGAGGTGCCCATGCCATGGAGTAGATGTGTATGTACATAGTGTGTAGTAAAGTTAAAAATTCTATACATATTTACAATTTTCATTCAACTAAAATGGCTACAGGCTCCCGGGGAGGTGGGAGGGCGCATGTGAGTCTGCAGCGCAACATGCTACGAACAGATGTACACTGGGTAAGTGACATTTTCCGTTCGATGGCATGTGTAGCTGCAGATACACATGCTGTGCCTAGACGACAAAGCAGTGACCTCCCCAAAAGCGGTGGTTTAGCCTGTAGGAGTTGAAGTTGTCTGAAATAATGATCTTAATACAGCTTATCCAACTGTGGCTTGTTGTGTTGCCAACACATCTACACAGTAATGCTTAGTAAATGTATGGGGCGTAGACCAGGTGGCTGCTTTACAAATTTCTGTCATTAGTATATTACCAAGAAAAGCCATTGTGGCGCCTTTCTTTCTAGTGGAGTGTGCCATTGGAGTAATGGGTAATTCCCTTTTAGCTTTAAGGTAGCAAGTTTGAATGCAATTAACTATCCATCTGGCAATGCCTTGTTTGGATATAGGGTTACCTGCATGTGGTTTTTGGAAAGCTACAAACAATTGTTTTGTTTAACGAAATTGTTTTGTTCTGTCAATGTAATACATTAGTGCTCTTTTTATGTCTAATGTATGCAATGCCCTTTCTGCTACTGAGTCTGGCTGTGGAAAAAAGACTGGGAGTTCCACCGTTTGGTTTAGATGAAACGGTGATATGACTTTTGGTAAGAATTGTGGATTTGTCCTAAGAACCACTTTATGTTTATGTATTTGTATGAATGGTTCTTGAATAGTAAACGACTGTATTTCGCTAACTCTTCGAAGTGAAGTGATAGCTATTAGAAAAGCTACTTTTGAAGTAAAAAATTGTATTTGACAAGAATGCATGGGTTCAAATGGTGGGCCCATGAGTCGTGTTAATACAATATTAAGATTCCACGAAGGTACTGGCGGTGTCCTTGGGGGTATGATTCTTTTTAGTCCTTCCATAAAGGATTTAATAACTGGGATTCTAAAAAGAGATTTTGAATGTTTAATCTGCAAATAAGCAGATATTGCAGTGAGATGTATTTTAATGGAAGAGAAGGCCAGACTGGACTTTTGTAAGTGTAGTAAATAACTTACAGTGTTTTGTGTGGAGGCGTTTAATGGCATAATTTGATTAGCCTGGCAATAGCAGACAAACCTTTTCCATTTGTTAGCGTAACAATGTCTTGTTGTGGGTTTTCTTGCTTGTTTAATGACCTCCATACACTCTTTGGAAAGGTTTAGGTATCCAAATCCTAGATTGCTAGGTTGAGCGATGCTAGATTCGGGTGTCTGATCTGTTGGTGTGTTGAGTTAACAGATCTGGTCCGTTTGGTAGTTTGATGTGGGGTACCACAGATAGGTCCAACAGTGTTGTGTACCAGGGTTGGCATGCCCAAGTTGGTGCTATAAGTATTAGTTTGAGTTTGTTTTGACTCAGTTTGTTGACCAGATAAGGAATGAGCGGGAGAGGGGGAAAAGCGTAAGCAAATATCCCTGACCAGCTGATCCATTGAGCATTGCCCTTGGACTGAAGGTGTGGGGGTATCTGGACACGAAATTTTGGCATTTTGCGTTTTCTTTTGTTGCAAACAGATCTATGTTTGGTGTCCCCCAGTGGTGGAAGTGATATTGTAGGATCTGGGGATGTATTTCCCACTCATGAGTTTGTTGGTGATCTCGACTGAGATTGTCGGCTAACTGATTGTGAATTCCTGGTATATATTGTGCTATTAGGCGAATGTTGTTGTGAATTGCCTAATGCCAAATTTTTTGTGCTAAGAAACACAGCTGTGACGAGTGTGTCCCCCCCCTGTTTGTTTAAATAATACATTGTTGTCATATTGTCTGTTTTGACAAGAATGTGTTTGTGGGCTAGAAGGGGTTGAAAGGCCTTTATTGCTAGAAAGACTGCTAACAGTTCTAAATGATTTATGTGGAGTTGTTTTTGCTGATTGTCCCACTGACCTTGTATGCTACGATTGTTGAGGTGTGCTCCCCACCCAATCATGGATGCGTCTGTTGTGAGAATGGCGTGAGGCACTGGGTCTTGGAAAGGCCACGCTTTGTTTAAATTTACCTGGTTCCACCATTGAAGCGAAGAGTGTGTTTGGCGGTCTATCAACACTAGATCTTGGAGTTGACCCAGTGCCCGAGTCCATTGTTTTGCTAGGCACTGTTGTAAGGGCCGCATGTGTAGCCTTGCGTCTGGGACAATAGCTATGCATGAGGACATCATGCCTAATAGTTTCATCACAAACCTGACCGTGTATTGTTGGTTTGGTTGAATGCTTGATTTTATATTTTGAAACGACTGCACCCTTTGTGGACTTGGAGTGGCAGTTGCTTTTTGAGTGTTGAGTGTTGCTCCCAAATATTGTTGTATTTGGGATGGCCGTAAACGAGATTTTTGGTAATTGATAGAAAACCCTAGTTTGTGTAGAGTATCTATTATGTATTGCGTGTGATGGTGACATTGTTGTTGAGTGTTGGCTTTTATTAGCCAATCGTCCAGATATGGGAATATGTGCATGTGATGTCTTCTTATATGAGCTGCTACTACAGCTAGGCATTTTGTAAATACCCTGGGGGCTGTTGTTATTCCGAACGGCAACACTCTGAATTGGTAATGTTTGCCTTGTATTACAAACCTGAGGTATTTTCTGTGAGATGGATGGATGGGTATATGAAAATACACATCCTTGAGATCCAGTGTTGTCATGTATTCTCCTTGTTTTAGTAAGGGAACTACGTCCTGAAGTGTTACCATGTGGAAATGATCTGATTTGATGAAGAGATTCAGTGTTCTGAGATCTAAGATAGGCCTTAACGTTTTGTCTTTTTTTGGGATAAGGAAATACAGGGAGTAAATGCCTGTCCCTTTCTTGTGATAGGGTAATAGCTCTATGGCTTGTTTTTGTAGCAGTGCTTGGACCTCTATTTGTAATAGGTCTAAGTGTTGTGGAGACAATTTGTGAGGTTTTGGTGGAACATCTGGAGGGAATGTTGTGAATTCTATGCAATAACCATGTTGGATAATTGATAGGACCCACGTGTCTGTGGTAATGTGTGTCCAATTGTGGTTGTATTTGGTTAGCCTCCCCCCCACCGGTGATAAGTGTTGGGGAAGTGTGACATTGAAGTCACTGTTTGCTAGGGCTTGGCTTGGAGGGATGGAATTTCCCTCTTCCTCTTGGGAATTGTCCTCTGTAGGAACCACAAAACCCCCCTCTGGTACTGAGATTGGTAGGTGGGTTTTGTTTGGGAGGTGGATGGTTGTGATTGCTGTTGTCTAAACTCCCCCCCCAAACTGTGGTTTCCTAAATGTTCCTCTGTATTGTGAGGAGTAGAGCGCGCCCTTGGCTTTGGCCGTGTCCGTGTCTTTTTTCATCTTCTCAATTGCGATATCCACTTCCGGCCCAAATAGCGGATGTTGATTAAACGGCATATTCAATACTGCCTGTTGTATTTCTGCTTAAATCCAGAACTTCGCAGCCATGCTTGCCTTCTAATAGTCACTGCTGTGTTGACAGTCCGTGCTGCTGTATCAGCAGAGTCTAGGGCAGACCAGATTTGGTTATTTGATATGGCCTGTCCTTCTTCGACCACTTGTTGGGCTCGTTTTTGGTGTTCTTTGGGCAAATGCTGGATGATGTCTTGCATTTCGTCCCAGTATGCCCTGTCGTAGCGGGCAAGTAAGGCCTGTGAGTTGGCAATTCGCCACTGATTGGCTGCTTGCGATGCCACTCTTTTTCCTGCTGAGTCGAATTTTCTACTCTCCTTATCAGGGGGTGGCGCATCCCCTGATGATTGTGAATTTGCCCTTTTTCTTGCAGCCTCTACAACCACTGAGTCCAGAGGGAGCTGTTGAGTAATAAACACTGGGTCTGATGGGGGCTGTTTATATTTCTTTTCGACCCTTGGTGTGATGGCTCTCCCTTTTACAGGGTCTTGGAAGACCTGTTGTGCGTGTTTCAGCATGCCCGGTAACATTGGTAAACTTTGGTAGGATGCGTGTGTGGATGCCAGAGTTTTGAACAGGAAGTCATCCTCCACCGGTTCCGAGTGCATTGTTACGTTGTGGAACGTAGCTGCTCTGGCTAGTACCTGCGTCTATGCTGTACTGTCCTCTGGTGGTGAAGGCTTGGTTGGATAACACTCTGGGCTGTTGTCCGATATAGGTGGGTTGTATAGATCCCAGGGATCCCCATCATCTTGAGTCATCCCAGTATGTGTGGGTGACTGCGCCATCGGTGTACCCACTGGTGACAATTGTGGTGATTGTAGTGGGGATGTTTGTGGTGAGAAATGTGGTGGTGGTGACTTTTCTCTAACCACTTTGGCTTTCAGTTGCATCTCTGACTCTTGAAAGGCCAGTTTTCTTTTTGATTTGAGTGGAGGGATGGTTTGTATCTTCCCTGTGTCCTTCTGGATTTGTAACCTTTGTGGTGTTTGGTCATGTTCTTCTAAATCCAGTTTCTGCTCAAATCTGTGTCTTTCTTTGAGCTGCAGAAAAAGCCCTTATTCTTCAGTGTAGGAAGAACGTTTCGGCTCCGAAGCCGTTTTTTTCGGTACCATCGTAATTGTCTTTGTCGGTTCCGATAAGCTCTTTCGAGGTTTCGACTCGAGTACTCATTGCCGACTTTTTTCGGTGCCGGATTCTCGACAGGAGTCGGAAGTCTTTGGCCTTTTTCGGTGCCGATGTTACCTGGTCACCATGTTTTCTGTGGGTTGAGCCATGGCCTTCTGGCAGTGGCGTCCCCATGGCCTTGAGTTTTTTGGTGTGACCCTGGGTGTGGGACGGGGCAGGTGTACTCACTGTTTGCCGCTCCGTCGAAGGTCGATCACCATCGGATTCATCTGAGTCCGATTCTTGGATGGAAATTCTCATCTCTTCTCCCTCGACGTCGATATGTTGTTTCGGCTTCGACGCCATCTGTAGTCGTCTTGCAGGTTGATCTCTTAAGGTCTTCTTAGATCGAAACGCTCGGCAAGCTTCACAAGTATCATCTCTGTGTTCGGGCGACAAACACAGGTTACAGACCCGGTGCTGCTCTGTATAAGGATACTTGGCGTGACACTTAGGACAGGAACGGAAGGGGGTCTGGTCCAATAGTGTTCGACAACGGGAGTGGTCGGGCCGACCAGGCCTTGATGAAGAGCAAAAGCACCTGAAGGGCCGCCTAAGCGGTCTTGATGTCTGTGCCGATACGATAAAACTAAACCAGTAGCGAATGTAAACAATACCGACAAATTTTAGATTCTTTTTTAAGTTTCCCGATTCGAAATACGGAGCGAAGAGGAACACGTCCGAACCCGATGGCGGAAAGAAAACAATCTAAGATGGAGTCGACGCCCATGCGCAATGGAGCCAAAAGGGAGGAGTCACTCGGTCCCGTGACTCAAAAAGACTTCTTCGAAGAAAAACAACTTGTAACACTCCAAGCCCAACACTAGATGGCAGACATGCCATCGAACATATATATGATTAATATTATTATTATTATTTTTTTTTTTTTTAATAATCGACCCTTGGGATATCAACTCTTGACCTAACAGTTCTTTAAAAATGTTTGTGGCATGTCTAAGCACACCTGCTAACATAGGCAAAAACTGACTTTCTTCATGGGTGGTAGTCAGTGTATCGAAGAGAAAATCCACTTCAATAAGGGTCAGAGTGCATCTGTACTTTGTGATATGCAGCTGTCTGTGCAATAACCTGCTGATATGAAGTTGCATCTTCAGGAGGTGATATGGGATCATTAGGTAATACGGGATCTGGATCATATGAATCCCATGGGTCAAGATCTTGTGGAATGTCCCCTAAATCATCTCCCTGAGGTGGTGGTGACCTTTGGGAGAAAATTGTGGCTCAACAATAGGTAGAGGAGATTGTGGAGATGGTGGAGGAGAAGGAGGAAGTACAGGAGAGTGAGGTGGAGAAGGCTGAGGTCGAACTGGAGAATTGTCCTGGGAGACCTTTCTAGGAGGAGGAGCAGTGTTCCAAGGTCTCTTGAAAAGTAAGTCTCTTCTTTATTGGGACAGGAGGAGAAGCAATTATTCTTCCTGTTCCCTTTCGGATATGGAGCTGACACTGACGAACATCCATTATTTCGAGGATTGGCTCTACTGGTGAAGCTGCTTCAAAGGAATGGGTGGAGTCTCTGGAAGACAGAATCTTCGGTTCCGAAGTTTTCGGACTGGAAACTTTGTACAGGCTCGATGTAGTTGGCTCTGAAGCAGATGTGAAAGGCTTCTTACTCAGAGCCGAAACACTCGGATCGAAGGGTCGACTCGATCCCGAGACTGTGTGAGATGTTACCGAGCCAGAGGTTGATGCCAACGAAGGCTTAGTCTTGGCTATTTTCGGTACCGAGACGGAAGGCAGGGCATCCAAAACAAATTTTTGCATCCAACCATGGCCCGAAGGCAGTGGTGGAACGACAACCTGTTGCAGGGCTTCTTTAGGGTCTTTATATGGGAGGTCAAGGCTGATGTTCTCACAGGTTGCACTGAGGTGAGAGGCTGACTTTCAATGTCAGATTCAGCACCCCAGTCTGAATCTTCTATGGAGAAGGCCACCTCCTGTTAGACCTGTTCTTGTGCATGCTCTTCCCAGACAATATCAGGAGTGCTATCCGGTGTCTTCCACATCATCTCCAATCAATGCTCTCTTCGGTCCCAGAGGCACTTTTTCAATCCAAAAGACCAACAGGCATCGCAGTTTTCTTCTTTATGATCGGGGACAAGCACAAGTTACACACCATGTGTTGGTTGGTGTGTGAGTATTGCGAATGGCATTGAGGGCAAAACCGAAATGGAGTCCATTCCATCATCCCTGCATATCCCGACACCACGTGGAGGAGTAGGCCCAAGAAGGGTGCCTTCGCACCAAAGGGCAGTAAGCTGACCCCCGATGTAGAACTTAGAATCGAGTACACTAGATTGTGATAACGCGACCGAAATACAATACCGTTGACGGAAAAGAAGAATTCAGAATAGACGAGCTGAGGAATACCAGAGCGAGAGGAAGACATGTCCAAACCTGACAGCAGAGAGAAAACAATCTAACAAAGGACTCAATGCCCATGCGCAGTATCACCGAGAGGAGGAGTCACTCGATCCTGTGACTCCAAAAGATTCTTTGAGCAAAAACAACTTGCAACACTCCGAGACCAACACTAGACGGCAGACTTATGCAAACCATGTGTATCTACAGCCACACATACCATTGAACATATTGTTAACGAAGAGAAGTAACTTCACATCTTCCTAGATATTCCTCTCTTCACTAATGAGTCTTAAAGTAGTAACTTCAAAGAAGTGAGATTGTGTTATGCCCATTAACCAAAGAAATAATTAAACAGAACAAATGCAAAGGATTGGTCATTGTATTCTTGGGCTGAGAAGCAGCAATGTTTAGCAAACGTATGCAAGGCAGACCATGTGGCTGGTCAGCAGATGATAGCCACTGAAAAGGCTCTGGTAAGAGCTGTGGAAGCAACCATGGCCCTACTGGAGTGGACATGAATGTCCACCGGAAAGTCTTTCTTGGCTATGTCAATCAGATCTTGATACAAAAGGATGTCTCAAAGAGAAATGATGTGCTTGGTAACTATCTTTCATTTCCTACCTCTGACAAAGCACACATAAAGCTGATGATCCACTCTGTTCTGTAGAGTAAGATCAATGTAATGAGATACTGAATGTCTGGTATTCAGCCTAGTTATCTATTTCTCTTATTTAGTGGAATTAGAAGGAGGGAAAAAAGATGGATTGGTCCATATGTAATGCAGATACCAAATAAGGTAAAATGAATAGGCAGGAACAGAGGACGAAGCTGTCATGGCAGAATACCGTGAAAGGTGGACAAACAGGGGGTCTGAAGTTGAAGTCATTGCATAAAGACAGTCTTCAGAGTGAGAAGTTAAAACCGGCACCCAGGCATCAGTTAGAATAGAGATGTCACTAAAAAAGTCAACTCAAGTTTAAAATCTCACTGAGGATTAATGAACGGAGAGGTCTGTAAGGGAAAAGTCTCTTTCTGTACGGTCACGCCCCGGTTTGTGGACTGATGCTGCTGGGTTTTTGACTCAATGCACTGAGGCCTGCTAACCAGATCTCAGTGCCTGTGCCCTTACCCTTAAACCGTGATGTTGAATTGGCTGAGCTAGCTTACCTGCAAGTCCCTAGTAAATGTTACCCCAGGATACCAGGCCATGTAACCCCTCAGAATTGCAGCACTGGTTGTGCCACCCTGGTTGAGACAAGTAAAATGGAACACCCAACCCGCTATTTGCAGACTGGAAGAGCAGTTTAACTGCTAGCCCAACTTTGCCATTTGAAGCAACAGGGAAGCAAGACTTCCCCCTGGTGTATGTGTACGTCTCTCGTGGGACCCTGGGAAAAGGCATTTAGGTTCAATGTGAGGAGGACGCTTGGCCCATTAGAATTTCTGATGAGGAGTATAATGAAAAGAAATTCGATACACAAAGGGCAGGTCTATGCAATCTGGTTGTCTGCGGACCACTGGGCCTGGAAAAAAGTTTCTCTCAAGTTAGCCAGAAGTTTTAGTAATGCTTCAAGTGAAGGAAAGGAAGGGTTCTGCAACTATTGAGAGTGGCTGAAATATTTCTGTCAAAATGTTGTTTATCCTTAGTGGAGCATACAGCCAACTGAAAATTTTCTGTTGCTTTTGGTACCACTGTGAATAATGTAGAAGTGTCTTCTGAAGAAGCGGCCAAGGGGTAAGGGAAATCTGTTCCTAAAGAAGCATGCTGGCCACCTGCACTTTGTAAAACAAGATCTATGTCAGCATCAATGTTGTAAGGGAAAAAGAGTTTGTTAGAGTTACTGTCTTCTGCACAGCCATACCTTCACCAGGCACTGAGTCAGACCAAAATAGTTCTTCCATACAGTAGAGTTCAAAGGCAGATCCAGGGATAGGTCCAAAAGTGAAGCTTGAGATGGGGTTGCAGGCAGCACCGACCAAACGGGATATGGCTTTTTGCCAAGGATTATTTAATTTCAGGTGCCAGAGCTTGTGAAGGCTCAGAGTTGGGAGCCATCTGGTCAGAGTTGCAAAACACACTGGAACAGGCTCACCCTTAGGGACCCACTGAGTACTGGAGCCACGTTGAATTAATCCAGTGTAGTCACCTATAAGGCCTTGACCTGAGCAGGTTTGGCCAATGTGGTCGGGAATGGTGTTAAGACTCCAAACGGTGCCTGCAGCAGAAACCTTTCCTTGAGGAGATCTTTTGGTAGATCGTTCCCTTTCTGGAGATTTACTTGAAGGGGAACACGTAAGCTGTCTTTGCAGGCCTTAGCCAAAAATAGCATGATTTCCCACTCACTGGTAGCCTTCCAATGCATTAATGAACTAAATTTGCATGTGGCAGAGTCACAGTCTAACAACAGGCACCACATCCAGTTATGTGGATCCGACAGGAGCATTTTCTTGCAGAATCTGCAATAAGGGATTAAAGGCAAAAATTTTAGGAGGAGACCTAATTACTGTGGTACACTGAAGAATTTTATTGGAAATGTTTCCGGATCCAATCTGGCCCCTGGAAGACATCCACAAGGTCAGCAACCTGCAGAAAGAT
Source organism: Pleurodeles waltl (assembly GCF_031143425.1). Lineage (NCBI taxonomy): Eukaryota > Metazoa > Chordata > Amphibia > Caudata > Salamandridae > Pleurodeles > Pleurodeles waltl. Next base: position 586,555,298 of record NC_090442.1, read on the forward strand.
GTATGTATCAGAATTGAACGATATGGATCCTAGTAATATATACTGATTTAGAGCACTGCAAAATCGAACAATATTTGACAACAGGAACATTACAGACTCTGGTAAAGACATAAAGAACTGACAGCATAACTCAGTGAGGTAAATACTCCCTGCTTACATCTAGTATGATCGGCCACAGCTCATATCCTGCATTCTTTTGAGGGTCAGAAACATGACAATCATCACATTGGTAAGATCAGCTTTTTAAGGTGCTTAGAAATTTTAGGAGGATTGCCTGAAAGGGGACTTTATCAGGAAAGTTGGCCTTTATGGGGGTTTCACCACACATTAACTTCTAAATTGAGACTATGGAAAAGTATGCTTATTAAAGTTCTGCCCTCCCCTTTATATCTGCACTGCAGCCTAAGTCACAAACATTATGCCACACAGAATGCCAACTTTGATGGGTAGCAATACATCCCAAATGAGATCATAATATGAGAGACTTCATAGCCATGTCTGCGTTACAGGAGCAGGCCATGAGCTGAGGACACCCCCCCAGTACAGAATGGAGTCCTCCTGTGGCCAGACCGTGAGCAAGTAAAGCAACAAATAGACAAAAAATGAGGAATTTCACAGGATAAATTCAGAGTACTGTAGGACAAAAGTATAACTGCCAGCACAAAAAACAGGGATAATGATGAAAATCTCCTGGGGCTGAAAGTCTAATTAGAGGGCCTGCATAGCCTGGGGCAGTAAAGTTAGGTGTTTTGTAACATGGAGGTCCAAAACATTAAGGGACAGCACTAAAGTGGAGTGCTGCTGGAGGACACTAACCTGAAGTAGCTGAAAGCACCTCCGAGATGGGTGAAAAAATTGAAGGTTAGGAAGTTATTGAAATGGTACAGGATCAAGCATGGAAAAGAGCCATTCAGATCCAACATGAACTTCTGACCGAAACTGGCTGATAAAGAAAACTACACTCTGAGGCAATAATATGAAATGGCAGTTTTTGTGGGTGCATTCAGGGAGGAATGTGCCTAGAAACAAGCACCTGATGAGGTACACAGACAAAACCGGTGACATTATGAGATGGATGCAAGTATAGTATGCACTGTGGAGGTGCAATGGGGTTAGACATGAACCACTTAAGGGACTGTAACAAAGGTGGGAGAATGATTGGTAGATCAGAAAGCTTTCAGCCATGGAAAATCAGAAGGAATGGGGCCGCTCCCTAGGCTCCCGGAGTCACACTGTCTGAATCATTTTGTCGCTTGGTCGACCAGTAAGGGGTTTGTTATGAGTTATTAATTTTCTGAGGGTGTAACCTTTTCAACAACCGCCCCACTCCCTAGTTGGCCAGTATTAAAGGCCCACAAATATCTTTGCTTTCAACCTCCCTCACTGCCCAGGTTTAGATCTTCATATTTCTTCAATATCCACATTTCTTTTGGCCAATCCAATTTCTCGTCCTCCTTCCTCTAACCCTCTCCCTCCTTATCATTCTTGCCTGCCAACACTTTGTTGTCACAGCTCTTTTGGGAAGCCCAGAACTCTGCATTGCACACAATTATGACTCACCATACTGAAGGGGAATTGGACTTCAGGGTAGACAAGCCTGTATCCTTTACCTGCATTGGAAATCTAAAAACATGTTCCAGTTGTCCGGTTGGAGAGGACTTCCATGCCCATGGAGGCGGTCCTAGGACATTGCCCAGCTGCAGCTTATTGGCGCTATACCAGAGGCAGTGTCTCCACGAAGACCACCAGTCTCGATAAAATGCTACAGAGGGCCATTGGGGATTATTTCAACCGAAATTGCTTTAACAGAAAGGAGACTTTCACTGGAAGTCCCTAATGACACAGGCCAAGGTGGGCCTACATCGCCTAGTCTTACCACTGTTGATATCAGTGCGGACAGCACAGCCCTACATAATGAGCCAAGTAGCTTTGATAACCGGTGTCCAATCCAGCAGGGCTCCCCAGGCTCGAAAGATTGCCATGCCTCAGCTACCTCGTGCTGTTTAACGGCCCAGATAACATTCTGCACCTCAGTCCCCTCTTGGATCTGCTATCCCACTCAATCAACTCCATATAGGGGACTCCCAAATGTTTTGCCCTCAGGGGCCAATGTATAAAACGCCTTGAGCGGTTGCCCTTCTGGAGACTTACCAAAGGAAAATGAAAGACCATCTGCATAAAGAGCACTCCCCATTGATAGCATTATTGGAAGTCATTGAAAAGGCCCTTGACTCTATATTTACCCCCACTAAACAACCTGCCTGCCCAATACCCGAGGGAGAAGTAGGAGCCCACACTTTGACACCAGTCTGCCAAAGTAATTTGAATAAGGCATTGGGTGGTTTACAATACAACCTATTAGGCAATGTATCTAGCTTTGCGGCAACTAGCCCTGCTTCATACAAGAACGGTAAGGGGATTGAAGCTAGGGATATTTAGCATGTGACTAAGGCTCCTGATACCCATTTGCCTCCAACCCCTCAACTCCTTGGAGCAGTGGGAACGAGTTTATCAAAGTCTAAAGCCTCCGCACTGACAAACAGGTAACCCGTGATTGACCGTCCAGTGGTCTCTTGTCCGTATGTTCTTGCATTGGTTGGTGTTCCAGAATTGCTTGAAAATCAAAGAGAGGGTCAGGTTGAGTTGACTAACAAATGCTTGAACTGGCTGGCCCATCAGAGGCAATTTCCTTATCATATGGCAAGGGAGATTTTGTTTAAACAAAGAGGGAGTTGGCTGGGGCAGGGACAAAGGTCCATTGTGGTGATTGAATTACCATTCATTTTAGATCCCTCTAGGTTGTACTATTTCATTCTAGAACGTGTTAGTTTAACTGCCATTTGGCGGGGAGCTGAACATTTAAAGGTAGTTGAACTGGAAACGAAGGAAGAGTGCAAAGCAACGGGAAAAAATATGAAAAATATTTTAATTGCTCTTTTCTTTTTGTTGCATTGCTGCTTAATTTGGTGAAGCCTGTACATTTGGTATTGTTCGCCTCCTGAGCTTTTACTTCTCTCTGTACAGAAGAGTGAGAACAGCTGTACACTGTCGCTTGCCAGTCTGTACATTAGACAAACTGTATTTGCACTGTCCATATGAAAACTTGTTACAAAATATTATTACACAATCAAATTAATTTTAGATCCCTTGAGGTTGTACAGAGGTTACGTTTTGGCCTTTTCCCACAACCTATGAGAGAATCTAAGATTGCCCTATTCCTGTTGGGCGTATTTCTGTAAATCGCTCTGCCCTAGGGAAACAGATACCTTTGTAGACAAATCCCCTGTCCGTACCTGTGCATTAAGGGATCTCACTGATTAAGCAATGTGCTACTGATTGTGCAATGGGCTATGCAAATCGTTTTGAAGACTTTGACAGAGTTGAGTGACTAGACTAAACGGGGAATGGCACACCCAGAACGTGTTCCATACTAGGGAAGGATATGGGATTTTTTTAAAGTGACCACCCATATAAAAATTAAAAGGGGAGAGGTAACGGTCCCACCTTGGTGCAGGGAAGCAGATGCGAGATTTCAAAAGCCACAATGCCAATTTGGTCTACAGCATGTGACAAAAGCATAGCCCCATAAGTTCTAGATAGTGGGGGGATTGTCCCCATAGACCACCAGGATTCCCAATGGATGGATAAATACTGTGACTATGCACTTCTAGGGGAGGGGGCATGGAGCAAAGGCTATTTGTACACAGTTGAATCTCCTGGTTCAGTAAGCTCCCACGGCAGGTTGTAACAACACTGACCATTTGGGACTGCCTAACCCTGTGGGTTCTTGGTAAAAAAATAAAAAGAAACAAAAAAAACAGATAATTTGGCAAACATTGCCTTGGAATGTTGCAGGATTAAGCTCTAAGCATAATATTCCCAAATTGGCTGAATTTATTAAACAAAATATAATCTTTGTATCTGGCTGCTTATGTTAATTTTAGTAAAGAGGCTATTTCCAATGGCAGAGGTAGACTGGAGGGTTGACAACCTGGATCAACACTGGATGAGCCAGTAAGATTAAAGAAGTTTTGATACCCTCCCCCGATATCTTATACGTTTCTATAACTACCACGGCTAGAACTGTGTATCTATATATAATGTATATTTAGGCCATGTTTTTAAACGCATGAGTCGCCCACTATTGAACTGTTAAATTCTCATATGATAGCTCATCCAGGGGATGTACTGAAGGTAGTGGGTGGCTATTTTAACTGTCAGTTTGAACACTTGGATGATGATGGTGCAACATATGCCTATGAAGAAGATGGTGTATGGGGCATTCCTAGGCTGTCAATAGTTCCTATTAAGAAATGGTTTCCCTGGGATATGCAAATCAGTGCTCTCACTATGAAATTGGGTCCTCGAGCAGTGAATGGCAGAACAAGGTCTGATTGTAAGGGGAAATATACATATAATCGCCTGCCTAGCACCAGCCTTTTTGTTTATATCCTAGTGGAGCTCAGCGTTTGGCCATCTTTGAACGTTTTTTCTATTGTTTCTCACTTAGGTAGCGACCACAATGTTCTAATCCTGGAGGCTGACCTATTTGCCCTGGGCTTGAAGACTTATTCTGGGGAACCCATTGGATCCTAGGGTATGCATGTCAAGTAACAAGCACAAAGTAAAGTGGGCTTGTATGAAGGACTTGAAGGAACAGATGGGTAAAATGTACTCTCTTGTGGCTGGTTGGCAAAGGGACCTTCTCAATTTGGGGAATGATTAAGGAAGCGAGGCGGCTTTGAATTCTATCTGCTTAAACCACAATAAAGTGTTTGATGATCTTAATGGCTACTTTTTTGTGGAATCTAAAAAAAAAAAAAACACAGTATACCCCAGTCTGATATAACAGAGCATGCAAGAATGTTACATCTGCCCTTTTCTCTGCAATTAAAGACCACAAAAGATGGGGAAATTAAAGCCAAGAGGGATCTGTATAACACAAACTATTAGAAAGGGTAAAAAGACTGGGAATTTGATCAATGGGATAATATGTTGACTGCAGTAAAGAACAGGGACGAATGTGGTCTTTGGAATCTGGTTTCTCTGGGTTGTAGGGGAGGTGTTTGCCCTTCAATGGCAAATATTTCTGCAGCAGACGGGGTAGCACACTTCTCCCTATATTCCCTGAAAGAAGATGTCACTAAATCCCAGCTAATGCAGACGGCTGATAATTGTATGCTAGAAGAGTAGGCCACTCCAATTGCATGAAACCTAATCCAATCACTATAGAGGAGGTAAACTCAGCTATCTCTAAGATAGCGGTTGATAAAGTCCCCAGATTGGATAAAATTCCTGGGGACCTCTTTAGGAGTGAATTAGATGTATGGCGACCACACTTTTTGCTAATTCTCAATAGTATACTGGAAGGAGCACCAATACCCCCCACGTGGGCAGGGAACTAACTTATCCCTATACATAGAAAGGAATCTTTAGTTGACCCCTATAATTACAGATCTATCAGTCTTATTGATTGCTCTCAAAAATTATTTTGTACTATATTCTATGACCGGCTTCATGCCTGGATGGTTGAGTACAAAATAATAACACCAGTCCAAGCTGGATTTATGGAGGGCATTAGTAGAATGGACCATGTTTTTTGTTTCCAACTAATCTTTTGAAAAACAGTGGTCCTGGGTGGTGGCAGCATTTGCATTGCATTCATCAATTTATGTTTGGCACCTGATATGGTTCCCCGGTCAAAACTGTGGCAGGTCTTGGCTAATATGGGAGTCCCTGCAGATGTTCTGGCTATTCTTATTAAATTACATTCCGGTAACTTTGCGTAAGCTTGAGGTGGACTGTCTGGGGAATTGATGGGCTCCTTTCCTGTGGATTGTGGGGTCAGGCAAGGGTGTGTCCTCGACCCTACTCTTTTTACATTATATGTTAATGATCTGATTTCTTATTTGGATAATTGTGTTGGAGATGTACCTAGGTTGGCAAACACCAAGGCTTTGGCCTCGATGTTTGCAGATGACACTCTTAGGGCCAGATGTACGAAAGGATTTTACCCATTCTGTGTCTATGGGAAAAAGCGTTCGTACATATGGCCCTTAATATCTAAATCCCCTGGTAGCTTATAGAATATCCTACGTCACTTTGAGAGGTTCTGTGGCCAGAGGAGTCTTGAGAAAACAACATTTATAATCCTAAATCCTGGTCACTTTACGTGACTCAACCCTAAGCACATTAGTGTCCCCCTAGAGCAGGTAAAGGTTTTTGATTACCTAGGGATGACCCTCACTGAGGATATGGATTGGAGCTTTCATATCGAGAAACGGAGACTCAAACGTATGCAACATAGTAGGGAGTTTAAAAGAGCTCAGCAAAGTTTGCCTTTTCGCCAAATTTCACCAGTAATTCAATTATATAAAATGCAAGCTTTGGGGGCTGCCAAATATGGATCTAATCTCTGGCGACACAAAAATGTGCCCAAATTACAAGTTGCAGAGAACAGTTTCCTACGCTAGCTGTTAGGGCTTCCCAGCAGTACACCGCTAATTCCACTTAGATTTTATCTGGGTTTGAGGCCTATCACTGAGGGGGTGGGGCTCAGTCCACTACTTTACTGAGGATAGATCTGGGCTCCCCAGAATTAACTTCCTACTGAGCCGGTCTCCGAGAATTGCTAGGTTTGCTAGGATCGAGAAGTATCCCCTGGTTTAGTTATGTGAACGAAACTCCAACCAAGATAGGGAGTGGAGAACTGGGGGAGGAGCCGGAGGTTGCCCGGACAATCAGCAAAGCCCTGGTTAAAAAAGATATCTCCAGTTTAAATTAGATCAAATGCTGACAGGTTCTTCTCATGGTACTCTGGCTGATTATTATTTTTTTCAAACTAAGGTAGATTATAATTTTGAACAATTCTGTGATGAAATAGAGCCCCTGTTGGCTCAGAAACTGTATCTACAGTTTAGACACAGAACATTGCCAATTGCCTCTTTCACCGATAACTGGGCCCGTAACATGGGCACCAATGGGTGTACCTGACCTTCCTGTGGATCAGAAAGGGAAAAGGTGGAACATGTGTTGTTTTTTTTGGTCCACTGTATTTATGAGCAGAAAAACGTGGATCATTCCAGTCTGTCGGCTTTTAGGTGTTAGAGAGCATAAAAACGCCCTCTGTATTTTAAGGCTTGATGCTAGCCAAACTCTAGTTTTTGCTTTATTCTGTTTTTTCGTAACTTTGAGGAGGATTAGGCAAGTGGCATGTTCACAACTGGCCATTTGTGATCTCTAGCATTTTTTACATTTTTGTAAAAATCTTAATTTTTTCTTTTTATAGGGGTGTTTATATAGCGTGTGGTGTCTATAGTTGGAATGAGTTGCACTATGAATATTTTATATGTACATTCTCTTTTATCCGTTTTAGACATAGGTAATAGTATAGGATCCAATTAAGATCTAGCTTTACGTCTCAGATTGCCACGGGACATCTAAAATGCTTGTAATGGATTGTGAAGCCCATTTTGTCTTGGAGGGTTTCTGTACTGGTTTCATAGTTTTTATACTGATCCAGTTTTATTGATTATTATACATGGCCCGATTGTATTACTGTGACTATGTTGTTGTTTTTATACATTGAATTAATATTGTAATTTTTTTATTTGCTACTTTTACGTTCTTTTGATTGAAATAAAGTATTTTTGAGCAGAGTTGAAAAACCTATAGAGGATTTTAAGTTACATGGCATGCAGACACTTTTCTACTGTTTATATTGTAATAGTGAATGAACAGATCTAGGAACTAAACTGGAGAATCATAATATCTGAAGAATTTTAACTCAATCTTTTTGAGTACTCCATTATATGAATAAGTACTGGTGTTATGTACCAATTCAATCACTCTGAAATTCAGGAATGCATACTAAAATGGGTACTATCAACCCTGTTTAAATGGGTAACAGAGGTCTTACGGAATTATGCAAGAACAGTGGAATATGATGTTGTGGGAAATACGCATTTTGGCAAAGTTCAATGAGTAGTGCATTATGCCTTCAGGCCAAGTATGCTGCATCATGATTCAGTCTTCCAATGTATGCCGAGTGGGGCATTATGGAAGCAGACAGTTTAAGGCAAAAGGGACATAATGTAATCCAGCTATGTATACCAACCAGGGAATTATAACATTTAGTAATGTATATACATACACTAATATATTAAATAAAATGATACTAACTGATGGTTTTAGAAACTGGTGATGTGGGTATACTGGGCCACTCTGGAAACTACCCAAAATGGATCACTGAAGATTTCGGAAAACTTGTGTGTGCTACGCTGCACTATTATTCTCCATGTACAGCGAATTTACTGTCATTCTGAGTTATACTTACGGATCTGTACAATGTTACAGTCAGAGATTCAAATCTCAAGAAGATTGGGTCAACTGTAGCTGATCTGTACAAGTATTTTGTAAATCCAAGGCAGAACGAGTTTTGTATGCATATTGAGTACACAGTAAATACTTTGCTGTGTCCGAGATTCATGAAAATAAAAGTATGCTGCAAAAGACTGAAAAGTATCTACAAATGCATTTGATGTATAAATACAAGATCTGCTATTTGAAAAAAACATTCAGGGTAAAAAAAAACACACATTACATACCTGCTCCTCAGCACGTGAAAGCTTCAGCTGCAAATCTGCTACCTGCTGTTCTTTGTCCATTAATTTTTCACCACTTAGTTGCCTCTGTTCTTTCAACCTCCCATGTGCTTCCCCTAGTTGACGCTCTGTCTCTAGCAGTTTACTGTGCAACTGTATGAAAAATAATCTATGTAAGTATTAACTTTTTGCAAATCAATCAAATACTAACACTCCAATTGTAAATCTGAATTTAAACACTTCAGATACTACTACAAATACGTTTTTTTTCCTTGCAGCTAAATGACTGTTACATTTCATAAATACCCAAGTACTATTATTTCTGTTTAAACTGTGCTCAGCTACCTTTCTTACAGTCCTGCATAGCTGACATGCATGCACAGTTGATTCTACCGACTCCAAGCGTGCATCAAGGTGCAATAAGATCTGTACTGTTCACATAAACATCAGGTAGGGTATCGAATGAGAAGAGAAAACAGTTAAGTGACAGAGACGGATGTTAAATAATAAGGAAAAAGGTGGAGCCAACGGAGTGTCAGTCTAGATCCAAGGATGGAGAATGGAAATCGATGCTGCCACCACATGGAATAGTTCTGCCGAGAGAAAGCCAGCTCAAGAATTTGTGTACACCCTAATGAATTTTGATGAATTAACTCTACTGAAGCAAAGAAACTGACATTAACCAGGATGCTGTCAGCATCAGTAACCAAGTGCAAGTCCTTGAAGAGAGCCAGCAACATGGACTCAGCTCTGGTTGCGGGGTAGAACCTGGCTTGAAAATCATACAACAAAAAGCGTTAATCATTTTGGCTCCTTAATCTTAGCTGCAGTAGATTCAATATGAGGTCATGCCAAGCGTTAGAAATTGGGTCTTTGGTTGGCTGTCAGGTTACCCCTTGTCCAAACAAGGACCTTCGCTCTTGTCAGGGCAAATGAGAAAAACACCTTGTTAACTCTCATTCACCCCCTTGGTAGCTTGGCACGAGCAGGCAGCCTTAACTCAAAAGCAATGTGTAAAGTATTTGTACCAACACACAGCAATACAGTGAAAACACTACAAAATGGACACCACACCAGTTTAGAAAAATAGGTAATATTTATCTAAATCAAACAAGACCAAAACAATAACAATCCAACATACACAAGTCAAGATATGAATTTTCAAAAGAATAAGAGTCTTACTCCATAGAAAACAATGGAAATGATGATTTTATACAAAGTAACTGCTTAGCGTAAAAAATTTAGCCGCACAGGCGAGCGTGCGTCAGAAAAGGCAGCAATGCAATGCGTCGATTCCTTCCTCGCAAGGGAGGCTGTGCGTCGTTCCTTCTCCGGTCGGGTCGGCGGTGCATCGTTTTTCTCACTCGCCATAAAGCGATGCATCAATTTCCGGAGGCGGTACCTCGAATCTGGGCAGGGTCGGGTTGCCTTTGACGCCCCGGGATGATGCGTGGAAAATGCGGTCGCACAGTGTTAGAAAACCGTGCTGCACGGGGTTTGCGTCATTATCAGCAGCCGCAAGCGGGTGTTGCACGTCGTTTCTCCAGCCATGATGCATCAATCACCCAGCCGCGATGCAGGTAGAGCGACAATTTTAGCTGTGAAGCTGGCGGCACTTCGTTTATCTGCCGCTTTGCAGATGGTACATCAAAAATTTCCCCACACTGCGTTCTGTGTGTGGATTTTCAGCTCTTGTTCTGCCAACTTTACCTTTCAAGGGCCCAAGGACTGGATAGGACATCACTTGGCAGGGCAGGAGTCTTAGCAGAGAGTCCAAATGTTAGCAAAGAAAGTCTTTAATGGCCCTGAGACTTCAAAACAGGAGGCAAGCTCAGTTCAGGCCCTTGGAGATTCTTGAAAGCAGGAATATACCACAAGGTCCAGTCTTTGTCCCCTTTCACAAGCAGAAGCAGCAACTGTAGGATAGCCCAACAAAGCACAGTCGCAGGCAGGAGCAGCACTTCTCCTCAGCTCTTCTTCTTGGCAGAGGTTGCTCTTGGTTCCAGAAGTGATCTAATTTTCAGGGGTTTTGGGTCCAATACTTATACCTCTTTCTGCCTTTGAAGTAGGCATACTTCAAAGGAAAGTCTCTGTTGTTCACAAGACCCTGCCTTGCCCAGGCCAGGCCCAAGACAAGCACCAGGGGGTTGCATTGTGAGAGGGCAGGCACAGCACATTCAGGTGTAAGTGACCACTCCTAGCACAGATGGCTCATCAGGATATGCAGGTCTCACCCCAGCTCTCGTTGTCTCACTGTCTAGAAGGGATTCACAAACAGCCCAACTGTCAAACTGACCCAGAAAGGGAATCCACAAACAGTCACAGAATGCAAAAAGCAAGAAAATGCCTACTTTTTAAAAGTGGCATTTTCAAACTAACAATCTAAAAAACAACTTCAGTAAAAGATGTATTTTTAAATTGTGAGTTCAGAGACCCCAAACTCCACATTTATATCTGCTTTCAAAGGGAAACTGCACTTTAATAATATTTAAAGGCAGCCCCCATGTTAACCTATGAGAGAGATAGGCATTGTAGCAGTGAGGACTGACATTTACAGTATTTCACTGTTCGGACATGTAACACACACAGTACATGCCCCACCTTTATAATACACTGCACCCTGCCCATGGAGCTACCTAGGGCCTACCTTAGGGGTGCCTTACATATATGAAAGGGATGGTTTAGGCATGGCAAGTGGGTACACTTGCCAAGTCAAATTGGCAGTTTAAAACTGCACACACAGACACTGCAGTGGCAGGTCTGAGCCATGTTTACAGGGCTACTCATGTGGGTGGCACAACCAGTGCTGCAGGCCCACTAGTAGCATTTGATTTACAGGCCCTGGGCACCTCTAGTGCATTTTACTAGGGACTTACTAGTAAATCAAATATGCCAATCATGGATAGCCAATTACACATGCATTTTACATATGAGCACTTGCACTTTAGCACTGGTAAGCAGTGGTAAAGTGCCCAGAGTATCAAAAACAGCAAAAACAGCACACATCAACAACCTGGAAAGCAGAGGCAAAAGGTTATGGGAGACAACACCAAGGATGTCAAGTCTAACACCAAGGGATAAATTGATGGTTTGTGAGTGGAATAACCATCATGGACCAGAATGCTAGTGCCCATTAAATTTATGTTTCTGCAGTAACAGAAGTAACCACACATATTGGAATTATGAATTCCGTGGTCGTTACAGCTCCACAGCATTTTTCCTAAACTAAATTTCAGCAAGTAATACCCGCCAAAATTAACCTTGCGAAATAATGTCTGGTAAATTATGTTCATTTAATTACCTGTACTCAATCTGGTCTTGCATGAAGAAACTTAATAGATTTCTCAGGAATACATGCTGGCCTTGATGTTGACTTTAGGAGAAGAATGATCCTGGGAGGACTCACAGGCCTCGGTTTGAATACAATGGTCAAGTAGGGATGCAGGGACAGAAAGGAGAATGAGGAGAGAGGCCAGGTGCAGGGTAAAAGCAGTCACAGTCCGACTTCGTATACCATAGATGATTTAGAAGGAAGCATACACAGAGGAGAGTCTGAGCCACTTTCTGATACCAGGGTTAGAAGAAGGGGTAAATCATGGCAGGCTGAAAGGGAGACACAGAACTAGATGTTTGTGTTTCAAAGCTGGCAGGGAGTGGGAGACAGACCGTAAAACTTCAAAGTCTGGTAGATGTGTAGGGAGGACATAATGATAGAGTTCACAGGGTAGGATTGAAGGACACTGTGTATGTAGGAAGATATACAAGTATTATATCTGTTCTAGCTATATTTTTGTAACAAGCAGTCAGATAGCGTTTAAAGAAGTACGGTCTTTGTTAATTGTATATGGTATGAAGGAGGAGGAACTTAGGCATTCACCAAGTGTATAACAAATGCTGTTTGTAAGAGCTGAGTTGAGTGTGGCTTCAGTTACAGAACTGTGCTGTACTCCCAGCCCTATTTTATTTACTTATAAATATACTCAATTATTATTAGAATTGTGTCACTTCATTATTTCTGATAAAAACTCTATTACAGCATTGACTTGCTTTAGGAGAATGATTGGTCAACGCAATGCTGGAGGGCAAATTTGTTACCTTCTTTTCTGTTGAAATGGCCCATGGGGTTCTGAGTAAACCACTGCCAGCAGGGCTCCCCACCTCGACCAGTAGAGGCCTAGCTATTCAACTCTGAGAATAGAAACCATATCCTGCAGGCCACTAGAGGGCAGGGCTTCTCAGCAGTGGGCAACAGTCAGGTCAACATCTTCTCCAACTACACTACAGAGGCTCAAAAACAGTTAGAATCTTTTCTGGAGATCAAGGCCAGCCTCTGGCAACTGAATCTTCGCTATGCTCCGATGTTATTGGCAAGGCTAAAAATCATAGATGGCAAGGCAATGAAATTCTTAACGATGTCCAGGAGGCCTGGGAGTGGGTAGAAACAAAAGAAACAAAAAGTATCTGGGTGCCTGCCTGCCAAGGATGATGGCTGTACCATGAAGCGCTCAAGGGGCAGGAACAGCAGGGGCTGGCGCAACAGACTCACAAAGGAACAGGCTGCCAAAAAAACGAGCCCTGGCTCTTGTTGAACTAGGACTGCACCAGGAGTTCTAAATATTGTGCCTTTGAGGCACACGGGGCATGTCTGTCAACCTACCAGTTGATCTAACACAGGCAGCGAGAAAGGGGCTGGATGTCACTCCGATTACTGCCGACACTCATATGAATACAGCTGGTGATAGAGATTTGGGAGTGAAGGGAGTGAGAGACGATGGTCGAACACTTGAATGATAAAAAAGGGCTCAAAGGGTACCCAATAAGGGGACAAAAGCAACTCACGAGGCACCCGCGCTGGTGATACGCCACCCCCAACCTCTGTAAGGGAGAAATCCACCTATAGGTTTGTAATGTTATGTTTGTGGCTGCGGGCCAATAGGTCTTGCTGCCTGGGATGAGAGTTGGGAACTTGCTTATACCATTTTGAGTGCAGTACACTGTGCTTGCAAGAGTGTAGGTGGTCTGGTGCAATGAAGACCCAAAGGGAGCATCCATCCTTCCACCTCCATGCCCTCTCCAAAGAAAGACTTCACCATTTTAACGTTGCATGGCATCATGTAAATATAACTTCCTGACCTGGAATGTCACGGGTGTGGCAACACATGACAAACAATAAAGCATACACTTCTACCTCAAACGCAGACACATACAACTTTCATGTCTACAGGAGGCCCACCTCACTGCCCAAGAGCTAAAAAAAAAACTCAACAAGTGATACTGCGGTACTGTAGTATGCACTTCCTACTTGAAATATGCAAGGGGGTATTAATTCAACAGGTACCCAACACAAATCTAGACCGATCGACACCTCCTCTCCCAGACACATTTGCAATAACATAGCCTATGTAGGAACTATTCTTAGAAACCTCAGTGACAATATGGTAGCTTTATTCTTGTGTTTTACTCTCCTTGTCACAATTTTAATCCTGTTGTGCGTCATCGTCCTAGTTATTGCAATACATGCCTTATTATCTAAGATGCAGTTACTTCAATAAAACCTTATTGAACTATGCTCTGCCACTGATTGTCTTTGCATACGTGAGACTAATGTAACGGAGAGAAACGGGTGAGATGAGTGACCACGATTTCCCCGAGGACTCATTTATGTCATGCACCCAGTTGCCTACTCATTCCTGTCCTTGGGTGGAGATGAGGCACTGCTATTTAGCCGGAACAAAACCAAGACTAGGCTGACAGGTGTCACATGGTGCAGGATCAGTCTCATTGGGATAATGAGAACCTATGTGAAAACAAGAGGGAAGTAATCCGCATTTAGTGACTACTTTAGCACCCTGTATACCAGCTCAGTAGAAAACAGGGACACACTAGTGCGGTATTACCTGGATGGGATTACATTGCCTGCATCACTAGTTTGCAAGGGCTTAACTTGGAAGAGCTGATCATGTTTGAGGAAATCAATCTGGCACTGAAACAAACTGCCAGGGGCAAAACATCAGGCAATGGAATAACTGCCCATCAGATTTTATACCACCTATGCCACACGCGCTTCTCCCCTCGCGTCTTATTGGTCCTAGAGAGCTAAACTGACATCCATGGAAGAGGCTTTACTGATGGTTCTTCCAAAGGACGGTTGGGATCCCTTAGAGGTCGAGTCATACCGTCCCCATCCTTGCTTAATCTCGACTGTAATGTGTTGGCGAAAATATTAGCAAACCAACTAATCACCCTGCACCAATATGCACATAATGACCATCAGAATTACTTTATACCAGGGTGCAACATATTCCATAACTTACGGTCACTATTTATGTTTGTGGATTGGGCGAGGGCAGAAAGAGGGCCTCACTTAGATATTGTAAAGCCCTATGATACACTGAGCTAGCCATATTTGATGAAAGTGCTATGCAGAATGGCACTAGACCTGGTGTTCCTAGGTGGGAGCATCTACTATATGCCAAGCAGGAGACAAGAGATCGCACTGGTAGGGTAGTCTCAAATTGCTTCTCGATTGAAGAGGGGACCAGACATGGTTGCCCAGCCTTACTGTTGATCTTTGCACCGGCAATGGAATCTCTGGTATGTCTGCCCCGTGCCCCGAATGGGGTTTGAGGGTTGTAAATAGATGACACAATCTCCCTGTTTGCAGATGACACACTGATGTATCTTCATAACAACCCTACTTCTTCTTTTTTTTTTTTTTTTAACAATGCTAATGGCTTCTCTGACAAAGTTCAGAAGGGTGTCAGGACTTTGTATTAATTAGGGGAAATCAGGTCTCTTCATGCTAGTGAAGTTATCATTTGAGCAGACCCACTCTGTACTCGCTGTCAGAATGCAAAGGCATTTTGACACCTTCAAATATTTAGGAGCCAATATTCATCAAAAGGAGTGCAACATAATAGACGGCAACTATTGCAGCTGCATAACGCTCTCTTCGTTTTTGGTGCTCCCTGCTCCCAATGCCCATGGACATAGTGGCCATATCTAAAATGTTGCTATTCAACACTCCCCCCTCCCCGTCTAATATACTTTTTTGCAGCTACCCTGGGGGTACTCCTCTAATCATTTTTCATAGAAACACTATCACTACTAATAGCTTTGATATGGGTCGAGGGATGATGCAGGATGGCCCTTTCGGAACTCTGCCCTTCCCCAGTAGAAGGGGGCCATCAAATATGAACTGTACTACACTGAGGCTTAGTTCCAGTGGCTGATGAACTGGTTTGCTGACAAACATAGCTCAGAAAATAATGACATTTTCACGATTGGATGGTACCGACATACTATGTGGCTTATGACCAAAGGGAAAGATCGTTATCACCACCAACAATATCCTGACAGTGGCAAAAGGGTGTTGGGACACATATATTCAACCAAGGACCAGACTACCCCCTTATGCACCAGAGTTATTGCTGTAGGCCCTCCCCGACTGCTACAGACTCACACACTATCATGTTATGGGACCTTGGCAGTAGACAGAGATATACAGCTGATGGGACCTCTTCAGTGAGGGACAATGGATTCCCTGGGAGGACCTGCAGGGAAGGTTCGACATAGGGCCGGGCAGCTTCATGTTACATAACTTGCTATAGGATCAATTGAACCAGGTATGGGGCACCAAAGATGAGGAACCAACTGCTCTGATGGGGCTGAAGGTATAGGTGACACATGAGTGCAACAACTACAGTCTTGCACAACACGCTGCTGAGGTAGATCTTGATTCCCTCCCCTCACCCCGGGGCAGTGGTGGGTAGACCACCTACAACTGGAGCTGTGCGACAATAAGTGGTTGAAATTTCTGGAAACTGTTAAAACGGTCTCTAAAAATGCGAGACTGAAATAAACACAATTTAATCACTTACACCACATGTATCTCATGCCACTCTGTGTTGGGTGTATGCACAGGGGTACATTATCCTGCTGTCCACATTGTGTGGAGGCAGATGCTGACTTGCTCATTATGGTATGGCAAGGTGCCAGAATATACAAATTTTGTGGCAAGGTAACGCGGGTCCCATCTGACATCGGCAGCATGCTGATATCCAAGGAACCCACTCTCTGCTTGCTGAGTTTGTCGAACCGCATGAAACAGACAAAACATTAATGGGGATTTATGGGCCTTGCTCTAATGCTGATGAAACTCTGCACAGAAATGGCTTGGAAGGCTCCAGTGGCACCATCAATTGGGAAATAGATGTGTGCAGAAACTGACTTACTATTTATGTCCCACTCAAATGCAGTAAGACGGTATCGCTATGATGCCTGGAATGTATATTTGGAAAAAGTGTGTGTGTTGGGGAGAATGGGAGCGCTGACCAGGACAATAATGTATTGTCTTAGATGACACAATGTTACTATTCCCGGGCAGTTTGCAGATACTGTTTATTGCATTTTTTTTTTTAGCACTGCACCATGGATGGAAGTTCTGAACATATTTTCAGTGCTATGTGGTCCTCCCCTTAGTCATGTACGCACAAGATAATAACTGCATTGGATAATTTACTGATCGATAGTTGAGTCTTATAAGCTAAAATTAATTAAAATATAATTAAAATGAAAAACAGGTATTACAAATATTGAAATAGTTCACAAACATTAGATTTTTACATCTAATAAGCAATCAACGGCCAAGAGACACCTGGTAAAACATCATTCACTAATAGATGATGAGGAACAAATGAAAAGATATAAACAAACTTAAGATAGATAACAGACAGTTACATCTCACAAACTGGATCAATTATAATCATCCATAATAAATGATGTTGTAGCTCACTGAAACAAAGATTCAAATGGAAACGTGGAGAGGTGGGGGTTAAGATTAAACAAAAGATGTTAAACATTGACTTCAAGAGCAAGAATGTGACTTACAAATGAAATTATTTATATTCAGTCTTTTGTTTCTGAAATAAACATATATGAAACTAAAAATAGCCAAATTTAAAAGGACTGCAGTATGCCTCTATAGTTTATTTACATAATCTCCAAATATTCAACAGAGGAGATGAAAGAAGCAATGTTGTGGAAAAAACATGGTATGTTATATACCTCTGTCTAACCTCACCTGATTGATCTCACTCTGCAAATGTAGAGCCTGTTGATCCTTTTCTTCTTTCTGCTGCTGGAGCTGCTTGAACTCGGTCTTAACATGGTGATACTTTGTCTCTACTTCTGACAATTCTTCTTTGAGTTTAGTGCTGGCTTCTCCTTTTTGCCCTAGTTCGTTTTGCACCCTCTGCAAAGAAGACTCTGCTGCAGAGAAACTTGCTTGGAGTTTCTGACAGTCAAGATCCTTCTGGTGAAGACTTGCTTTTAAGTTCTTCAAATTAACTGCTTCTTGGTTTTGTTTTTCTTCCAGCTGAGTGTAATCTAATTCTTTCTTTAATAACTTTTCTGTCACATTCTGTAAAATCAAGTGGATGACAAGTAACTTAACAAAAAATGTAACATTTTCTCTGTTATGCGTGAACCTGTGTAATATCATCACACCTGGCGTCTCTCTCCATGCATGGTTTATTATGCCCAGATGTTTAACATGCATGTGCATACATGATAAATGAATAAATGCATTGCAGTACCCAAAATTATTACTGAACAAATAGCAGCTAAACCAACACAGTTCAAATGTTTCTCAGTGTCAGAACACCTATTTTGATGCAGACTATCCCATGCGTATGAACATATCCCCATTTATATTCTCACTGAGATCACCCGCAGTAGTTCCAAGACGGGCAATATAGCATTGCTCCACAATATACGAAGCCTCTTAATATCACTGCCTCTGTTTTCAGAAATAATTTTCACCACTGAGACCTACCTAATCTATTACTCCCTGTGCCCACACTCACCAGACTGATTTACCAAGAATGTGTCATGGCAGTGGTTCTGGTCTAACTGACTTTTTTAAGTATAACTCTGCCTGGCAGCCAATTATAACACTGACTGAACACAAAGGGCCTCATTATGAGTTTGGCGGTCAGAAGAGCTGACCTCCAAACTCGCGGGGAGGATGCTGCTGTAATGCTAGCACCCCCCCCCCTCACCCTGTGGTATTACAATGTGCCCGATAGACTGACTGGCGGGAACACTGTATTACGAGGTTCCCACTGTGCTGACCAGCAGGAACAGTGAGGAGCATAGGCCAATATCCAATACTGTAGCACTCCAGTACCCTCAGAACGTGCACTATTTGCAAAGCAGACAGTGAGCATTCCGAAGGTGCGGGGCAGGGGGCCCCTGCACAAGCTTTCTGCCTGCCTTTTCATGGCAGATTCCCCCACCATGAGAAAGCTGGTGGAAAGCGGAGTTGAAATCAGCACAGCGGCGTTGTGACTGGCCACAACTCAGACCGCCGTCAGCCCTTCGGGAACCATGTTCTTATCAGGGACGGTGGTCCCCTGGCGGTCCGGAGGTCAGACCGCCAGGTACATAATGTGGCTGTCTGACCGTCTGGAGTGAGGCGGTCTGACCGTCACTGCGAGGCTGGCGGTCTCATGAGCCCCAAAGTTTACTCATGAAAAGTTTACGCTTACCTTCTCAGCAAAAGTGTTCCATAACGTTGGTGGAAAAACCTTACAAACTCCATGAACATCCTCAGCTAAGGGGCTGTTGAAGGTACAGTGCTTAACCTCTTAACTGGCACATTGTGGCAGGGTAAAGGTTGCTCACACCCACATCAATTCACAACACCACTGAGGCAATCACACAATATTATTTAATTCACAAGGTCAGGCTCAGCCCAAAGAATGCTGCACAAAACCAGTTGCATTGGATAAACTAAAAAAAAATAAAAACAATCAACAAGAAATCTTCCAACAGAACACAACTATAACAGGATAAATGTTGTAGAGTACTATTCTTGAAAGTCTAACAAATTTTCTGTACAATTTTTTCGAAAACGGGGAAAAAATGGAGTGAGGAGTCAATGGGTGTGTGGGGGCTGACCACTGGCTTGATGAAGCTACCCATACACAAAAGAGAGCTAACAGAAAGGCACATGCTCGGGTCCTGTCAACCAAGAAAGAGTAGCATCTGTGCATGCAGTAGAAGTCTAAAGAACTGTGAAAGCCCTGGAATTAAGTGTATGGGCAGCTTTTGTTCAATAAATAAACAATTTCATTATTGCACACAATAGCTCACTCAGCTGTCTTACTTGTAACTGAGATTTGCAAGTTAGGAGAGATTTTGTAAAATCAAACGTTTTTAGGTTATGCAGTTTCTTACCAACCACAGTAGAACACCTAAAAAAACAAACATCACAATCCCTAAAGCTACCACACAATAAAAAATATTAACGTCTTACCAGATTTGTCTGATGTAAATCATTCATGGAACTCTTTAGTTTTTGCAGTTCCTGTACGTAAACAGCAACTTCTTGAGGGCCTTTTGCAAGTTCTTCTTTTAACTGCTTTATGGTTGTCTAAACAAAAAACTCAAATCAGATGAGAGAGAATTTTCTTTTGGTGTCCTTCTATCTAATAACATGTATACAATGCTATGCAATAACAGTTCAATACAAATTTAAATTGGACATAAGTTTAAACATTTTTCTACACTTCCCTTGTATGAAAATGTTATGCATTGCTACAATATGCTAAGGATTTAGACTTAAAGACTTTGACTAACAGGTTATGGTTCGATTTCACAATAATACTATATTTTCTTAAATAGGGCATACTACTACTGCTTTGCCATTTTAATCTGCTGTAAATACCAGCTGTTTTTATTGTCCAATATAATATCATTTACATTCTCAGCCTCTGAAGTATCACAGGCTTAAGGCTTTGGTGTATTGAGGTTAACACAGAATTCCAGACTTAAATTAGGCTCTTAGTTTAGGAAGTGGACTTGGAGCCTGATTACGATCTTGGTGGAGGGGATTACTCTGTCACAAACATGACCAATATCCCATCTGCCGTACTACAAGTTCCATAGGATATAACGGAACTTGTAATACGGCAGGCAGGATATCTGTCACGTTTGTGATATAGTAATCCCCTCCGCCAAGGTCGTAATCAGGCCCTTAGTCTAAAATGTAGGTCTTAAATCTTGACACTGATAATACTAAGAAATGCCTGCACTGAAAAACGTTTACACTAATGATCCCAAAAAATTTAACTGAAACACTTACCCTCAAAAACAAAAACTCTTCAAAATAATGATAGCACCCCACAAAAATACAAAAAACTGTCTGGTAAAACAATTAGTTTCCAATTACACACAAAGATTCACCTCCGACATCAATCTTCATCATTGTAACAGCCAGAAACATTTTAAAAACACACACACAAAAAAAAAAATGAAATTCCCTGAGAAAATTAAATTGAGGGGCAATTGAAGCTTAGCTTAAAAAACATTAAATTAACTGGCCATGGTACTGATTTATCCTTAATTCCCACCCGCGTGCATTTCTTAGAATGTGAAACCTAATTTCACACATGCAATACTGGATTACACAATGTACAATATCATGAATTAAATCAACAATAACACTTCAATTCCCCTAAAACAAAAAAAAAAGCCAAAACAGTAAACCATACGATATGCAAAGTACAATCATATGCATGGTAGCAATTTCCACCTATTCCTATCCCATGTGGTAAGCCCTACCCCGGGCCTTTTATTGTCAAGGTGTGTGGGGTTGGAAGGTTTCCTTGGATGCCCTACCATCCAAAGGCCAATTACACCATATATGTGACTTTCAATACCCCTGATTTGACCACCAAGAAGGCAGAAATATAGATGGTGAGCACAGATACACAGGATGCTACACGTTCCTACCCCTCATTCTGTATATATTTCGCTTGTAAGAAATGGTAACACTGGCAAACGGGAGAAATTAGGGGCTAAAGAGAATAGAAAGGGAGAAACACCGCCCATCCGCTCTGCAAAAAGAGTACGTGTGGCATGTGGGAGGTCACAAGAAGCCACCCAGTTTAAAGATTTTGGGGGTCATTACGATCCGCCGAGATCGGCGCTGACGGTCAACAGAAGTCTGCCAGCGCACAGAAACCCCCGCCAGCCACATAATATACATCCAACTGGGCCGGCGAGATCCAAATGGAGCTGGCAGCAATGTATCAGTGCGGTGGGTGCAGAAGGTGCAGAAACACCCGTCGCACATTTCACTACCCATAAATCGGGCAGTGAAATGCACAATGGGGCTGTGCATGGAGGCCCCTGAACTGCCCATGCCAAGTTTATGGGCATTGCAGGGGCCCCCAGGGGGGCCAGAGTCACTCATACTGACAGGGAAAGGCTGGTGGAATCCGACTCATTATCCGGCGGGCAGCGCTGCCCAGTCGGATCAGAAACGCCGCCACTGCCATGCTGCCTGGTGGCAGGAGCCTGACGGTGGCGGCGTTTCAAATGTTGCGGTTCACCCCTTTTTAGTGGCAAATTTTCAATCATTCTATTTAACAATGCAATATTATGATTACCACAAGGGATGACAACCTTGCTCAATTTGATCTTGTTCAATTTGATCTCCATTTTCATTCTTTTCTTCACTCCTGTAGTGCTCTATTACTTAATCCCACTTTCCTACAATTGTTCCTCCATTGAATCCTGCACCCCAAAAAAACATCTTCTCAGCTTTCCTACCCCCTCTTCCTGCTTAGAGAATGGCTACTTGATCTATCCATCACAGAATGTGATGTCCGTAAAAATCCCTTTAGCAAACATGAACCCCAACCACTTCCTCTATTTCCTTTGCCCACTCTTTAGGTTTGGCATCTGACAACTCACAACCTCAACCTTATTTGATCTGCAGTCCAGCTCCTCAGCCTGTTACACCAATCCTCTTTCCCCTCTTCCTTCTTGAGCCTCATTTGTTTTAACACCCTAAAACGTCTCCACCTACTTCCTCCACCAATGTGCCTCTATGTCTCGCCTTAGCCCTTAATTCCACACGCCAAGCTGCAGAAAGGTTGTTAGCCATGAACAATTTTAGCCGAACACTTAAAAACTACATAAACCAAACGATGAGAAGGCCTAGCCAGGATAGGTCAATGGGAGTGGGTCTTCCCACTTTCTTCCCATAACAGCTCACATTACATATCTTATTTCTTGTCAAAAGCTGGTTCCTTAAAACCTTACAAAACATTCTTCTTAACCTGCATTTTTCTTTTATTTGGTTTTATGGGGAAGGCAAACATAGTAAAGGAGTGGCAGTGATATATAAGAACTCTATTCTCTTCAAATTGCTACTTCCTGACCAGTACTTTTAACTCCAAAGCATGCTTCTTGATGTTTTCTCACTAAATGTCCCCACACTTGCATTAGTTATCTATTGCTCTGTGGATGATACACCGCTTTGGGTAAATCTATTGACACATATTTAACTTGTTCTCATTACTTCTGCAGGATGGGTTTCACCAACACTGCAGAAAACCCCATCTATAGAAATGGCTGTACACTTGACTGAATCAAATCCAAGTTATTTTACCTCTTTTGTACCTACCTGCAAAGATATCATAGCCATGATATGAACTAGCAACATATTGTCAAGGGAGGAATAAGTGGGATCCAGAATAGTATCTCTGTACTTCCCTATGTAAACTTACAGTGTGGGTATGTTGGCAGTCAATATCTTGGATACTATATCTTTGTAAGTCTATATAAAACATGTGACACTGTAACATACATTCCATTTCCAATTATGCTTCACTGACTACTGAGGATAATATTCCCCATTAATTGATCCGCTCATCTACAGATTCAGAGATTTTTGGTCAATAAAAAAACAGAAACAAAGTGCTTTTGCTGCATGAAAAATTCAGAGAGCTTCATTCTATGACAAACACTGATATTAATTCAGTGGTATAGAGGGCCCCTTTCCCCTAATAAATGTCTATGTCTAGCTATAATAAACACATGACCGACTTGGATTTGCACATTTAAAATGCAAAACCAAAAGGCCAAAGGCTTCTGCACTCTGGTTCTCCAAGGACCTATGAAAAGAAAGAAAATCCTTGGGAGGACTGCAGAATGCATAAAAAGAAATCTCCCTGGTCATCTGAATGAGCTAAAAGCAGGAATAACTAGTACCAAAAACACATTTACGATATGAAGGCCACCCCATTCAATCACTTCCAGACACCTGAAACAGCCACTTTAATTTATCACTGAAATTGCAGAATTGTCTAACAATCCCATGAGCCTTCTCTGCAGAAGAATGTGAAAAATGTGTGCAGGTATTTGGTTATAAAGCCAAATTTATTGAATACTCCTTGCTATCTACTTCCAACTCTCTTTTAGATCACAATCTTAGTAGTCAAAACTCTGACGACTTGGTCTCATTTAATAGAAATCTCTGAAAGTTACTTATTGATACTACTACTAAGGTGAAACCTTGGAACCACGTCACTGATGCAGTTTAAGTAAATATTGCTAAATATCTGACTCAGCATGTATTACTTTACTGGACCACTTAACTTGACTTACCTTAACTCGATTAAAAGCTATGTTTGTGGGTAGGGGATTTTATAAAGTGTCTACTTGTTCAAGGGACAGGATGCTTCAGAAAGCTACTTGCCCTGTAAAAGAAAAATCCACTTTATCCATTTTGGTGCCATGCAGTGAGGTGAGAAATAATGGCAGTTCTCTCACTGTATTAAAGCTCTGATAAGATTCTTTCTGATTATGCCTAGGCTCACACAGTATCAAGGTTTGGCTTGTAGCAAGGCTTTGATGCTGCCAGTTCAGTAATGTGTAATCTACAGTTAATATAAAATCATTTCAATACATGATACAAGCAGCAGAAATTTTAATCATAAGAAGCATCCATGTTAAGCTACAATAAAGTGAGCAATGAGCATTAAAAATTCAGTCACACGTTTATAATGATCATCCTATCCTCAGCACAAAATCTACATGTGTGGTTGCTCACATGAGAGCACAAGTGGTGTCAAGGTACAGCTGAGACACTGAGGTAAAAAAATGAACGCCTGAAGTTTCCAAAATGTATGTCCTACAATAAAACATGTTATGCTATAATAAAAAGAGAAGCAAAGCTTCAACCACTTTATCACATGTATTCTACTCAGCATCTCTAAGGCTCAAACAGAATCTACACACATGTTTAATCAGAGGAGAGCACAAGCTGCACTAAAATTCAGCTGTACTTAACTTCACTAACATGACCAATTTCTCACAGTGCACCGCTTCTGTTTTCAATAGCAACCAAGAGCAAATTTGCTTTATGCCAATGATTATCTATTATAATCCTCACATGAACGTTGCTAGCATGTTGTTTAAAGGGGTCATATAAATTACAAATGTATCATGCCCTGGAGAGTTTTATTAAACCTTTCAACTAAGCCACTGGTTTGAGGTTGGTAAGAAGTGGTGAACTTGTAAGTAACACCACACTCCTTCCACATGGCTTCAAGGTAAGCAAACATGAAGTTTGCACCCTGTCTGATACCATCTCTTTATAAAAACCCACCATGGAAAAAACTTTTGGGAGGGCTTTGGCCACTGCATTGACTGTAGTGCTCCTAAGAGGAATTGCCTTTGAGTATTTGGTGGCATGGTCCACTACCACCAGGATAAATCTAATACCAGAGGCTGTTGGAGGGCCCAGGGGGCCAACAATATCCACCCCAACACCCTCAAAGGGAACCACAACAACTAGTAGTGAACTTAAAGGGACCTTTGGAGTGCCATCTCTCTTGCCACAGGCTTGACAAGTCGCAAAGGAGCGACAAAACTCTTTGGTGTCATCTAACATATGGGACCTGTCCCACTTCTTGCTTTACCCCAAGTGGCCTGCAAGGGGGAATGATATGTGCTAGAGTTAACAGGAAATCCCTAAACTTCAGAGGGATAACTAGTCTCCTGGTGACACCAGGTTTAGGGTCCCTTGCGTCTGAGTAAAGGAGGCTGCTATCTCAGTACACCTTATGGGTGCCACTGATATCCCCTGCCTCTTGTGCTGCAGCTTAAGCCCTCCAGTGTGGGACAGGTTTGCTGTTCCTTACTGAGTTCCTCCCTGGTGTCCCCCCGCACCCAAGAGCGCAGATGTGTCAGCTTCAAGCTCCTCTGTTGTAGGTTACACCCAAGGAGTGGATTCTTCTCCCTCAGGAGTTGAATCCTCACTGGAGGCTTCTCTTTGGTTTAGGAATCTCATGTGCCATTGTTCCAGGCTCCGGGGTTCCTTGTTCTTTTTGTTTCTTGGTCTGGGGAGGGCAAAGATATGCCCATGGATGCCCAGCACTGTTTCAGGGGCCTCCAAATCCATCTCAGCCCAAGCTGAAGTCTCCAAGTTGTTACATAGCAGACATGCTACACGAAGATCAGAGGACACTACAACCTTTTGGGGCCAGTAAGCCCCACCCCCAGCTGAAATAAATAACTGCCATGGGGTAGCACAAAGTGTTATCAGCATCAGTCACTTGGTACGTGTGACCAAGTAGGTGTTGCACAGGAGACACCAGTTTTTCCCTGGCACCTGTATCCCTGTAGGCCTCAGCCTGAACACCATTGATTATGGATGCTGCCTGTACTTACCCATTTTAAGGGGACAGGCAGCTAGGGTGGAAAAGTCAATGACCCCAGCAGAGACCAACACATCCTTAGTGGTCTCTCTAACTACCAAAGATCCCACTGAAGACCCCAAGGGGAGCCCAGTTACACTTTTGGACTGACTACTGTTGTTGCTATTCCTACCACTACTCATATTGATAGGGGCACTAGGAGTAGAAGTGGTGTTAGTAGTGGTGGGGGGCTTGGTGCCTTTCTTAGGACAGGAGCTGTCCCCTGCCCTACGGCCTCTGTTTTTACACAAGTAGCACCAAGGCTTTTGAAAGTTGGAGGAAGAGGATTTATTCCCTCTCCAGAGGAGTTTTGTGGGCCTGATGAAGACTCTTTTTGTTTTTCTTTGTCCACTCCCTAGTCCTGAGATTTACCTGCTGCCTTATTTTTGGCGCCAACCCCCGTGTAAGATGTCCTACTCTTCCTGCTGCTGACCCACTTGTCTGCCGTCTTTCCCAATTCTTGGGTAGAGGTCAGATCAGAGTCCACCGGGTACTGATGTAGCTTATCAGATATACAGTTGTTCAAAAAGTGCTTGTTCAGAATTAGATTGTGTAAGCCCTGGTAGTCATTTACTTTGCTCCCATGTAACCAGCCTTCCACAGACCTGAACTTGATTCTATATTGTTCAGTGGTCAAACCAAAACCATCTAACAGTGCACTTTTCAAAGCTGTATAATGGTTTGCATCTTCTTCTCCGACAGTGAAGAGTTTGTCTCTGCCTTTGTCAGAGAAGGAGAGCCACAAGATTGCTGCTCACTGTCTTTGGGGGACCATTGAACTCCAAAGCAGTGAATCATTTGTAGATATCATCTCCCACCTTGTAAGGTGGGACTATCTTACTCAGGTTCATGGAATCAAATGAGTCCTCCCCGATTCTGGTGTCCCTAAAGCTCAACTGTATGCCACCATGGGGTGCTAACCCTACAACCTGTCTTTCCGTCTCCACTGCCGAGGCCTCCCGATCTAGGGCCAGCTGCTGCTGCTGCTGCAGCCTCAGCTTGGCCTTCTCCAACCTCAGTTTCCTAAGAGTCATGTCGGAGGCATCTTCCCCTGAGGTGGATCAGTGGTCCCCTCAGATACTGAGGAGACATGGGAGTGGACAGAAGAGGATTTATCCCTCCTTCTGGGAACCCTCTGGACCAACCCTCTAGGAGTAAAGATAGGCCTAATGGAATAAACCCCCACCCCCTCCTTCTCACTACCTGCAGTGCTCCTAACAGGGCTGTGGTATTCCCCGGATCCTCATGATGCTCACCATTGTAGCCTAAGTCTACCCTGTCAAGGACTGGAGAGTCAGCTTCTACTTCTTCCTCCTACTCGCTGCCAGTTTTGTCCTGGTCAGCCTAAAGGAATAAGTCAAGAAGCAGACTTTTATTGGGATTTCTCCCTGTCTTCAGTTTTCTACTGGCACACATCTCCCTAAACTCTTGGAAGGTGAGACTCTCTTATTGAGAGACTGGGGCCTGAGAAGTGTGCTTTACTGAAGACATTTTCTTGCTTGAGTAGTGTAGGTGTACCTAACTACTCTAACAACTAGGCTCCCAGATAAGTTTGGAGCAAGGGCTATGCAACACCCCTAGCTTACATAGACCTAGGAGGCTAGACATCCTAACAACTAATAGTATTGTGTACTTAGCAGCAAGTAATGGTCTTTCTTCCAGAGTGATAAGGCAATTGCACTGCACCACCAATGTAGGAAGGTTGCCTGGTGTGTGGTGAGCACAGATGGTGTTATCACCTTATACCAGGTCCAGGTTTCCTCTATATGTGAGGTGTAGACAATGTCGAGGAAGCCAGGGCATTAGAGGTAGCTGTGGATGAGCAGCCAAGACTTATCTAGGAGACATGCAAAGCTTAAGCAATACCATTACAGTCACACAGCACTTACAAACATGAAAGTAAATAAAGGTACTTTATTATGGTAACACAAATACTAAAATACTGTATAGGCAATAATCCCCTAGGAGGTGAGTAAACACTATTATGTACACATTGGAAGTCAGTGATTAGCATAGAAAGCAATAGCAAACAGTACAACAATAGAAAATGGTGAAGGCCCCCGGGGAGACCAAACCATATAGTAAATAAGTGGAATGTGAAAAGCAGTCCTCCACTCAAAAAAGTGGAATCTGTAGAGGGGAGCTGGAGGAACTAAGAACCCCAAAAGGTAAGTCCTAGTGTGCCCCCCAGCAACCAGAAGAGAGGTGGTAGGTACCTGGTTTTCCCCAAACCCACAGGAGAACTTTGGAAAAGGACTGTACAAGACCCAGACAAGACAGGAGGAAACCAAAGGTGGATACTGACAGAGAAGGACTTGCAAATGAAGAGGACCAAGTCCAGTTCAAGATGGAGTGTCCTGTTGTGGCAGGAGCTACTACCCATCCTTCGGGAGATGCAGGACTGGATCAACGGTGGAGGCAAGAAGTCAGCTGTGCAGCACTGGAGCAGGAGAAGATTTCCAGAAGTGATTCAGGTGATGTCCCATGGCGACAAGAAGAGTTGCAGTCAGTCAGTGATATTGGAAAACCACCAACAAGCCTTGGCAAAGGCAAAAGTTGCAGATGAGGAGTTGCAGAGCTGCCAGGGACCAGCAAGGTCCAACAGTCTCAACCCAAGGAGGAGAGTCCCAGGTGACCCTCAGCACTGAGGAGAGTCAGAAGATGAGGATGTAGCACCTACAGGCAACTCCCTGGCAGCAGGCACAGGAGTCCCAGTGAGGCCCAATCAGCACACCTGGAGAGGAGTCCCATATCGCTGGAGCAGCAGGCGGGAGACTGTGCTTTGCAGGGAAGAGCGCTGAAGGCCGAGGTTACACGGAGCCTGAAGATCCCTTGGAAGAGGAGCCAACAAGCCTTGCCAGCTGCAAGAGTCATGGTGCACAGGGGTACTGTCCGGCAAGGGCTCACCATCTCCCGAGTTGGACAGCTGGTAGAGAGGACCGAGGGGAGCACTTCCAGACCACCACATGTGTTGCAGGATCCATGCAGTTTTGCAGGAGAGAGGATCCACGCATCCGGATGTCGTTGCAGTTGGTGCCTGTGGATGCAGGGGAGTGACTCCTTCACTCCAAGGAAGAATCCTTCTTGCTTCTTGTGCAGGCTGAAAACTCATCGCCCTCAGGGGATGCACAGCCAGGGAAATGTTGCTGAAAGGAGCCGGAGAACAATGTTGCAGGGCAGAGTCATTGCTGGAGTTGCAGATTGTCGGTTCCTGGAGGGTCCAGTTGCAGTCCAGGTGGCCAGAAGATGAAGTAAACTATGCAGAGGAGCCCTGCTGGAATCTTGCACGTCGAATCTTAACACCCACCCTTCTATTGGGAATCCCCAACAATGTTGATCTGCCCTGAATGAAGTTTTTATTTTGAGGCCTCTGGCTTGTGGTGGCCAAGAGGGATAATGCCCGCCTCTGGGGCTCTGAGATGTGTCCCACTGTGGATGTGTGGAGAACGGGAACGGATGGGTTTATGATAGCAGAGAAGGTGCCATACACAAATAAAGGCTGCCCGTGGAAGTTTGGGACAGTGTGGGGAGATTGGATGGCATATTACTCCATGGATGTATAAACGCTCGCCGAGTAATGACCCTTTAGATCATATTGAGGGCTATATACTAACAAATACTGAATGGCCTCTAGATTATGATGTGTATAGATGGGGAATGGAACTGATGATTGTTTGGATCAATTATTGCTTCATGTGTCTGGGTGGGAGGTGAGGAGGGAATTGTTAGTTATTTCTCGCTATTTCTGGTGCTTTGACAATATACTACTATGTAAAGCTTATTCGGATATGCTATGCACCTGTTTAAAACCAAATAAGAAGATTTTTTTTTTTTTTTAAAGAACCCTGAGCTGTGCCTGGGCCAGTGGTCAGTGAATAGATCAAGAGTCCAACAGTGGTTTACCACGGCCTTATACAATTTATCATGATCATCTTCTTTGGATGCCCCGAGATACTTTCCTGAGAAACCATATTACAGTGATTTGCTGTTCTATTCTACTTGTGAAAACGTCACTTCCCCTTGTTTTTGGACCTTGACATCGCAGTCCCTTCATGGACCAATTTATCCTCATGCATTATACTTTGGTATGTTGATTCTTCTTGATGTACTATCACCTTGGCTAGTTTTCATTTTTTCATGCATGAAGAATATGTCAACTATCGGGTAACTGTGGCATATTATAAACGTCACTGCTTTTTGAGTGCACTGGACTACAGTATTGGGCCTTTTTAGTTTTTGTCTCTGTCTAGGTACTGCACTTGCATGTAGATTTATTATTATTTTCTTCTTTCACTTGACATACACGGGTATTTCATTCTTTGAAGAGATTATTTTTTCGTGTATAATGGCTTTTCCCTGACAGTTATTAGTTATACCTGTCCGGTCCTTTTCCTTTCTCTGTTTTCCCACCACTCCTCGAAGTGTTTTTTTTTCTTTATACTCTTACTATACTATCTGTAAATTTTTTAATGTACATGTCATGTCTTTTTACCTTTATTCTAATGTTAGTTATTGTATCTATTATATATACATTTGGTTTTTGATTTTTTAATTTACAGCCTTGAAAAAGTCCTATGGACGAAACACGTGTTGGCTGTTCTGCACTTTGTTGTACTTATCAGAAATAAAGAATAATTATTGCAAGAAGAAGAAAAAATGTCCGCATGAACTTGGCTACTTTACTGCTTGGACTGCTCTTTGGAGTGCTCTGGTTTTTTGTATAACAGAGTCCAACAGTAGGTGAAAAACATTTCTACTTAAGATCATTCTCTAAGTGTTCTATTAAAGGAGAAAACGAGTTCCAGATTTTTGCTAAATAAACAAACTAACTGCATTTTAAATATTGAAGGCCAAAAAAGTGTTCTCTGGTACAAGTACAGCACTCTTTGTCACTGAATCCTAATCACCTGGTACTATAGCTACGCTCTGAGTTTTATTCAAAATTACTGAATATAATGCAGATGCGGTTATCACGTTTTACTTCAGATGCTTAGCCATTGTGTTCTATTGACCCATAATAAAATAAAATGTCCTATTTCAATTGGAAAAGTAAAGTATTGGGTGGCTGTGGAGGAGTCACTAGACTGGATGGCCTACATTAAAAGGTAATAATTGTGTATATACTACATCGACCTACACTGTAAGGTACGTATCTAATTAATGTTCCTGATTTCACTTACTTCCCGGGGTAAGAACAAGGTGGGGTTAAGAATATTAATAATTAAGTTAACTTATAATATAGTGGTAAGTCAAGATAGTGAATACTATATTACTTAAGGTCGATATTGTCAACCTTAATTTAGTGCCATAAAAAATCTCCACTCAAGAAACAAGAAAGAATACACATAACAAGTATCTGTTTGAACGCAGCAAATGACCAGATCCCACTTCACGAGAATTTAGTCCTTAATAGCAATAAATTATGCAACACTGGGAAGTAGCTGGAAGTCTTCTATTATGCGATTTGTTTTTCTATACACCATTGAAGCCATTGTCGTCTGGAAGAACTTACAATGTCTCATGCGATGCAGACAAGGGTATGACTGTGCCAAGACTGGTGTGATGAGTAGAAAGGATGGTATGTGTCACCAAAGTGGCAATGTGGATGGTGTGACCGTTCAGTTGCTCAGTAGGCAACCCAAGCAAATGTTCCATGTGTATAATGATCTCATACGTTGTATTATTTTATTTTAACAGATTAACATGTTATCACTGGTATGGCCTTTGGAGAGTGCTGGTTGCACAAGTAGTGGAAATTGGTATAGATACTGTATGAGCATTTGAGCTTGTGCTAAGACGTTGTTTTATTTAGTGGTTCAGAAAACTATATTATACTAATGAGGTGGACTTTGGAACTGTGTTGGTTATGTCAAACTCTTATTAACGGGTGAAGTGCATGATAAACTGTCAGTAGTATTTTTTTGTGGTGGATACAAAAAAGCTCAGTAGTGTGGCTACTGAATCATTGGTATCGCACCAAATCTTATTAATGTACGCATGACCTGCCCTGATGGGTCCTACAACACGTGTGGTGACTACTGGCCAGGAAAAGAAGTGCCAGGGGTGTGAGGTTGGCACACCCACCTGACCCTGCCAACCTATCACAATGCTTCTGCACACAAAGCTCCAGATTTACCCCTTTCCCCTTTAACTCTCTTTTTTCAAGTCAACAAATTATCAAAAGTTCCGATTGCAAACTAATGAAGTTTCATTCCAGTGCCAAAAATGGAATATAGATAATAATTTAAGCTAAAATAGCAAAATATTTGTCTCTTCTACCTGTGAATTAGCATTTTCTGCCTTCAACTGCTTGCACTCTTCTTTCAAACTCTCAGACTCTTTCTCACGCTCCAGAGTTGTTTTATCCATCAGTGTTTGAACCTGGATCAGCTCCTTCTTCAGAACAGCAACATCTTCTACACCAGGCCTCTGAAGCTGTAAAGTACATTGTTTATTACTATACATATCTAACTACACAAAAAATCCCACGAGTAGTACCCGCACTAGAGATAATGTCAAACACGCTTCAAAATATGATTATTTCGAAACTAATGGTCATATGTAAGCTACAAGACAAAAAATCCCATTCTGTTTATACATAACTCAGAGTAAAATAGTTTTCATATTAGCAAACTACTTTAGGATGCAAAGGTTCTAATTTCAAATTGGATTTGTTCTTCGTACAACTTTATGTTTGTGTACTTGGGAAAAAAAGGTTCTTCAAGAGTGAATGCTTGTATTTCACTAACTCTCCTTAAAGAAGTAATAGCCACAAGGAAGGAAACCTTCAATGTTAAAAATTGAATTTGGCAAGAGTGCATGGGTTCAAAAGGTGATCCCATGAGTCTTGTAAGTACAATATTTAAATTTCATGATGGAAATGGTGGTGTTCTGGTTGGAATGATGCGTTTTAATCCCTCCACGAAGGCTTTGATAACAGGAACTCTGAATAAAGAAGTACGTTGAATCGTTTGTAAATATGCAGATATTGCAGTAAGGTGTATTTTTATGGAGGAAAAAGCCAAATTTGATTTCTGTAAATGAAGTAAATAACATACAATATATTGTATAGATGCTGTAAGTGGATCGATTGTCTTAGACTGACAATAGTAGACAAATCTTTTCCACTTGTTTGCATAGCACTGTTTAGTAGTGGGTTTTCATGCTTGTTTAATGACTTCCATACATTCAGATGGAAGATTTAAGTAACCAAATTCTATGACTCCAGGAGCCAAATCGCTAGATTGAGAGCATTGGGGTTTGGATGCCTGATTTGACCTTTGTTTTGTGTTAACAAATCTGGTCTGTTTGAGAGTTTGGAGTGAGGTACTACAGATAAGTCTAGTAGTGTTGTGTACCAAGGTTTGTGCTATGAGTATCATGTTGAGTGATGTTTGATGCAACTTGTTGACCAGAAATGGAAGGAGTGGGAGAGGGGGAAAAGCGTAAGCAAATATCCCTGACCAATTGATCCATAGAGCATTGCCCTTGGATAGGGGATGTGGGTGTCTGGATGCGAAGTTTTGGCATTTTGCGTTTTCGCTTGTGGCAAGCAGATCTATGTTTGGTGTTCCCCATTGTTGAAAGTATTTTTGAAGTACTTGAGGGTGAATTTCCCACTTGTGTGTTTGTTGATGATTTCTGCTGAGAACATCTGCCAGTTGGTTGTGTATCCCTGGAATGTATTGTGCTACCAGGTGAATTTGGTTGTGGATTGCCCATTTCCAAATTTTCTGGGCTAGAAGGGAGAGTTGGGATGAATGTGTCCCTCCCTGTTTGTTGAGATAATATATGGTTGTCATGTTGTCTGTTTTTATGAGAACATTCTTCTGTTTGAGAAGAGGCTGAAAAGCTTTGAGTGTTAGGAAGAAAGCTTACAACTCCAAGTTATTTATGTGTAGCTGTTTGTTTGTTGCATCCCATTGTCCTTGAATGTTGTGATTGTTGAGGTGAGCTCCCCAACCAATCATTGATGCCTCTGTTGTAATTATGGTGTGAGGCACAGGGTCTTGAAATGTCCGACCTTTGTTTAGATTTGTGGAATTCCACCACTGAAGGGAAATGCATGTTTGGCGGTCTATCAACACCAGATCTTGAAGTTGACCATGTGCTTGTGACCATTGTTGTGCAAGGCACTGTTGTAAAGGCCGCATGTTTAGTCTTGAGTGTGGAACAATTGCAATACATGATGCCATCATGACTAAACTTTTCATGACAAATCTGACAGTGTACTGTTGATTTTGTCTGTATCTGTGTGATTATGTTTTGGAATGTCTGGATTTGGATTCTTTGCTTTTTTGGACATACTAGCGCTTTTTTTAATGTTTAGCATTGCACCCAGATACTGTTGTATTTGTGCAGGTTGTAGATGTGATTTTTGGTAATTTATTGAGAACCCTAGCGTGTGCAGGGTTTGTATAACGTAATGCGTATGGTTTTGACACTGCATATGGCTGTTTGATTTTATTAGCCAATCGTCTAGCTATGGAAAGACATGTATATGTTGTCTTCTTAGGTAGGCTGCGACTACCGCTAGGCACTTTGTGAATACCCTTGGTGCTGCTGTTATTCCGAAGGGCAACACTTTGAACTGATAGTGCTTTCCTTGAATGACAAACCTGAGATATTTTCTGTGCGCAGGATGGATGGGTGTATGAAAGTACGTATTCTTGAGGTCTAATGTTGCCATGAAATTGTGTTTTTGGAGCAGTGGGATAACATCTTGAAGAGTTACCATGTGAAAATGTTCTGACAGGATGTAAAGATTGAGGTTCCTGAGATCTAATATTGGTCTGAGGGTGCCATCTTTTTTAGGAATCAGGAACTATAGAGAATAAACTCCTGTCCCTAATTGATCTTGTGGGACGGCTCCTATTGCTCGTTTTAGTAATAGAGAATTGACTTCTTCCTGTAACAGCTGGATGTGTTCTGTGGATAGTTTGTGTTGTTTTGGTGGAATGTTTGGGGGGGTTTGTATCAATTCTAGGCAATAATCATTGCGGATAATTGAGAGTACCCAAATGTCTGTGGTAATGTTTTGCCAATTGGTGTGGAACTGTTGCAGTCTTCCCCCAACAGGAGAGGTGTGGAGTTGAAGGGGATAAGCCAAGTCACTGCTTAGGATGCTGTGGAGTTTGTTTAGAAGTTTGAAACTTCCCTCTACTTTTGGGATACTGCCCCCTACATATGCCCCTAAAACCACCTTGTTGGTATTGTGGTTGGTAGGTTGATTTTGCCTGCGATGTGGATGTCTCTTCTGTTTGAGCTCTAAATCCACCTCTAAACTGAGGTTTCCGAAAGGATCCCATGTATGGTGTGGTGTACAGTGCACCCATAGCTTTTGCGGTGTCTGAATCTTTGCGCAATTTCTCAATTGCAGTGTCAACTTCTGGGCCAAAAAGTTGTTTTTTATTGATTGGTATATTTAACACCGCTGGTTGGATTTCGGGTTTAAAACCCGAGGACCTGAGCCATGCATGCCTCCTTATTGTCACAGCAGTGTTGACAATCCTGGCAGCTGTGTCTGCTGCGTCTAGGGCAGACCTAATCTGATTATTGGTGATGGCTTCCTCCACTATTTGCTGTGCCCTTTTTTGATGTTCCTTGAGGAGATGCTGAATTATGTCTTGCATCCCATCCCAATGGGCCCTGTCGTATCTAGCCAACAACGCCTGTGAGTTAGGTATCCTCCACTGATACGCTGCCTGGGATGCAACTCTCTTCCCTGCAGCACCAAATTTCCTACTTTCTTTGTCTGGTGGGGGTGCATCACCGGATGACTGAGTTTGCCCTTTTTCTGGCAGCGCTTACTACTATCGAATCTGAAGGGATATGTTGAGTTATGTAATCAGGATCAGAGGGAGGTAGTCTGTATTTTTTCTCTATCCTAGGAGTAATTAGCCTTGCTTTAACTGGCTCATTAAATATTTGATCAGCGTGTTTTAGCATGCCGGGGAGCATGGGGAGCGACTGGTATTTTGAATGTGTGGAGGCGAGTGTATTAAACAAAAAATTGTCCTCCAACAGTTCAGTGTGCACTTTAGCTGGAGGCTGCCTAGTGTCCAATTCCTACTGAAAGGCTAATTTCCTCTTAGGCTTTAGAGGAGGTGCCGTTATGATTCTGCCGGTTTCTTTGTGGATATGAATCCTGGCTTGCCTCTCATCCATTACTTGTATTGGCTGTACTTAAGTCTCTTCTTCAGAGGTTTTGTGGCTTTCTTTTAGTGTTTTTGAAAGTCCATGTTCCTCTGTGTATCTTGCTCTTTTTGGTTCCGAAGCCGTTTTTTTCAGTATAAAAAAATATGGTGTAGTGGATGTTGTCGGTTCTGAAGGGGATTTCTGAACTTTCGACTCCGAAAAATGATGTTTAGTGGAGTCGGACACAGCCTTTTTTCAACTTCGATGGTTTCAGAGGAGTGGCCTTTTTCAGTGCCGAACTGGCAGTTTGGTCACCGGATGTCTTTTTTCAGGCCAAGCCATGGCCTTCCGGCAGTGGCGTACCCAATGCCTTATGCTTGTGTCTTTGTGATGGTACAGGGGCAGGCTTAATCACATGCTGTCCTGCCGGGACCGGTCTGTTCTCCTCAGATTCTTGGTCGGAGTCGGAACCTCGGACAGAGGCTGCTGTCTGCATGATCTCTTCCTCCTACACGTCGAGATGTTAGGAGCTCTGGACGCCATCTCGAGTCTTTGTGCTCTCCTGTCTCGAAGCGTCTTTTTGGACCAGAAGGATCAACAGGCCTCACAATTTTCTTCCCAATGATCTGGGGAAAGGCAAAGATTACAGACGAGATGTTGGTCTGTGTAAGAGAATTTTGCGTGGCACAGAGGACAGAATAGGAACGGAGACCGATCCATTAGGCTTCCACGCGGTCGGCGGACTAGGCCCGAGTTGGGCGTGCGCGCCTCGAAGGGCAAGTAAAGTTGTCTTCTCCGACGGTACCGATGTGTTGATGGAAGATGTTAACCCGATCGATACAATACAGACGAAAATAAGGCGTTTTCTACGTTTTCCGAATCGAACTTTCAGAGCGAAAGGAAACACGCTTGAACCCGATGGCAGAAAGAAAACAATCTAACATGGAGTCGATGCCCATGCGCAATGGAACTGAAGAGGAGTCACTCAATCCTGTGACACAAAAATGCTTCTTCGAAGAAAAACAACTTGTAACACTCCGAGCCCAACACTAGAGCGGAAGAAGTATACACAGCATGTGTATCTGCAGCTACACATGCCACTGAAACGTGTATATATATATATATATATATATATATATATATATATATATATATATATATATATATATATATATATATATATATATATATATATATATATATATATATATAAAAATATATATATATATAACTGTCAAAAATAAAAGTAAGGTGCTCAAGAAATCAGGGATGTAAACTTCTAAACATATGATCACTGACCGCACATTCAGAACCACAGCATGACGTTTGCATTTGGTAGGATTTGGGACCGTATCAAGACTGGTTTGCCTTGTGCTTGGGAGGTAAATAGTGGTACTGTCATGTAAAGGAATCTTATTGCTTTTGAAGTGGAATTATACGGGACTAGATGCTTCTTGCCCCCTTCAGAACTCCCCTTCACTTTCCGAGGAAACCCTGCTTGCTATCATGAAGCTGGGCGCACACTGGGGTCATCCTTCTACCCCTTCTCTCCAAAATAAAAGAAAGACCAAATTACTTGTGCGATGTCACTAATCCTGTGGTTAGCATGCATGGCCCTCGCTCTCAATGCCCATAGTATGCCACCCATATGTAATATAACTCAAGCTTTTGCATTACATAGACAGCGGATTCTGGCATTCCAAGCTTTCCACTGGGCTACAAAAGGAACAACGGCTCTCGGAACTGTCCAGCACATGGTATATTCATACTATGGGAACTGCATCTGCAAAGTTCAAATGTAAGCACTTTTGGGTAGGATGTCCAGAGAACTATCTCCATTGACTGGTCGGAAGGAAAATGTTGTCTATGGTGTTGTAAAGATGAAATTTCAGTTTTTTCCTGAAACAAAAATGTTCAGTTCTTGTCAGAAATGTTAAGAAAGAGAATTCCTTATCTGGCATCCTGGTGACCCCCAGCCTGCCACCTCCAATGTTATTTAAGTTAGACGACACATTTTTCTTCCAGATTTCTTTTGACGACTGCAGTAATCAGAAGGGAAGGTAAGTGTGAATGCTATGTTTAAAATGGATTTCAGTTTCCACCTGCAGTGCGTGCAGGTACACCTACTTTACTTAGCAGCCATTCTGTGGATTTTGGTTTCTGTGAAGCAGAAGGCATTGTTTGCCTTTTGCTAGCCTAATTAGAGACCATAGGTCCCCACTCAAAATGCACAGTACATTTGAAAGGTGAAACGTGATGTTTTTCACTACATAACTGCCACTTACTTCTGAAAAGTGTCTACAAAAGACCCAATATTTAATTTCACTTTTGGTGTAGATAATACAATCAAAGATGGCCTGGGAGGCAAAGGACTGAAGGGAGTTACAAATTTTTGATCCCGTGCCATACAGGGTGACTTCCAACTTGAGTCAGAACCAATTGAGAGGACCAACAGAACATGAAGGACCGCTTCTGCAAAAGAATGCTATCAACAACAACCATTTGCAATGCAATAGGTCTCACGTTTGTGAGAGTTAGAGCTACTGACGTAGTAAATGACAATGTCTTTTACCTATGTGTTTTGGTTTGGAGTGTAGTGGATGTATGAACAGAGACACAGCTGCAGCACTGTCTAGAAGGCTAAGAATGGGGAATTACCACTCAGAACAGAGAAGAAGCTAGCAGCACTGCCTAAAGGACTTAGAATGGAGGAGTTACCGACAGGACCAGAGAAGCACTGTGTAGAGGACTTAGAATGAGGATTTTCCACCGTAATCAGAAACACAGTTGCAGCACTGCTTAGAGGACTTAGAATGGTAGAGTTACTGATGGGACCAGAGAAGCAGCTAGCAGCACTGTCTAGCGGGCTAAGAATGGGGAAATACCACTGGGACTACAGAAGCAGCTGCAGCACTGCCTAGAGGACGTAGAATGAGGAATTACCACTGGGACCAGAGAAGCAGCTTACAGAACTGTCTAGAGGACGTAGAAGGAGGAATTACCACTGGAACCAGAGAAGTAGCTGCAGCATTGTCTGTCTACAGGACTAAGAATGATGAATTACCATTGGGACCAAAGATGCAGCTAGCAGCACTGCCTGGAGGACATAGACTGAGGAACAGTCGACGGGCTAGAGAAGGAGCTTACAGCATTAGCACCACTGTCTAGAGGAAGTAGAATGAGGAATTACCACTCGGACCAGAGAAGCAGCTAACAGCACATCCTAGAGGACTAAGAATGAAGAATTACCACTGGAACCAGAGAAGCAGCTGCAGCACTGTGTAGAGGACTTAGAATGATGATTTTCCACTGTAATCAGAAACACAGTTGTAGCACTGCTTACAGGACTTAGAATGGTGGAGTTACTGATGGGACCAGAGAAGCAGCTAGCAGCACCGTCTAGAGGGCTAAGAATGAGGAAATACCACTGGAACCAGAGAGGTAGCTGCAGCATTGCCTATAGGACTAAGAATGAGGAATTACCACTGGGACCAGAGATGCAGCTAGCAGCACTGCCTGGAGGACGTAGACTGAGGAACAGCTGACGGGCCAGAGAAGTAAAAAGCAAATTACAGCATTAGCACCATTGTCTAGAGGACATAGAATGAGGAATTACCACTAGGAGCAGAGAAGCAGCTAACAGCACATCCTAGATGACTAAGAATGAAGAATTACCACTTTAACCAGAGAAGCAGATGCAGCATTATCTAGAAGGCTTGGAATAAGAAATTACCACTGGGACCAGAGAAGTAGTTGCAGCACTGTCTAGAGGACTCAGAATGAGGTACTACTGACAGGACCAGAGAAGCAGCTAGCAGCACTGTCTAGATGACTTAGAATGAGGAATTGCCACTGGGACCAGAGAAGCAGACAGCAGCACTGCCTAGAGGACTTAGAATGAGGAATTACCGATGGGACCAGAGAGGGTGCTTCCAGTATTGTTTAGAGAACTTAGAATGAAGAATCACTGGGACCAGAGAAGTAGTCGCAAAGCGATAATTCAAGCACTGTCTAGGTGAGACCTAAAGAAAGAAGAAAAAAAGAAAAAAAAAAGAAGAACAGGCTTTAACATGAAACCGGGTTTAAGTGTAGAGTGTTCAAGTAATTCTTTCTTCAATGAAAAATATTCCCACAGAAGGATGCCTACAAACACAAACTTGTAAATCACTTAACCCTGTAAAGGGCGTCTTATTTTATTTTTTTAAAACAGCAGGCAAAAACACTGAGCCTAAACAGAGGCGAATGGCTGCATCTTAGATGTAAATCTTTCCAAATATTTTATTAACCCACTAAGCTAACTTACTGCAGCCTCAAATTACGACTCGAGCGTTGAAGCTTACAAGCAAAAAACAGTCAGTAGCAAAGCAGGCAATACTCTTGAGCAGTATGACAAACATAGAATAATAACAGTAAAGTCAACCGTGTGGAAGTTACATTTGTAATAGGAATTGCTGGTAACTTGAAATAAAATAAAAGTACGATTTAAAGGCATACTTAATAAAAAAAAACATTGCAAATGTAAATAATAGTAAACATCCCAATATTATGAAAAACAAGGGAACGTGAGGTGCTGCCCATGGCAGACAAAAACGGACACAAAAGCATCTCACAATATAGCACCCTCACCCACAAACAATATCACTTTCACATCAAAAAATTCAAACCAACATTGAAAACCCGTCCAGCCTAATGAAATGTTTTTTTTTTTTTAAATTGCCTCAAAATACACCACATGCATCACAAACTAAAAACGCTGACGTTTATCAGCAGAAAAAAAAACATAAGAAGGCAATGGCCCCCATTATGACCCTGGCCGTCACCAAACTGCCAGGGTCACAGTCGGACCGACACCAAAGTGGCGGTCAGAGTGCGACAGTACGACCGTGGTGAAAGCACCACGGTCGGACCTCCCGCACTGCCATGTTGCCACCAGCAGACAGCCTGGCGGTCTCAGCGGTTGTAATCCACAAGGGTAGCCCCACCATGCAAAGACTGGAGAAATGGGGGTGCCTGTGGCCCCACGGGGGCCCCTGTAATGTCATGGGCAGTGCAGCCCCCCCCCCATGGACAGCCCTGTAGTGCTTTCCACTGCTCAAATTATGGGCAGTGGAAAGCTCGACAGGTGCTGCTGCAGCCGCCCCACCGCCACATTGGTGCCGGCTATATGAAGAGCCAGCGTCAATGTTAAGGCCCTGTTCACTGCAGGGCCGGCAGGCAGAAACGCTGTTTCCGCCTGCCGGCAATGCGGTGAATTCTTTATCGCACAAGTGGCCTGATGGCAGAACGAGTTTGGCAGGCGGCCTCTGCCGCCCGCCAAACTCGTAAGGAGGGCCATAGTCTTAGTAATTAATTTACACTGACTTTTTGTGTTATAAACGGCCGTGTGTGAAAATAAGTACACTGCAAACCAAATAAAAAGTTACATGAAGAAGGAAAGAAAATCATACTGAGAGTTACTAGAAGACTCAAGAACAACCATGAATGTCACAAAGGAGGCAAAAAAAAAAATCAGCACTATCAAGGGAGCTGGCGAGAGCAGGGGGGGAACAGTTAAAAGCACCAGAACAAATCCGTAGAAGAGCGTGTATCCACCATCCTTGAAACACTTTGTAGTTTTTCAGAAATTTGCATTTCTATATCATTCATAAATATTTCTTTATTAGCGGGCTCAAAGTGAAACATAATGGCCCTCATTACAACCCTGGCGGTCAAAGACAGCCAGGGCTGTTTTGGAGTTTGTACCACCAACAGGCTGGCGGTAAAAACTCGGGCATTGCGACCGCCGCAAAAGCGCCGTGGTCGCACCGCCGGGACCGGCGGTTTCCCGCCACTTCTGTCCCGGCGGTTGTAATCCCCCAGGGCAACGCTGCTTGCAGCATTGCCCAGGGGATTACGAGTCCCCCTCCCGGCAGCCTTTTCATGGCGGTATGAACCGCCATGAAAAGG
Organism: Pleurodeles waltl; assembly: GCF_031143425.1. Classification (NCBI taxonomy): domain Eukaryota; kingdom Metazoa; phylum Chordata; class Amphibia; order Caudata; family Salamandridae; genus Pleurodeles; species Pleurodeles waltl. Next base: position 586,597,539 of record NC_090442.1, read on the forward strand.
CTGGTGGAAAGGGGAGTTGCGGGGCCCCTGTGGGCCCCTGTACTGCCCATGCCACTGCATGGGCAGTGCAGGGGCCTCCTGCCACGGCCCCATGGAGCTTTTCACTGTCTGCATCGCAGACAGTGAAAAGCGCAATGGGTGCAACTGCACCCGTCGCACAGCCGCAACACCGCCAGCTTTGGAGCTGGCTCCCGTGTTGTGGCTGTAGATCCCTGCTGGGCCGGCGGGCGGAATCCAGGTTTCTGCCTGTGTTGTGGCCCAGCGGGGATCTCCAAATGGCCTCCGCTGGAGTGCGGCTGCATTGGCGGACGCCCGGCGGTTTCAACTTGGCGGGCGGCGCTTGCCAAATTAACCACTGGCAGGCAAAGATTTTGTGGGGGGTGGGGGGTGGGAGGCCCAATTAGATTCGGTACCTTGGTGTATAAGACATGAGATCTGTCTCCGTTTTGACTGTGCCATAACCATCAAATAAAGGCCATGACAACTTGCATGCCACACCATAAGACTCATCAATGTACAAGTAATAGGAGTAGGTCCTAGAAAAGCTTTCAAGGGTAGCATAGAACCACTTTCACAGGGAACCATCTTTCTCTGAGATATATATAATGTGCTAGTTCACAAAAGGCCCAAAAGGTATGATATTGTACAGTGACCCCACAAAGAAGGCTCTTCACATCATATGTATCTCCAAAGGTCTGGGACTTAGTAGATTTAGATTAACAAATTATTTAACATCTTTTATTTCCCAATGAAAGCGGTCCTTTAAAGTAGTTTCTACACATCAAAAAATCAACTGTGTGTAATTAATGCTTTTCAATGGACACTGAAATGCCTTTCAAGGACATTTCAGTGTTCAGCTGAGAAAGGATATGGTTAACAGATGACCAGTAACAGTCACTTATAGGGTTGAGAGAACATTTAAATGGACTACAGGGTGACAATCCCCTTTGGTTACAGCTGTATATATAATCAATTAATCTGGGGAGGAGGACAGTTAGGAACTCATGCACAGGTATGTTATTCATACAGTTCATATTTTAAATAATGTTGGAAATTAGTTACACACAAGAGCAGGTATGTGTGCAGCTATGTTGCTACTCTGAAGTGCAACATGGCCTGGAATCTACACAACAGAGGACAACAATTTAAGAGTAGAGTCTCACTGCAATTTAAAAGCATAACTGTTTAAGTTATTGTCATGTACATCATGGAAATGTAGCATGGGAATGCACCATTGAACTGTAGCATGGGAAAATGTGACAATTACTTGTAGCTGTAAAATGTGCAAAAGTTCCCTTGGAATTAGTATTTATGTTGTGCGAAAGGTACACTACAAGCGACTTGATATCACATCCTACTTCATACATTTTATCTATATTTGAGAACTTGAAATAAATTTGGTCTCTATCCCCACACTGCAGTTTTCTTTCAATAAATGTGTTTGCCTCTTCCAGCATCATTAATCTCAGCCTTGGTTTTTGAAATATGCTATCCTGGATGTGGCAACATTTATTGCTTATGTCTAGCCCTTCTCACCCCATATCAGCCAATATTCCTCTACCTCAGACTTCAGGTGCACACCCTGGCAGTGAGGCTGATGTACTCTTACTGAGAGTTACATTTTTAAACTAAATAAGGTATTTTGCTGTAATAAATTGACCCCAGGTTTTTCTTCCAGGGACATCAGTCGGTGATTCTGCGGTGCTATGTTGACACGGCATACATGGTTGCTTGCTCAAGTCACCTTTACAGGGCAATCTGTTTCTGTAACACAGCTCATGGTTAATGACATTACTGTAGGTAACAGATACTCCTGTGGGTGTCCTTGACATTCACTGTGTTAACAGCCCGGCGACATCCATTAGTGTACTTTTTGGTCAATTTGTCAGAAATAAATGTATTGAAGTGGTGATTTAAGAGATTATAATAGAAAGCAGTGAGTGATGTATATAATATACTCAGCAGACAGACTTTATTACACAAGTGAGCATACACAGCTTGAGTTGACAGATCTCAATCCTACTACTAAAACAAAAACTTAAACTAATGCTACGTAAACAGAGCTTTTGAATACCAACCAAAATATTTTTCTTACCAGTTCAGATTTCAAGTCTTTTACCATATTCATCTCTGCCTGCAAATCTTTGAGAAGACTTGTCACTCTCTCTTCAGCCGCAGCACGGTATGCCTTCTCTTCATCATACTTGGATTTAAATTCTAACATTAAAACAAAATAGTTAACAAAGTAGAATTTCAGCAACTATATTTTGAAACTACAGCATAAAACACATAGAACATACTTCAGCCATGAACGTGTACTAAATTGGAGTGTGGAATTCAAGCTACATGTGGCAAGAGAGTCACCTGAGAAAAGTGCCTATTAGTGTGAGGAAGCTTAGCATTCAGTAAGGAAAACGTAAACAGTTTCAACCGTTGTGCCCTCATCCTCCACCATGTACCTTAATAGAGAATCTCACACTTACTATTTGCTTGGCTGTACGGAACTACTAAGTGTCCTGGCTCCACTGGCACATACTGAAGTTTACACAGAATGGAGATAATTTATTGCCAAACAGTACACAAGTCAATACAGTACAGTCAAGTCAATAAGAAATACTCAAATGCAAGAGCAACATTTTCACGCCTGACAACAGATATTCAGATTTCGTAGACCTCCACCCTCCAAAAAAAATGTTAAAATAATTAGCTCAAATGATGCATTTTGCAGCACAATTTTTGAACTTTTCCAAAAACACAAAGGCCTGAAGGTCAGTTCTGGAGGGTCACTCATGAAATAGTCCAATAAATTAGAAGAATTGACCCTACTTGTTTGGATGTTCTGAACCCCTTCCCAGAAAAACATTTTGAAGAATGGGGCCCACAAAATGTTTAAATGACCCATGTTTTTTTAAAGGCAGTTCAAATAATCTGGGCATCTCATTGTTTTTCGCCATCTACCTTCATCGATTGTCATAACTTGCACATTCCCAGTTGATTACTTTACATACATTATGACTGAGAGAGGCATGGGGTAGCTAAGCTCCAAGATGGCAGAGAAATCTCATAGCCCCTGTTCACCACCTTCTTCTCTATCTTGCTCACAGAGATTCAGGGGGGCTTCGCAAGATGTGTTTGGGAGGTGCAACAGGAAGCAGCTACCTCCTAGCCTCACCTACAAGCACTAGAGAGAAAAAGGCTGGCTGATTTGTTGAGGCAGAGCTCAACAAATAAGCCAGGTGATTTGAGACACCCAGGGCCTGAAAATATGGTAAGGCTTGAGCAGTGAATTGAAATCCTGAATAACTTGAGGCATGAGAACTGGGCATTACTGTCATTACTGTTAACACCCCTGTGGGGAAACTTCTACCTTCCAGGATAGGTTCCCTTTTTTTAAAGTTTTTCATTACAATTGTGTCTTCACTTTCTCTTCTCTTCCTCCATCTGACCCCTTGGGTGGCTTAGTAGTTCTCTATATGATGTTATGGATTATTTTCTCTTATTAAGAAATAGTTTGTGTCTGTACGTTGCTAGGTGAAAGGTGGACTTAAGGTGAAGAATTTGATGGTGCCTTGCTGGCTCTTACATTGATGGTTTGAATAATAAACGATTTAGACCAAAAATTATTTAAATGTCACATGGAGAACATCCTGTGGCAAAAAAGCAGCCATTAAAGTCAAACAGATAGTACATGTTCACCCAGATGGTAAAGGTTCCAAAAACAGACAATCAGTTAAGTTATAAACAATCTTACAGGCTGTGGCCTCGGAAAGAGACAGGACTGCAGACAATCTACCACTTTGGCAGAAGAATGAGAACATAATAGTTTTAACAGAAAGTGTTCAAGTATAGCTATCACAAAGTGAAGGTGGGAGAGATGCTGAGAAGGATATTGTGATAACCTTTCAGGATACATTCAGTGAAGTTTTGGGAGGACAGCAAACAGAACAGAGTCCATACATAGGTGTGTAGATAACATAGGTGAAATACTTCAACCCCTAAAGGCAAGGCACTCCACTGATGAATTAGCACTCAAGAAAGACCCCTTATCGATTTTGATCACACAAGGGGTGCAATGGAATTGCCTGGTTACACTAACACTAGAGAAAACACTAGAGAAAAAGAGCATATGTTCTCTAGAGTTAAGAAACCTCAAGCAACAGAACTTGAGTGGTTTCAAGGAACACATGGCCAGCCAGACCCCAGGATGGGATCTTGTAAGGCTATGGGAGGATTCATCCTACATGATAGACCAGCGTGCAGTTCAGATTTCACCCCTAGTGAGACAGACGCTGAGGGAGAAAACAGTAGGTACAGTTTTGTACCTTATGTGAATAACCAAACAGAATGGACTGAAAGGTTTAGCTCAATAGATGAGCCCATGCACGAGAAGGGTCCTTTGATCCATGCAAAAATTACGAGTGGTGAGGATTGCATTCTTTATGGTTAGGGATATCCAGATTGGGAATATCCCTATATGCAGAAATGTTTGTGTGTGTGGCAAAAATATGCCAGACAGCACAATCCCCAACATCCTGATTTTCCCCTATATCAGACGCTCGTGATACGCAAGGGTCCTGGGGCACCCCATCTTGATTCTTTGGCCAGATATGGACAAGGATAATTTTTTAATGGATTAGGTATTTTGAAAAGCAAACTGCAGGCATCAACTTGGCAGTAGGAGACAAAGAGTCTGCTTAGCTCTCTCATAGGAGATGACACGGACTGTTCTGTCAAAAAGCTAGAGTGAGAAATGTTACCCTCACTGAGTGAAGGCTATGATGGATGTGCCTTTAACTTGATTAGGGCAGTAGTTTGGGATCAGCTGACAAAAAATGTATCCTGACAGGGCAGTCATTAGATCCCTCATGGCTCAATCAATGCAGCCAAATGACGACACCGCTCAGTATCTTAGTAGAGTGAGGGAAAAATGGACCCAAGAAGTAGGTCAGGGTTGGGAAGTAGGAGGGGGAAATGTTGTGGTATTTTACCATGCAATAAAGAAAGCATTACTCTCTGATGTGCAGGATAATCTTGATAAAATAGTGGCATTGGAAGCCAAGCCCTGGGCTGAGATACAGGCACACATAATCAATTTTTGTAAGAAAAAGCAGGAGAAAGTAACAAACATGAGGTAAGAAAGAAAGCAGCAGCCAAGGTAGTGCATCAAAAGTTAGCAAAGAATGGAGCACTGGAAGAAGCTGTAGTAGCAGCCACCACTCAGATGACTGCAATATCTGTGGGATGTGTCCCAGGGACCACCTAACACTACCCACGGCAATAGGATAATGTAAGGGCACAAGGGAATAGTAGAGGAGGACAAGGGGAAATAGAAAGAGGTAGGATAGGTCCCCAAACGATGGATCAAATATGTCATTATTGTCAGAGATACAGGTATTTTATTAAAGACTGCAGAGCTAAAAGGTAGGATGAGCAAAATGGAACGTCAGGAGTCTACAATCAGCCAGGAAACCCAGCAGTACAGCAACAGTTAAAACCGCAAATAATTTTAGAATGCTGCAAAGTCAGCAACATACAGAGAATTCTTTAACATTTCTCCAGACCAAATGCTTGGGTTCAGCAGATAATTGCAGGTACCTGATTACTCAGTGATATTTAACGGAGTATTCAGGTTCCTGCAATCATCTGCTGAACCCAATCATGTGGCCTATGAAGAAGGCCTAGAGAAATGTTAAAGAATTCTTGTATGTTGCTGGCTGTGATGCATTGCAAAGTAAATATTAACCTGTTTGGGAGTGCGCTTTCGTCCAAGGACAACTTTGTTTGCACATATTTAACGGCCTGTCCAGCTGTGAAGGCAGCACCACTGCAAAAAGAAGCAGGTCTGTGTGACTCTACTATATTGTCACATATATTTTCCGGGATATGGTTAGAGCAGAAGATTTTGCTTTATCTTCAGCATTCCATAAACTGTAGGAAACCACACGCTTTGGCACACTAAGGCCTTGAGGGAGGACTATCTCCTGCACTCAGCTGGCAAAAGGTGTACTGAGTATGATGCTTCTCCTAGAGGCCCATGATATGCTGCTCAGGGCTGCTGAAGAAACCAAATGGCTGAATATTAGACCTTGGCAAGCGTTTCCCTTTAGATTAGGACACCACCTTATCCTTTGTAAAATATTTTTTGCTGAATGGAAAGTACTTGAAAAATAAAGCATCCCATTTATAAAGTTAGAAAACATTGAAATCGCTGCAATTGCATTAAAAACGTGGAGCCTACTTGCTTTGTCAATGCTTGTTTTTCCCTTTGAGTTTACTTACCCACAATTTCAGTTGCCAGCTGAGCTGCCTTCTGCTCAAACAAATCTTTCATCTGCTTTATATTAAAGTTTTCAGTGTGTGACTCTTCCAACTGCACTTGCAAAGACTGCAACTCTGCAGAAAAGCAATACATCAAAAAGATATAAAAAAACATGATTTAAAAAAATCAAACTTTAAATAAAAACGTACTATTGTGTCTTTAGTGTATCCCAAAAGTGCGCCGTAACTGAATTAAATAGTAACCTCACTTGGTCAGCTCTGCGCAAATTGTCAATATCAGTCACAACCGCAACAAAGGATCATGAATGCCCTGTATAGATTTCAAAGGCCTACAGTGATTAAGCATTGTTGACGATAAATGTGTGCTCGAATGAAGATAGTACTTTCAACGGATGGGCCCTTTGTCACGGACTACACATGTTTTTGCATCCATAATTGCCTAGAAGCCAAAACAAACAGTGCATCAATACAATATCAACTAAGATCCACAGCTAAACACAAATGTGAATTCATTTCACGATATGCACTGAAAATAGTACTCCACAAATGTAGGTCTCACTAGGGGCGCAGAACTGTTGTACTTTTATTTATAAGGCATATCCTCCCTTACAGAAGAAACCAAATTGCCTGCACAAAGATCAGCATTCATAGTACTTAATAGTGTGTCTACATTCAGGGCTGGTAAGGTCGAGGTCTCCATGACTGGCATAATTGATATGTTTAGATCCGATGTCATCAATACAGCAAGCATTCTGCTATACTCAACTACCTCAAAATCCTCAAGGATTGCAACCAAAGCCTGGGAGACCTATTAAACAGATTATGCTGCTGCCTAACACAGGTACAATCCTGGGTTTGTCCAAAACCATCTTAAAATATTTAAAGCAAATAGGGCAAACCTAGACACTCCTCTCACCATAGCCCAAGAAATGAATTATGTTGTGCCCATCACATCCACCGACCTGACACGGAGTATTCCAGTAACTAGCATTAGCTCATAAAGTAACAAACCTGCAACGCTTGTCATGGCAAGGTAAGGCTATGTATGTGAACACCTCACACCAGACTCTACCATCTTACATGAAATGGCAGCTTTAAGACATAAAACAGCAAGCAGCATGCTCCTCTTTCACTGAGCACGCCAACTACTGGCCATTTATCACCAAAAAAACGTCATCCTTCTTGACACAAGAACATAAAGTAGCTTTGGACATCAGCTGAGACTTTTAGGGGCACAGTCACTGCACCCAAAGCAGGCTGCTCCTTCTTAGTATTAACTGTCTCCCTGGACATATCTGAAAGATGGCAGGCCACCTAAGGTTTTTAAAATAAAAAACAAAAAAACTGGGCTCTAATCATAAGAAATACATGCCTCTCCAGGTACGCCATAACGATTAAAGACTACCTTGGGTTCAGGAAACTGTTTAAATGTAGCTGTGCCACCGCCACCTCATCAGAGCATGCACACCACATTTCCACAACCAGGTCAAAGCAGAAAAATTATATATATAAAACCTACTTGCGGGCACCAGTAGGTAGTTATATTTAGGACCTAGCTTCCATAGAAAAAAAGCTGTTCGACTTTTCTATATCTTTGGCACCGTTTGACAAAATCTGACAAAATTTTCCCAAAGAAGCATCCAGGATCTAGTTGCGCATGGAAAGTTTCTGGGTGACCTGTCAAGAGGATGGGGGGTGGGAGGGGTCGAGAAAAAAGGGGGGGGGGGGGGGTGAGGTCAAGTAAAGTGATGTTTCCATGTTAATTTCCATAGGGTCTTTAGACACGCCTACAGCCCGAACCACTGAACAGAATTGCACCAAATTTGGCAGGAAGTTAGATCTTGGTGCGCAGATTGTGCTTTTTGTGATTTGATGTAAATCCATTCAGTAGTTTTGGAGTTATTTAAGGGGAAAAATATAGATATTTAGGGACGCTGATCCTCTACTGAGGGTCGATCCGCGGATCCACGTGCCACCGTAAGAATCTTATTGGCTGGTCGCAACCTGACAGTGAAATTGCGGCTGCCATTTCGCTTGATCAGGGAAATGGTCCCCGAGGCTGAAATGTGGGGGCAATGGAGATGATGGGGTCAGGGTAGAGATTCCCTGATCCCCTGGCAGGAAATAACAAGCGACCAAAAACTAGTAATGGGCAGTAAATGCCTAGAAACACTTTTTTGTTTGTTTTTGAGATCCGGGGATCCCACAGCGGGGCTCAGCAAAGCCCCTGATGCAAATCCGATGGTGGTCTGCGGTACAGATTTCGCAAAACGTCTACAATATATATATATATATATATATATATATATATATATATATATATATCTTTCTGTTTTAGCAAGAGAAAACCGCACTCTGTCGTTGTGCCAAAAATACCTTAACTTTTAATACATTAGTGAGATCATAAACAAACAAACAGGAATCCCCTGACGCGTTTCGGTCTCACCAGACCTTGTTCACAGGTGTTTCCTGTGTGCTAATTTCGGCGCTTAAAATAAAGTACTCCAAAGTAACAGAAAAAATACTCAAGTTACACCACTTATCAAGAGTTACTCCATAACATCACTAAATATATATACTTTAACAAAGAAAAATTAAACGTTTTTCTATATACATATTTACCAAATTGTAACAGTGTTTTGACTACAATCCAAGGTGTTTTTCCACTGAGTTCCACATTGCATTCTGGTATATGTAGTTTATAGCATGTCATTAAATCAAATTATTTTTAAATATATGTCATAAAATCTTGTTTCAGCGACTAATGGAGACTTCAAAACAATTTCTGAGGTGTGTTAACAAAATATAGGGGCCCTCATTAGTTTTTAATTTATATTCACATTGGATTCATATTCATGTATTGCATGTTACCTACAATAGCAATTGCATGAAACCTTCATGTTTCATTTTACTATAGAAAACATACACCTGAGCTAGGTTGTATTTAGGTCACAGAGTAGAGTGCTTTGTGATTAAACAAGTTAAACAAGTTGTACCGAGTTTCACAAACTCAGATGTGCATATGCATACCAATATGTCTAGTTATACATGCAATGTCCTACTCAAACTCCAACTCGCATATCTATTTATTAAAGGATGGATCCACTCACACTCTCAGTCGAACACCGATGGAGCAATTTATAAATGTATGCACATGTATGCTGCTGTATCATAGTTAGTTGGTAACTGGTAAAGTAACTGTAATATGTACTGAACTACTAGCATATTCTTGTTGCTCATTCAGACGAGCACTTATTTGAACATGGTATGGGCCAACCACTGATGAGCCTTAGCGTACAGTTTTACTGTTAGCTCGGCTTGGCATTACAAAACGTGCTTGCAATGCTGAGAGTCCCCTTTTATCACACAAACTCACCCCTTCGGTAGGCTGTAGGTAGTCATAGAGCAGGGTGCTTTGTGATTGAAAGGTCAAACATGTTTCTGCCTTTCACTGACTTAGATGTACACTTGCAGACTGGTATGCGCAAGTATGAACACACTCTGCTACCCATACTGCAAGTTATATACCTATTAACAAAAGAACAGACCACTGACACACCCAGTCAGACACTGAACAAGGCATTTATACATTCATGCACACATGCAGACAGCAGCTGTGTATGCTGTAGTATCAGACCTACTTCCAAGTCATACAGTCACTGTGATATGTAGTCAAGTACTGTCATAATATAGTTGCTCATTGTAAGGAAATGCCTCCTTGGCATGGTTACCCCCTAACTTTTTGCCTTTGCGGATGCTAAGTTTTGAATGAAAGTGTGCTGGGACCCTGCTAAACAGGCCCAAACACCAGTGTTATTTCCCTAAACTGTACCTTTGCTTCCACAATTGGCACAGCCCTGGCACTCAGATACGTCCCTTGTAACTGGTACCCCTGGTACTAAGGGCCCTGATGCAGCATGTCTTATGCCAACCTGGGGACTCCTCACTCAGCACATGCACACTGCCTCACAGCTTGTGTGTGCTGGTGGGTAGAAAATCTCCCCTCAGAGTGCCATGCCAACCTCTCACTGCCTGTGACATAGGTAAGTCACCCATCTAGCAGGCCTTACATCCCTAAGGCAGGGTGCACTATACCACGGGTGAGGGCATATGTGCAAGAGCACTATGCCTCTACAGTGTCTAAGCAAAACCTTGTAAGTGCAGGGTAGCCATAAGAGTATATGGTCTGGGAGTTTGTCAAACACGAACTCCACAGTTCCATAATGGCTACACTGAAATCTGAGAAGAATGGTATCAAACTTCTCAGCACAATAAATGCACACTGATGCCAGTGTGCAATTTATTGTAACATACACCCAGAGGGCATCTTAGAGATGCCCCCTGAATACCAATCCGACTTCTAGTGTAGGCTGACCTGTTTCTGCCAGCCTGCCACACACCAGCCATGTTGCTGGCCACATGGGGAGAGTGCCTTTGTCACTCTGTGGCCAGGAACAAAGCCTGTACTTGGTGGAGGTGCTTCACACCTTCCCCTGCAGGAACTGTAACACCTGGCGGTTACAGCACCCCAGGGTATCCCAGCTAGTGGAGATGCCCGCCCCTCCGGCCACTGTCCCCACTTTTGGCGGCAAGGCTGGAGGAGATAATGAGAAAAACAAGGAGAAGTCACCCACCAGTCAGGACAGCCCCTAAGGTGTCCTGAGCTGAAGTGACCCCTGCCTTTAGAAATCCTAAAGCAGGCTACAGCATTGCCACCGGTTCGATTATGAACCAGAGACAATGCTGTAGCCTGTTTCCAGCTAGGCCAGCGATGGCTACTTAGGTTTCTGCCCACTTGCATAATGAGAAACTCTTAATGGGGCCAGTGGGGAGGTAGCCTGTGTGGCTGCAACTTCCCCGTCAGATGTTCTGCGGACTGTAAAACCTGTACGCCGAACTCATGACGACTCCCTTAGTGTATCTGATTTTATACTATATTCTGTAGAGGTAAATGTATTATTTATTTGTTTCACGGATATATACTTTCCTTGTAAATAAAATTTAAAATGCCTAGCAAAACACAAAGAAGAAACAGAAACAACAGTACTACCTGGTTAAAAGAGGAAGTTAAAATGTGCGGAGAAAGAAAACAGTCCCTGGTAACAGTAGTAAGGATTTTTTGAAAAAACATATGATGTAAAATGCAAAATGAGGTAAAGACGCCAATGAAAAAGAAAAGTTTGAAATGTACTGAGAAACAGGAAGAAGTGCATAGTGTTAACAGTAGGAAATCTAATAAGAAAACAGAGTTTGATTCAGAGATAGAAATAATTAAAGAAGTTAACAGCAAAAATGATTCAGAACAGAATAATTCAAAATTTGTTGAAGAAGATGAATGAGTATAAGAGAAGAGGTGCTGTTCTTAAGCAAAAGCAACATACTGTGAGTGTAACTGAAAAAGTATTTGCTGTAAAGAGAAAACGTCTTATCTTAATAGTCAACAGAATTAAGACCCTAGATAAAACAGTATTGTGCATGAGGAAAAGAACATTAAGGAAAAGGCTTATAAATAAAAGTAATTTCTGTAAAAAATGTAAAGGTGAGGGATGCACACATCAAGTACAGAGCCTTTTTTAATGGAGAGAGTTACTTACAAGAGAACACATTAGGGCATGCTGTTGGCACAACTGGTTGTTGCTATGAAGTAAAAGACCGTACTCCTATTGAAAAAGACGAGACAGTTCCTAGAAATGTAGAACAAGTGATACCTGAAGGGGGCCAATGAAGGTAAAAACACGCCCCTGTGTACAAATGGAAGTGTAGCAGTATTTGTACAGTCCGTCAGGAATCAATTGATAAATTAAGAACTTTCCTAAGACAACTCCCATGCAAAAGTCTAAAACAAAATATTATAATGCTTCAAGGATTAGATCCACACAAAGTTAGGAAATACAATAACTTACAAGGGAATACACTAGCATGTATTTCAAAGAAAATATGTAAATCACTTGAGATTGTTAGCTGTGCATCACTCAAAAATGTGAAACTTTGCTTTATAAAAAGTACAGCTTTATGTTTAGGAGAGGTGAATAGAGCTTTAATGCACAGTACTGTGGCAGAGGTAGAGAAAGTTTCTGACAATATTCAGTTTAGTTTCTTCGGTCCTGAAGTGGAGTTTATGAAAAATGAGGAAGTAATTACTGAATGTGTGCAGCAATGAGACACAGAGATTAGTATTGAAAAATCAGAAAAGAGATAGGCATGTTTAGTACACTGTGGGTAGAGAAACCAGAATGAGTTTGTATTTATTGACGCCGTAATCAGAATAAAAACCAAACACGCAAAGTAATTGTAATTTCTAAAACTGAGGAAGAAAACGGAGATAAGTGGCAGGAATTTGGTACATATCGGTTTCTAGAAGAACGTGTTGATTTTGCCACAAAGCAAACAATATGTAAATATTGTTATGAGGAATTGAAGGATAATAAAATGCCAGGCAGAGCAATACATAATAGATTAGAATTGGTACTGATCCCACAAAAACAATTAAATGTGTATGAATCAATTCTCATTCAAACTATACATCCAATTCAAGCAATAGTTTGGATGGAACCGAAGAACGAGAAAGTTCCACCAACAGAACAACAGAAAGGACTTAAAGGAAGAGTTGTCTACTTACCTCTAGATTTTAAAATTTTTTGACATTGTCGGTATTGAGAGACATATTGATGAACCATTGATCATTCTAGTACATGGAGTGCCAACAAAAAATATGACAAATATGGCAAGAGTTAGTGGACGTAAATAAAGTAAAAAAGCTGCATTATACGTGAAAGAAAATCTTTTTACAAAAATGTTGATATCATTGGAGATGCAACTTTTATCAACGATGAAACACTACAATGAAGTGGATGAACAGAAAAACTGGATAAACTGAAATCAGAAGAAAAATATGAGTGCTACAGTATCCATCCACTTCAGTCCAAAGAAGCTGTTTGGGACGCCATTGACCTTTTTTAAATGAAATAAAAAGAGAGGAGCTCAAATGAGTGTGTGGGAAAAAATTTCAGGGGCTCACTGTTTCCACAGCTATTTTCCACATGAGTTGGTGGTTAATATGACAGACCTGTCCAAATATCAGCAGCTGAATACAGGTCAACAAGACTATATTCAGAGGACCCTAGGTTCCGCCAGTGTATTCCTTATATCTTCCACCTATTATCTGAGAGTGATTTGTCAGGACTGTCTTACGTTGTGAACCATATTTTAAAGACAGAAGTTAATCTGCAAAATCTCTCTGCAGGGGACTTTGATGACAACGCGCAAGATAAGGATGAAAATCTGGAATACAACTGAATTAATTTAATGGCATGTCAATGTGAAACTAACAAATATTGGTATCGTTGTCATGGCGAACTTATATATATGCTCTGAAACCTATGTGCACCTACTTGGTTTGTCACACTTAGTTGTGCAGTGTAACCATGGGGTGATTTACTGAGTTTATATGAGAAGCAAACTCCAACATTAAGGGTATTAATTTGAAGACACAAGGAGAACTATGCTCTTTGCGTCCTGATAATGTGTGTAGCTATTTCAATTACAAATTTCAAGTGATGCAGAGTTATATATGTAATAAAAGAAATCCCCCTCTTGTTAAGTTTCAGATTTCTTTTGGCGCAGAGTACTAGGCAAGAGGTGCTCCTCATAAACACACGCGCTTGTGAATAAAAGATACAACAAAATTTGGAACTAGCAGTGATGACTCTGTATTGTGTTTTATACAAGAGTATGTTACATGCACCATTCCAAAATACAATGAAGACCAATAGCTAAGACTGCAAGTTCTACGTTTCCAAACACATAGATGTGGCAAGTATTGCTGCCGAAGATACAGATGTAAAGGAAAATTTCATACAAGGTTTTGGTTTAGATTTCCAAGACCTATTATTTCCAAAGTAAGCGTGAACAGCCATTTATTTGCAGTCAGGCATACACTGACACGAAAATCACAAAAAAATATATATAATCTGAGAAGATCAGAGGCCTCCAAGTATATTAATGATTATAATCGTGTCATTCTGAAATTATGGAATGCAAATATGGACATGAAATTTGTTACAGACAACTCCATTGTTATTGCTCGCTATGCCACTTCATGCATCACAAAGTCCAAGAAAACACAACTTCAGCTTGAAAATGATTTCACATAGGAGATAAGTTCCTTTGAGTGCTGTCGCAAGTTTTGCTCAGCTAGCTCGTACTCAAAGTCTAGGGGAATTATTTGGGTTAGACTAGGCCTTGTCAAACCACAAAACAAAGTCTGAAGTCTTTCTCAGAAATCCAGTACCTAGCAGAGGTTGATCCAGAGAGTACAGATATTGAATATGTTGGACACCTACTATCCAAGAAAAAGTTCACAGCTTGAGAACATGTGTCTTTACCAAAGTCTGCTTCACTATAGGTACAGAAGCAACAGGATGGAAAACCCTGATGACAAGAAATATGTTGTAGTTGGTTGCGACAGTTGTTTGGTTCGACATGCAAAAGTTTACTTAATAAGCCACAGAAAACTTAGCTGTCAAACTGCTGAGAAAAAAAAAAAATTCTACTTAGCACTTCTCCAGCTATTCAAACCTTGGCGTTCTGAAACTGAGTTACTTGGACAATACAACTGCTATGAAGGCTGTAAAAGACAGCATTGAGTGTTCAATATTACCCAACTGCTTGAAAATGAAAGCTGAAGACAATTGGTACTGAGATAGCAAAGGATAGATCACAAAGTAGCCAGAGTTCCAGACCTCTCAGTCAAGATCCTCCTGGACAGTCAATTATCAAAAATGAAGCTGCTACAGCTATGAATGAAATGGAGACAGCAATGCAGCAAGCAAGAGAAGAAAATGTTGACTTTGCACAACTGAATGATGAGCAGAAATATATATATATATCACACACATATATATGTAGATACATAGTAGTGAAAGAATAAAATAGAGCATGGATTCCTCCATGAATAAATCAATGTAAATGCCCAACATTTATGGCAATTCTAGTGTATGTCAGCGGACAAGCTAGCACTGGGAAGAGCTTTTTAATCCAAACTCCAACCACTAACCTGTAAAGGACTACAGACTCCATTTTGTTATGTGTATTAACATTACCTACTGAATTAACTGCACACAACATCAAAGGAACTACCTATCATTGTATAATTAGGCTACCTGTTGAATACAATAATAGAATTGAGTCCCGAAGGTTATCTTGTGAAGCTTGTTATGACGTTTCCAGAGTTTTGAAGAAATTGAAACTCTTAATCATCTATGAGGTGAGCATGGTCTCAAACTTAATCCATTTGAGAATGCAACATATACTGAACACAGAATATGATTTGCTGATTTATTGCAGCTTAAGCCAGTAAAAGGACAGCCTGTGTTTATGACACTTTTACATGAAGAAACTGGAAATTCTTTAGGGAGTATAGGAAATGTAAACATTTGGTTGAATTTCCAATACAAAGAACTAATCTAATTAGAAACATGTGTCAAGAATCTGATATGAAATATGAAAGTATTCTGAAGGATATTAAAGTAGGAATACAATCAAAAGAAGGAAAACATTGCTTACAAACTTGACTTATAAAGAACATATTTCCTTCACACAATTCTGTAGCACAGCTTAAGTTTGACTTTACTCAATAACAAAAACCCATTGTGTGTCTAATGCCTACTCTTCAAGAATGTATGTCTTTTAATGAACAATTGCTGCAACTGTAAAGAACAAATATTGGATCTGACAGCAATTGATGAAGTGGAGCACCAAGGAGAGACAATACTGCTGAATGAAAAATTACAATCAAAACTGGATTCTTTAGAGAAGTCTGTTTCCAAAACTGTAGGATTAGAAAAGTTTTATGTATTTGTAAAAACTGTATGATAATTTTGTGGTGTAATTTAAATGTTGAGGAAAGATTAGTTAATGTAGCCATGGGTAAAATGATTGATTTAATTTTGTATTCAAACAGAAATGAGGTTAAACGCCTAGCTGTTAAGTTTGATCAACTTGAAGGTGTGAAGCAGACAGCAAGTGCTGCTGAATGTTTCTTGCTTTTAAAAACGTGTATGTTCGTAGAAAACAGTTACTGGTATCTCAATATATAAGTCTCAAGGTTTAGGTTCAGATGCAGCATTTATTAACATTGGTAGCACTGTACTCAAAGAAGTATGTCATATACAGCATTGTCACAGGTTAGAATTTTGTCCGGTTTGTATCGGATAGTAAAGTAAATGCTGATTCAATCAATCAATCAGTCTATTTGTAAAGCGCGCTACTCACCCGGAGGGTCTCAAGGCGCTAGGGGAAGGGGGGACCGCTACTGCTGGAATAGCCAGATCTTGAGATGCTTCCTGAAGGAGAGGTGATCTTGGGTAAGACGGAGGTGGATGGGGAGGGAGTTCCATGTCTTGGCTGCCAGGTAGGAGAAGGATCTTCCTCCCATGGTGGCTCTTCGAATGCGTGGAACAGCGGCGAGGGCGTGGCTGGAAGAACGTAGCTGGCGGGTGGGAGTGTAGAAGGTCAGGCGGTTGTTGAGGTACCTGGGGCCCAGGTCGTGGAGGGCTTTGTGTGCGTGGGTGAGGAGTCGGAACGTGATTCTCTTGCTGACGGGGAGCCAGTGCAGGTCTTTCAGGTGTCCGGAGATGTGGCTGTGACGGGGGATGTCCAGGATGAGTCGTGCGGAGGTGTTCTGGATGCGTTGGAGTCTTTTCTGTAGTTTGACTGTGGTTCCGGTGTAGAGGGTGCTACCGTAGTCCAAACGGCTGGTGACCAGTGCCTGGGTGACCGTTTTCCTTGTTTCGGTGGGGATCCATCGGAAGATCTTTCGGAGCATGCGTAGGATGTTGAAGCATGATGATGAGACGGCGTTGACTTGTCTGGTCATCGAAAGGGAGGAGTCCAGGAAGAAGCCCAGGTTGCGTGCGTGGTCTGTTGGTTTGGGCACGCTGCCCAGGGCGGGGGGGCCACCAGGAGTCGTCCCAAGCAGAGGGAGATGGTCCAAGGATGAGGACTTCCGTCTTGTCTGATTCGAGTTGTGCGATAGAGTATAACCATTTGAGAAATGTGTATGCTCCTCATTTAGGAATGTATCCGGTTTATAAAAAGCCTAGAAATTTACCAAAAGGAAAGGCTTCAAAGGATGAGAATGACTTTTTCCAAAAAAAGAGAAAAAACAAGTGTTGGAGAAAAAAGATAGTAAAACTGCTGGTGATATTGTTGTTTACCAGTTGTCATCCCCCTCTACAGTCAACTGCTAAGCCAATGTAATTCTCAATGCACTGCTCTCTTTGCCTCATGTGATTCAGACAATTTAACACAAAAAATAAATCTGTGTTCTACACTTTTCACTTTGTTAGAACACTTGCAAAGTGATAGAATTAAAACATATTCTGTATCTCATATTGAAGATCTTGTAGATATGTGCACAGAATTTGTACCCTTCACAGCAAACACTCAAGAAGATGCACTTGGTACCTTAGAAGAAGAGATTGTACCTGTTGATTACCTATTTGGACTAAGTTACTCATGGCAGCAGGACTATGAAATTGTTCTTTTTCTTCAAAAACACAGATAGATTCACAACGATTTATGTAATTAAATCTACCACATTGTAAAACTGTCAGTTTTGAGGAATTGTTTAAAGATGCATCACAAAATAACACCTGCAGAAAATGTAACTTAGATTTTCTATCAACTTTGAATTTACGAAGAACTGGGAAGTATATCATCCTAATGCTAAAGCAATGCACTGCAGAAGGAACTAAATTGGAAACACAAATTACAAATTTTAAAGCTGGACAAATCTCTATTTATGGTAAAACATATACCGGTACAGCTATTATTTTTCATGAAGAACTAAGTATTACATCTGGTCACTACACCCTCTACTTAAAAAGAATACAACTGGGTGGAGAGAGTGTAATGACAGCTACCTTACATTCAACCAGGGATTGCCTTATAAACTACCAATTCTTACCTTCTCTTTCTTCAACCAAAGTTCTAAGGAGGATTACTACTGAAAAAAATGGAATAGTACACTTCTGGAACTTCTAATACAATACGTTGAGACACCTTATGGCCTACCAGGGGTGATGTCTACCTAAGGGATTCCAAATCTTGAAATGCATTTACTCTTTGAACGAAATAAACACATTGCCACCTACAAACTAGGACAAATAACTATTTTATGGAGAAAGGAATACTGCTAAACTTAGCAAACGTAAACATATTCATTTGTTGTTACACCTTCATTTGTGGTGTAAAAGTATGGAAGCTGAGAACAGTGAAAAAGGAAACATGAGATGCCTAAATATTATGTATAATTGCTATACAGTGATATACATTTCTAGTGTTTTATTATTAACAATAGCTTTTTTATTGAAGGTTGTGAAACTTTAATTGATACATTTATAATGTGAAATTGTAACTTCTATTTATCTTTTCTCCCTTTTTACACAGATTAAAGGACCTATCAATTGCGGTAATGTAGGTAACTAATTAAATCTTTGTCAAAGATAGACCATCCATAAATATACCCAAGTAGACAAAGCTAATTATAGTAATACACTAATATACACTAAAGAAAACACAGCCAGGCATACATATATGCATATACTGACACACTCAGGACATACTCATGCATAAGCTTACATAATCCAGCGAACCCTAATGCATACACCAGCACACAGTAGCACACCCACACACTGGCACATACACTAACACACCCAGGCACACCGTAGTGCATCCACTAACACACCCAGGCACACCGTAGTGCATCCACTAACACACCCAGGCACACACTCACGCATCCACTGACACACCCCGGCACACAGATACACATACTAACACACCTAGGCACACACTGATGTACACATTGATACATCCAGGCACACACTGATGCATACAATGGCACACCCAGACACACACTGATGCATAGACTTACACATCCAGGTACACACTGATGCATACACTGACACACCGAGGCACAAACACTTGTATGCACCAACACACCCACACACTCAGTGATACATACACTAACACACCCAGGCAGACACTCAAGCACGAGCTCACACATTAAGGCACACACTCATGCACATGCTCACACACTCAGGTACACGCTCCTGCGCGCGCACACACACACACACACACAGTGTTTTACCCAATTACACACTAATACATACATTGACACACTCAGGCACGCACCTTTGTTTATAATGATATACTGAAGTATACATGTGTAGCTTGTCACACCGTAGTACACACTATTGCATACCCTAAGGACAAAAAACACAGACACAGCTCTTTTTTGAGTGAAAGGAATGGTTCTAACAACAACGTCTTTTTTTTATTTTGTCATTTTTTCCTTTTTTTAATTCAAACTAGCTATAAAACAGTAGAGCACAACGAAACCCAAAGAAGTAATGTGCTTCACAGTTCAAAAACCGTAAAACATGTATTCAAAGTTAGAAGGAAAAACTACCAACTGTGGTTGCGGACAGTGTAAAAACATTCTGTGATGGAGGAGACCTTTAGGGTGATTAACAGATGACATGTAGAGCAGCGAGTCACCATTCTTCACGATTCTCAGCAGACTTTTGGCATCGTAACCATGGCTGATGGTGATTGTCCTTAAGATGCAGCAGATTAGGTAGGACATTCTCCAGCTGCTTTCTCTCACATCATTCTAGTATATACCCTCTCATGTATCGTCTTTAAGTGCTTCCATATGGAACTCATTCCATGTAAATATTTTTGGGACGTTCCACAAGCGAGTTGATTCCCTCAGATGTTACTTGTGATGAACTTGGTGCTCACCTTCTTCTCCCCAGTTGTGATACTGAAGTGTTTCCACACTCCCCTTCTTTGGAGGGGATGTTCCTTGCTCTTCCTCCACAGTGGGATCGTTCTGAAGTTCCTCCACTGACAAAGCACTGGTCCTTTTTTAAAATAAACAGCCCACAAACCGCTAATACCACAGGTGCACTAGACCTCACTCCTGTCTCCAGAGTATTCAAACCAGAAATTACTACTGTAGGGTGTGGATACAACTGTAATGGGGTGGGGTCCAAATGCCGCCATTGAAATGGTAAATTTACTTGTGACATCGGGCGGATCCAAGGTTACTTTCATGGATCTGCGTTTTCTGGTAACATGTATATTCACATAGTTAAAAGTGAAACAACTATAGGATTACTAATATGCTCTTAAATATAGGTGCACTCTGATACCAATATCAAAAACAGAGGACCGAATACACTGCAAATAACCTTATAAAAATGTGCGGGATTCGCAGAACCATTCCGGTCAGGGACTGGGACAAAAACCATAGAATACGGACCGTCCACTTTCTACAGCACTTCAGAAGATCAGCAGATCCTCAACATTTAAAAAGAAAATTGAGTAAATATACTTAAGTTTCAATTATCAATACTTTCTTATTGTTTTATCCAACTTATTGTCTTCTCCTTTTCCAAATTTATTCCTCATTCAGACTGCTTTCTTGTTATCTTTGCTCCTCTACTTACTATATCATCTCTTTGGTTTTTCTTCGTTTTCACTGCTCTATGCTTTTGTTTTAGCCTTGTTTTAGTACCTTCCCATTTACTTCCCCTACTTTTTACTACTTTCTCTTTTTGCCACAATTTAAAACAGCTTATTCCTTGTATTTCCCTTGTAGTGTAAAATACAAATAATGTAGGAGGGTGGCGACAGAGCCTGGCCATAGGCCAGGCAGTGTAATCAACCTTTGAATGCATTTAAAGAAATATAGAAATTTACTGAAAAAAAACAAAGGTTATAGTGACATTATCGTTAGAAAATAGAATTTTAAAAAACCTTAGAAATTCACTGAAAAAGCCAGAGGTTCTAGGGACGTTATAGTTAGGTTTTGAATGTGCTTGCACCAAACCATATAAATTCAGCAGTTATAGTTGCCATCCCTAACTATAACTTACGCCCCTGCAACGCACTGCTTATGACCTCACATACTGCATCACTCATTACATGGTCAGTGACATCACTGATTACATTACGGATATCTTAAAAGACATCACTGTTGACATCATCCACCTAGAGACTCTCACACCCCACTCACACACCAATACAAACCTCTCATACACCCACTCACGCCCTCACACAAGTACTCACACACCCATACAATTACACACATAAAACACTCACTCATTGTAAAATACACTCACACACCTCTATTCCATTACTCATGTAGTCAGTCACACACACCACTCACTTTACCATGCAATTTCTCAAACACCAACTTATACACCAATAAAGCCATGCAGCTAACTACACAGCCACCTACACAGGTGTTACAATCTTGACCTATTTTCATATACAGCTGCTGACTGAACCACTCACATACCCATACACCTACTCATACACCCACTTACTCATCAATGCAGCCACACAGACTGACATACAGCCACCCAGACAATAAGTCATGCACCTGTAGAACTGCTTCTACACCTACTCACTCACCCATACAACATATAACCACTCACTCACCCCCACAGCTAATCACACACCCACTCACCCATATGCATAGTAAAACACATACTCACCTATACAGTCACTGATACAAGTACACGCTCAACCATACAGAAACTGATACAGCCTCTAACTCACTCAAAGAGCCACTCACACAGCCACTCACTCCAAAAAAGCACTCAGTCACTCGCTTATCACTAAAACTACTCATAAAACCACTCAATCACACATAGAATTACGTACGCATCCAATTGTTTACCAATACAGCTACAAAGAAGCCCACTCATTCAGTAAAACAGCTACTGACACAGTCAGTCACTCGTGTACAGCCACTGACACAACCAGTCAAATACAAATGCAGACACCCATATCTACTAGTATGAAATACACTACAAATACTATCACTGATTAGTAGCTCTGGATGAGTACTAATTTAACTTGCCTTACTAATTTAACATACCTTAGTATGTTTCTTTAACTCACATAAACGTTTTTTTTAACACACTACACAGACCGGATGATGTCATCAGTGATGGCATAAGTGATGTTTTTGAGATGTCATCAGTGATTTCACTGATCATATCATGGGGGATGTAATATGTGAGGTCATAGGCAGTGCATTGCAGGGGCGTAAAATATACTTAAGGCTACTTACTATAACTGATGAATTTCTATGGTTTTGTGCGAGCAAATTCAGTACCTAACTATAACGTCTCTGTATCCTTCGATTTTTTCAGTGAATATACACACAAACACGCAAACGCTGCACCTGTGCATAAACTAGCACACAGCCACTAACATCGACAGAAAGATAGAAACTCAGACTATAGACAACCTCCAAAAAACATTTGACCTGAAAGCACTAAGCCAATAAAACAGAGCCACAAATATACTATCGCTGATAAAAAAAATACTTGCTTAAAAACACAAAATAACCTAACATCGAAAGCCACATTTAAAGGCTACTTCAGAAATAGACATGAAAACAATAAAAAGGCAAAGACTTGGACACGGGACCACAATAAGGGAGCTCCTTTTCAAAAAGAAAATGTTACGAGGACACAGGGATGCTGACATGGGCATATAGAACTTAAGGGAACAAATACGGAACACAATGAGATGATTCAAACATGCCACATAACCTACAAGTACACTCGTAGACAGTCTTCCACACAAGCCACACAGAGAAGTATATAGTAGCATTTTGACAAATATGCTATTACTGGGATCTACAAAGAAGGGGATGAATGGACATGTAGATCGAAACAGAAAAACTGAAGCACTGCAACAGACAAAAACAAACACTGGCAAAGCCAACTGATCTGGTTTTAATTGTGCAGCAATACATTTCTGCATGCCTGTGTTTGCATGTATTGTCACATTAAAGCCACACCTATTAACTTTGCCAATGCTGAGTTGTGGCAGAGGTGGCGGTCATGTGGTATTAGGAGCGGCGCAACTGGTAGTTTTGCTGTAGTGGCACTGGTAATATTGCACTGGTAGGGGTTGGAATGGCAGTATTAATGGTAGTAGTGATGGTAATGGGATTGGTTTTGTGGTATTAGTGTGTGGTATTTTTGATGGTACTCGTGGTGGTATGGGTACTGGTGGTGATATGGCAATTGGTGGTGGTATATCAGGAACTGAACAGAACAGAGTGTGAAGGTTGAGTGTACTTTTTACATGTAAAATAGTCCTTCATGCACTGCAATGCAAGTACTCCATTGGAGCTGGAATGATACATCAAACACTCAGTAGCATGAGCTGAGAGAGATTACTTCTCTTTGATGATTCAAAGTCCACTCTAAGTATATTTTAAACAATTGTCAGCAAAAGGGCTGGTATCAGCTGACAATGTCTGTAGTCAAACCTAAAAACAGGCACAGGAGTTCTATACAAAAACATTGGTATAAGAACATTTCCATAAGGGCCTGAAACAATGACACAGATGCAAACTTAAAAGCAATGGGACAAGAAATAATGCTCACAGTAATAAAGCTAAAGCTGCAAGAATACTAGATATGGCACAAAAATGTGGATGTCCTTCAAGGATATCAGAGTAAGGACGGCACACAAAAAAACAGACAAGCCCTCGGTGGAAAGAGTTTACGAACAAGGAAAAAAAACATTTTACAACAATAATATAAGTATGTAGCAGGGAACTCTGAGGGCACACAAGCAGGGGACACAGTCAATGGTAAATGTAGTAACACAGAATTCAAGCATCACACAACCAAAGTTCAACAATGGATATCTATGCTTCAGTGATGATGAATTTGTCTGCAGTGATACAATGGGACATGGCAAGCAAGGAAGGACAGGGTTTTGATGGCGGGGTTAACATTTGATATTATGTCCAGGGCAAATCAGTGGACCAGCTAAAGAACAAGGACAGCAATCCATGTTTCGAAGCTCTTTTAAGCATGCTTTAATTGGCAAAAATCAGACTCTGCCGCATTTATGAATGTGCACAAAAATACAATCAAATACAATAAATCTAATAGAACGTATTTACACAGTGGTTATGCTGAATGCCTGGTGTAGATCCGATAATCCTGGACTCGATTTAATGAAAAGCGCAAATGAAAAAAAACTGTACACACATGACACAGCCACAAATCAACCCGTTAACAACTAGTTGTTCACAACTGTAAGGAAATGCCTCCTTGGCATGGTTACCTCCTGACTTTTTGCCTTTGCTGATGCTATGTTTTGATTTGAAAGTGTGCTGAGGCCTGCTAACCAGGCCCCAGCACCAGTGTTCTTTCCCTAACCTGTACTTTTGTTTACACAATTGGCACACCCTGGCATCCAGGTAAGTCCCTTGTAACTGGTACCCCTGGTACCATGGGCCCTGATGCCAGGGAAGGTCTCTAAGGGCTGCAGCATGTCTTATGCCACCCTGGGGACCCCTCACTCAGCACAGACACACTGCTTGTGAGTTTACGTGAGGACAAAACGATTAAGTCGACATGGCACTCCCCTCAGGGTGCCATGCCAACCTCACACTGCCTATGCAGTATAGATAAGTCACCCCTCTAGCAGGCCTTACAGCCCTAAGGCAGGGTGCACTATACCATAGGTGAGGGCACCAGTGCATGAGCACTGTGCCCCTACAGTGTCTAAACAAAACCTTAGACATTGTAAGTGCAGGGTAGCCATAAGAGTATATGGTCTGGGAGTCTGTCAAACACGAACTCCACAGCACCATAATGGCTACACTGAAAACTGGGAAGTTTGGTATCAAACTTCTTAGCACAATAAATGCACACTGATGCCAGTGTACATTTTATTGTAACATACACCCCAGAGGGCACCTTAGAGGTGCCCCGTGAAACCTTAACCAACTACCCGTGTAACGGCTGACTGGTTTTAGCAGCCTGCCACACTCGAGACATGTTGCTGGCCACATGGGGAGAGTGCCTTTGTCACTCTGTGGCTAGTAACAAAGCCTGTACTGGGTGGAGATGCTTATCACCTCCCCCTTGCAGGACTGTAACACCTGGCGGTGAGCCTCAAAGGCTCACCCCCTTTGTTACAGCACCACAGGACATTCCAGCTAGTGGAGTTGCCCGCCCCCTTCGGCCACGGCCCCACTTTTGGCGGCAAGGCCGGAGGAGATAATGAGAAAAACAAGGAGGAGTCACTGACCAGTCAGGACAGCCCCTAAGGCAACCTGAGCTGAAGTGACTCTGACTTTTAGGAGTCCTCCATCTTGCAGATGGAGGATCCCCCCAATAGGGATAGGAATGTGACCCCCTCCCCTTGGGAGGAGGCACAAAGAGGGTGTAGCCACCCTCAGGGCTAGTAGCCATTGGCTACTGCCCTCCCTGACCTAAACACACCCCTAAATTCTGTATTTAGGGGCTCCCCTGAACCTAGGAACTCAGATTCCTGCAACCTAAGAAGAAGAGGACTGCTTAGCTGAAAAACCCTGCAGAGAAGACGGAGACACCAACTGCTTTGGCCCCAGCTCTACCGGCCTGTCTCCCCACTTCGAAAAGACACTGCTCTAGCGACGCTTTCCCCAGGACCAGCGACCTCTGAAGCCTCAGAGGACTGCCCTGCTCTAGAAGGACCAAGAAACTCCAGAGGACAGCGGCCCTGTTCATCCAAGACTGCAACTTTGTTTCCAAAGAAGCAACTTCAAGACAGCTGCGTTTCCCGCCGGAAGCGTGAGACTTGTTACTCTGCACCCGACGCCCCCGGCTCGACTTGTGGAGAAACAACACTTCAGGGAGGACTCCCCGGCGACTCATAGACTGCGAGTAACCAGAGTTGCCCCCCCTGAGATACCCACAGCGACGCCTGCAGAGGGAATCCCGAGGCTCCCCCGAACGCGACTGCCTGACTCCCAGATCCCGACGCCTGGTAAAGACTCTGCACTCGCAGCCCCCAGGACCTGAAAGATCGGAACTCCAGTGCAGGAGTGACCCCCAGGAGACCCTCTCCCTTGCCCAGGTGGTGGCTACCCGAGGAGCCCCCCCCTTGCCTGCCTGCATCGCTGAAGAGACCCCTTGGTCTCCCATTGATTTCCATTGGAAACCCGACGTGTGTTTGCACACTGCAACCGGCCGCCCCGTGCTGCTGAGGGTGTACTTTCTGTGCTAACTTGTGACCCCCTGGGTGCCCTACAAAACCCCACTGGTCTGCCCTCCGAAGACGCGGGTACTTACCTGCTGGCAGTCTGGAACCGGGGCACCCCCTTCTCCATTGAAGCCTATGTGTTTTGGGCACCACTTTGACCTCTGCACCTGACCGGCCCTGAGCTGCTGGTGTGGTAACTTTGGGGTTGCTCTGAACCCCCAACGGTGGGCTACCTTGGACCCAAACTTGAACCCCGTAGGTGGTTTACTTACCTACAAAAACTAACAAATACTTACCTCCCCCAGGAACTGTTGAAAATTGCACTGTGTCTAGTTTTAAAATAGTTATATGTCATTTATTTGAAAAGTATATATGCTATTGTGATTATTCAAAGTCCCTAAAGTACCTACCTGCAATACCTTTCATTTAAAGTATTACATGTGAAATTTGAACCTGTGGTTCTTAAAATAAACTAAGAAAATATATTTTTCTATACAAAAACCTATTGGCCTGGAATTGTCTTATGAGTGTGTGTTCCTCATTTATTGCCTGTGTGTGTACAACAAGTGCTTAACACTACTCCTTTGATAAGCCTACTGCTCGACCACACTACCACAAAATAGAGCATTAGTATTATCTCTTTTTGCCACTATCTTACCTCTAAGGGGAACCCTTGGACTCTGTGCATACTATTCCTTACTTTGAAATAGTGTATACAGAGCCAACTTCCTACAACAACCCTTTAACAACCGTTGTGATTGCTGAATCACACATCAACAGTACTTTTAATTACCAGTGAAACAAATTGAGGATTTCTCTATGTTTGAGAATATTACGGATTTCTCGAACAAGAAAAAAA
This sequence comes from Pleurodeles waltl, assembly GCF_031143425.1. Taxonomy (NCBI): domain Eukaryota; kingdom Metazoa; phylum Chordata; class Amphibia; order Caudata; family Salamandridae; genus Pleurodeles; species Pleurodeles waltl. Next base: position 586,624,759 of record NC_090442.1, read on the forward strand.
TGCAGATTTGGCCCAACATCTGTCAAGCTCAGAAACCATCAACAGTTTTCCCAAAGATGCCATTACTGGCCTCCAGCACACCAACAAGGAGCCAAGCTACAATAGTGAATCGATCTACCTCTGACACTGTTCCTTTTTATGTGGATATACTTTATTATTATGATTATTCCCATTGAATATTGCCTTTTTATATAGCTCTATATTTATATGTTCACATTGTATTGTACAGTGCAGTTCGTAACTGTCTCAACATGACAATCAACAGTAAACTTCTGTACATATCGTATCCTGTCCTAGTTTTTCACAACTTCGAGAATATAAAGAATCAACGAATCAAAACATGAACATATCAACTTTTAAACATATGTATAGCAATCATGTCCTCGACGGTAAAATGAACATACTCCATAAGCAATGGCACACCATCTGCCACATAAGTCTCCTCCCCCATTGAATACTGCTATAATTTGTCATGATGTATTGATATTTTATGATGTTTTATGGAACTACTTTAATGAAACACTTATGTATTTGATTTTATTTAACATACATCCATACATGAAATGTAATATAATAAATGTATATTAAGACTGGTTACCAGAAGATGCAGACGTCGAAATACCATCAATGGTAGATTCCTAGAGAAAAGAAATTCAAAAGCAAGTAAACATTGTATTAGTGACTAAAGGAAACACTGTCTTAAAGAGCTCATGCAGAGAGATATCATCAGTTCTGATACGGCACCTTGGAAACAGACTCTGATGTGTGGCAAAGGTAGCATATTCTTTTCTCCTGGACAAATCATTACCGTGCTGGTATCAAACTTCCCAGAGGACATTGAAACAAGATGAAGGCCGTGATAAGAATTTCAATAGGATACTGAGAGACAATATTATATGGTGGGACAAGTACGTACCGTAAGTCCTGTGTACAGTGGTATCTCATTCTCATTTATTATTCTTTAATACTCGTTTATTTATTTCATTACTTGAGGTTTACTTTTAAGTGTTGTAAGTTTTTATACCGTTATACTCGAACCTACTGTTGGGTTCTAGATTCTTGTGGTGGGGATTCAGTGGATGATCTTCAGGCTGGATGGTCGTCTCTGGAGCCTGTTGTGGACCCATATTAAAGATGACAACTTCTTAATATAAATCAGTTGTCAGAAGATTTATTTCAAGGACATTCACTCCCATTCTACATTTGGTACCAGGAGTGGGGTCCTGAAGGAATGCTGAGAGACTGGAGTCATCGATTGTGATGGGCCCACCGACCAGCACTTAACGACCAACTCACCGGAGAGGTTTATAACTTGATACAGAGCTGCAATTTTGTGGAGACGTAATTTGCGCTGCGCTCAAATTTTTATTCATATTGCAGCTATTCTTGTTGTTTTGTGGTCGAGCGTTGCAGTCAGCGAGTCGTCGCGTGTGAGCTGTCTGTTCGAAATTTGAAAAATATCAGTGCCTAACTATAGATGCGACGCGAGTCGGAAATCGCGTGAACAGATGATCACAGTGAAGTCGCTTTGGGGATTTTCCGGTATCCAGGAAGTTGTGTACAAAGGTTGCCAGGTTACCGGTTGTGCGCGTGGTGCGTTCATCACGAGTCTCTAGTTGCTTAGAGACGTGATGCTTTACAAGTAGCGAGGATTTGAGCACACAAATCGAGTACTTCAACCTGTCATTTCTCGTCGCTTCGGAAAAGAAAAAGAAAATAAACAATTGTGTTCGAACTTTTGGGCAAGATACTTAATGACTCCAGGAGTTTTCTACTTTCCAGCAAAGCCATAATTACTCTCCTTTTGGATTATTGCAATTGTTGTTGTTTACAGTTTAATAATTGCACTACTTGCACTATTTACCGCAGTTTAATTGAATTTTAGTCATAATATTTGTTGTACTCTGATCTTTAATAAGTGTATATATATATTTAAGGTGCTGGTAATTATATAGTATGGCTTCTAATCATCTAGTGGTTCAACCACCACCTTTTTTACCTAGGAGTGGTAAACCAGATATTAAGTGGAGTGAGTGGATAAGAATCTTTGAAAATTATTTAGTTGCTATCGATGCTAATGATTTCTCTCCTACTAGGAAACTAGCACTAACTTTTCAATCACCTAGGAGTAGCTGGGCAGCGTGTGTTTGATAACCTACCTACTATTGCTCCATTTAGTGGGAGTAGTGGTGATAATGTAGCATGGAATGTATATATAGAAGGGAAGGAAAGGATTAGGAAACAATTTTCAGATGAGTCCAATGTATTACTTGAGAGATTTAACTTTGCAATGTGTAAGTAATCTGTGGATGAATCTGTAGATGAATATGTGGCCAAACTACGGGTGCTTGCTGCAAGATGTGATTTTGGTAGCAATGTAGATATGCACATTAGAGACCAGTTTGTATTTCATTGCTATTCTAAGAAAATTCAGGAACGTTTGTTGGCTTGTCGCAATCCTTCTTTGGATGAGACAGTTGATATAGCCAAGGCTGTTGAGAGGTCTATTGTTACATCCAAAGTGATGGGTGGACAGCCTGAAAACGCAAGTGTAAATCAAGTGACTGAGGATTCTGAAGTCTGTTATATTAAGGATAGAAACATGAAACAAAATATAAATTTTTCTTTATGTTTCCGTTGTGGTTCACGCAGTCATTTTGGCAATAGTCAAATCTGTCCAGCATTGAAATGCTTGAAATGCCATAAAGTTGGTCACTTTCAACTGGTTTGCAGACAACCGAATCGTACGTTTAAGCCTTCAAGTAATAGTACGCGAATGAAAGTGAACAATGTCTATAACCTCGATGAACAGCCAGATAAAAATTGTATGATGAAGGACTGCATGAATAAGTTATCCAATGTTGTTTTGACAGTAGATGTTTTTACTTCTAAGAAAATCAAAGGACCTATTTGTCAGGCAAGAATTGACTCAGTAGAGATATTTGTCATGGCAGATTCTGGTTCACCTATCACCATACTTGCAGATGTAACATTCCGCAAGTTTTGGCAATCTACAAAGATTTTACAAAACGCTGATATCAGCCCTAAAGCTTTCGGGGATCATGACATTGACTTATTAGGTTATTTTTTGGCCACTCTAATTATTTTAGGTAGAAGTACAGTAACGAAAATGTATGTGGCTGTAAATGGTAGAGACATTGTGGGGTGGAAAGATTTAGCGAAATTGGGAATTGTGCTCCGTCCTGGATGTGACAACCCTGTATCTCTAGGAGATTTACCTGTGGAAGTATCAGAGCTTACGTTGACTAATCTTAAGGATGATATTGTAACAGAATCAGGAAACATTCTTCCTGAATCTTTTGTGACTAAGTTTCCTCAAGTATTTACTAATCAAGTTGGCATGGTCAGAGGTTTTGAACATTGCATTAAGTTGAAGGTTGGAGCCATTCCTATTTCTCACAAAGTAAGGCCAGTTCCTATTTCTGTGAGGGGACAACTTAAAAATCTTCTAGAGAAACTTGTTAAAGAAGGCATAATAGTTCCCACAGATTCGTCAGAATGGGTTTCACCAGTTGTACTCACGAAAAAAAGGAATGGGGATCTGAGATTATGTGTGGATTTAAGATCTCTTAATAAGAACATACTTGTAGACTGTCATCCCCTTCCTCGCATTCAAGAGATTATTTCTAGTTTGGGTACTTCAAAAGTTTTTTCCACTATAGATTTACATTCTGCCTATCATCAGATTGTTCTCAGCGAATGTTCACAAGATCTCACGACATTTGTTACCCCATTTGGTGCTTTTAAGTATCTTAGATTACCTTTTGGCCTAGCATCCGCGGCCAGTGTTTTCCAGAAAATGATGGACTCCCTATTTGGTAACATTCCTAACGTGTGTGCTTTCCAGGATGACATTCTGATACACACTGAGAACATGGCAGAACATAGAATTCTTTTGGATAAAGTGTTTTCTATTCTCAGTGGTTGTGGCATGACTATTAAAATTGAAAAATGTAAATTTCTTGTAAAGAGTGTGGAATACTTAGGCCACACTATTTCTGAAGAAGGAATCAAACCCAAACAAGGAAATTTGGAAGCTATAACTAATGCGCCTTGTCCTACCAATAAAGATGAGCTTCGCTCATTCTTAGGCTTGTGTGAATACTATGCTAGGTTTGTTGAAGGCTATGCCATGATTGTACAACCGCTCAGATCATTGTTGAAGAAAGGTAGCAAATTTAATTGGTGTGAGCAGGCACTTGATGCATTTACTGCCATCAAAAGAGTTGTTGCGTCAGCTCCAGCTTTGAAATCTTTCATACCTTCTGCTAAATCTTATATTACTGTTGATGCTAGTCTTAAAGGTCTTGGTGCGGTGTTTGGCCAATGGCTCGGGAATCAAGAACATACCATTGCTTTTGCTTCCAGATCGCTATCAGAAGCTGAAAGCAATTATAGTACTATTGAGAGAGAAGCATTAGCTTGCGTTTGGGCAGTTCATAAATTCAAAACTTATATCTGGGGCACAAGTTGTATTCTATACACAGATCATAAGCCTCTGGTATTTCTTATGGATGGAAATGGACTAGGAAAAGCATCCTCGAGATTAGTTAGGTTGCTTTCCAGATTACAGGAATATAACCTGGATGTTAAGTATCTTCCTGGTGGAAAAAATGTTAGGGCGGACTGCCTTTCTCGTTTGCCTCTGCCTTTATCTCGGTCAGATACTGAGGTTGATGACATAGAATGTGTAGTTGGAGTCTTGGATATAGCTTCTGCTTCGGAAGGTCTATTTTCCAAGCAGGATTGGATTTCGAGTATGTCTAGGGATTCTTTATTGTCTGAAGTGATGTATCACATCAAGCATGGTTGGCCTAATAACAGGAAATATAGTGGTGATCTCAACACCTTTTGTCATTTGGCTTCAGAGCTGTCATGTGTAAACGGAGTCTGCATGAGGGGCTCAGTTTGCATTCCACCGTATGAATTGAAACCTCTTTTGATAAAAGCTGCACATGAAGGTCATCTAGGTATATCAGCCACTTGCAGAAGACTTAAGGAGAAGTACTGGTGGCCGGGCATGGATAAACAAGTATCAGATTTTGTAGGACAGTGCCCTTCATGTGTGGTGTCTGACAAACATTGGAAATGTCATACAAAACCTTTATACACTATTCCTTTTCCTAGTGTTGCTTGGGAAAGTGTTGCTATTGATTTTTCAGGTCCTTTCCACATGCTACCCAAAAACATGAGACACATGATAGTTGCCATTGACTATTTTTCGAAATGGATTTACTTTACTTTTGTCGAACATGCTGACACTGAATCAGTCATATCATTCTTATCGTACTTGTTCTATTTAGAAGGTTCCCCTTCTGTCATTATCACTGATAATGGAGTACAATTTACCTCTTCCAAGATAGAAAATTTCATGACTAAGTTTAACATTAAACATTCACGTGTAGCTTTATATAGTCCAGCTTCCAATGGACTAGTGGAAAGGGCTAATCGTATTTTGAAGGAAGGTATTCAGTCAGCTATGGCGACTAATTGTAATGTAATCGAGTTTTTGAATGAGAAAATATGGGCATATTTGAACACACCGCATTCTACTACTGGTCTTTCTCCATTCGTGCTACTCAGAGGTAGGGAATCTAGATCTCGTCTATGTCCAAAATGGATGACTTCTTTTTGTAATAAAACTACTAATGTGGATTTGGATGAGTTGAGACAGAGAGTTTGCGATAAACAGATGGTGCAGAAACATAACTATGACTCACGGAAATGTGTGAATGATGTTCAAATCAATGTGGATGGCTGGGTTTTAATTAAGAAACCGTTCAAGGTGTCCAAGGGTACATCGAAATTTTCTCTACCAGTTAAAGTGATTAAAGTTACAAAATATTATGTTTTGCTGGAAGGTAAAGGTTGGTGGAACAGAAACTGTGTTGTTCCTATATCCTCGTCACAAGCAGAAATATTTAAAAGTGTATACGCTGGGCGAGAAGACGATGCTAGTTCAAGTAGCACTTTTATCGGGGATCCTGCACAGATGAGGACAGAGGACAGGAGCTCAAGTCACGAAAATGGAAACAATCATCTCCAGATGGATAATCCTTGTAACGAACATGAACTCAATAATTCTTTGTATCCTGCAGTTGATCCTGTACATACGCGCAGTCACAGACTGGTCAGAATTCCGTCAAAGTTTAATGATTACATTTTAGGTTGAATTCCTGTTTGTTATTTTATTATCATTAAATATATATATATATAGATATATGTGTATATATATATTTATATATATATTTATATTTATCTAGTTTTATTTATTGTAAAGGAGGAAGATGATGTACAGTGGTATCTCATTCTCATTTATTATTCTTTCATACTCGTTTATTTATTTCATTACTTGAGGTTTACTTTGAAGTGTTGTAAGTTTTATACCGTTATACTCGAACCTACTGTTGGGTTCTAGATTCTTGTGGTGGGGATTCGGTGGATGATCTTCAGGCTGGATGGTCGTCTCTGGAGCCTGTCGTAGACCCATATTAAAGATGACAACTTCATAATATAAATCAGTTGTCAGAAGATTTATTTCAAGGACATTCACTCCCATTCTACATCCTGTGAGTTTCCAACCATGTGTAGTCAAGCCAGCATTGACAGCACAGAGTGTGAAACCTAGTTCATTAATTTGCCCTAGCCTGAAGAACAGCTATATTGCGAAGCTCTTGTGCATTAGTGGTATAACTACAGGGCTGCAACAGTAAGGTAAATCTTTTCACAAAAATCACAAAAGATTGTGTCAACACAGTCCAGTGTTATTCAAATTCTTTTCAATTGATCTGATGCTTAAGTGTTATTAGTTTTATATGTTGGGAGATTTTTTTTTCCTGCCAACATGTTTCGCCCATAAAATAAGGACTATTCTGATATTTTCTGAAATTGTGTGGACATGCGTTTGCACACATACACTGTGGGAGTGTCATAAAATAATTAAATTAAGAGGTGTGTTCCTCTGCAAAATAAAGCAGGTCCGTATATATCATATATTTCTGAAGATCGGTCATATTGCTTTGTGTCATTTTAAGTATTCAATGTTTAAATTTGTCACCATGTAAGGGGTGACCATATTTAGTAGACAAGTGAATTGCCACACCATCAGTGCACAAGGCGGCATAGTGTTTCCTTGGGTTTCAGCCTCTGTCTTATGATAATAGTGAAAATATTTACTTTAATATTGTATGAGCAGTCCCGCTCTGATGGGCGTCGATTGACTGCAAGGTCATTCGTAGTATCCCGCCTAAGCATGAACCATTAATGGCAGCCAGGAGCCAACTGACTGGGCATGGAATCCTCACACTCAAGACACAACAAACGAATATCTGGAGAGAGAGAGAGAGAGATTGTACATCATCCCATAAATACACAGCAAGTGGAATGGTGTCTGGAACTATACCACCATTTTCGATAAGAAAATATGATTTCCCAAAGTCGATATGAAGGGGCAGAAGCCATACTAGACTTTGGATAGTCATACAGTTTTCCTTCATGCCTTGGGCGGCAGAGTCATGTGCTGCTGTGGGGAACTTCACAAAATCACGGAGCGCTAGTTGACTCAGTAACTGTTGAGTTCATTATGCAGAAAACCCAAAGCAGTCAGACAAATGTGTGAAATTGGAGATCGAAGACCTACAGAGAAGCATTTAGGACTTCGAGCCCAGAAGGATAGAGGTTTTTCCTATTCACCCAAGGCCCTGGCAAAATGTCTTGTTGGCTGCAGCAGCTACTCTGATTCTGCAACCATTGGAATGGTCTCTCTGGGTATTACCATTTCAGAGCCGTTACTGTTTAAAGTTATGACTCGAACCCAACACTGTACCCTGTTTCCCAATCGCCCACTAAAGACTCTGGGGTTTAAGAGTACATTCCCAGTCCAATGATGATCCTGTGAATACAAAATCTTGATTGTATCTTGTCACTTTACAGACATGGTCCCCAGACGTTTGGTAATTTGAAAGTACAAATTTGTGGGTGCCAGAGGCACAGACTCGAGAATAGATCTTTTTACTGTATTTCATCTGAAAATAATACTAAGGGGGTTCTAACATATAAACAAGACGTAAACACCTGTGTCAAGGCACATGGCTGCATCTTTGGTCTATTGGGTTACAATTGCTTAAAATAATGCACTTCTCTCTTCTAGTGTTCCCCATTAGCTGTTTCCAATGAGATAACTAACCTCTGCGCCAATGCTAGCCCTATTTACCTGACTAGAATGCTGAAATAGAGCAATGGCACCCAAACATTATTGTAAACTTGTGAGTGACCTGCCTTTCAAGGCAGGAATGTAGGGCATTTGGATTTTTTTACTATGGGCCCTCAGCAACTAGTGAACAACTAGTTTGAAAAAAAGAGCTAATCCTGCACAGTCTACAAATGATATGAAATACTGAGGTCCAAGTTTTTAGCACTTTATAGAAAGTCAAACGAGGCAGAACGAACTTGATAGAATCAGGAAAGCTATTCCAGGACTTGGTGGCAAGATAAGAAAATGAACTGCTGCCAAGTTTGCTTAATGTGGAGATGAACACGAGGCTGTTTAGCAGAGAAACAAAGTGCAGACTAGGAGTGTGTTTCAGAAAGAGTTGAAAAGTAGGCTTTAGAAGTAAATATATTTATGGACAAACCAAAGAAACATGCATATACAGTGAGCTAATGCAAGGCTTGAAGATGGTTAGAAACTATTTTGTGGTGTCGACAACTTAGTACAAGCAAGATACAGGATTTTGAAGGAGATGAATACGTTAAAGTGCATATGTGGAGAGAGTCAAGTAAGTTGCATTATCACAGTTCAGTCAAGTTTTTAGAAATGAAAGCACGAACAGTGGCATCCCTGAAGGATAAAAAGACAGGGGAATACATTGTCTGAGTTTTTTGACAGATAGGTAATGCAAGGCTCTCAGTTTAGTAATCTGAAATGAAAATGACAGCAGAGAATCAAAGATAATGCCTATGGTCCAGGCTGATTCAACTTGATCAAGAGGGAGGCATTATCTGGGGACCACCAGGGAATGGATAAGGAATTTTTAGGATTTGCTGATTATTAGGATCTCTGTTTTGTCAGAATTCAGCTTAAAATAATGCCCCATTCCCATTCACCTGGCAACATCTTGCATAACATTTTTTAAAGGAGGACTGAAGGGCATGAAGATTATTTGAAGACTGAATATCAAGCACTAATTGAGTGCCATCTGCACAGGTGAAAAAGGAAAGCCATGCTTCCTAGTCAGTTGAGCTACTGGGGTCATGCTAAGAGTAAAATGTTTAGGGCTTAAATAGGAGTTCTGAGAAAGACCGCTGCCAAATGAGGAAATCAGAAGATAAAGGAGAAAAACGGAAAGCCATTACACATTTAGATATAAAGGAGAAGAGAGACTGCCAACCCTGTCTCTCATTCCAATCTCCCCCAGTTTGTCAAGGAGCACTGGGTGTGATACAAGAGTCAAAAGTCGCTGACAAAACTGAGGAGGAGGAGGGCAGATGTTTCATAACCCATTTGTTTAATTATGACACTACATGATGCATTTGCTCAAGTCACTGTCTCTTTGTAAACAGGAGATACAAAACTTGAGAACTCTTCTCATTGACTAAAACCAGTCAAGGGACCCATGTTATAATAGCATAGTGCTTTACTAAGAACACACTAGAATGGGGTCTATGATTGTAGCTATTATAGACGTTCCAAGGAACCTCCCAATTTTTGGTTAAATAAATATTTTAACCACATACATTCCATATACACTGCAAACTAAGGCCTATGTTATAGGGATCCTGTTCTTGCTGGTTATTGAACTTACAGAATGTAATTACCTGTGTCATACAGAACTGAGTTCTACATCCCTTTATGACATCTTATAGCCAAGATGTCTGCTCAATTAGCAACTCTTGGAGAATCGTGTGAGCAAAGGGGATAACGTGATCACCTAACTGGAATTCAACAGTACTTTTCTGTAACCCTTCAAGGATATTGTCTGCCTTATTCTATGTGTCTCTCATGATAATATGCGGCAGACATACCCTACTGATGTTCATACTCTTTCTGGTAATTCTCCACAAACGTTTCTCAAAGTCTTTTTGCCCTCGTCAGAAAGAAGCCACCTGGATATCTTTTTTATTTCAGGTAGACTTGCGAGATAATGAAAATGTCACTTACCCAGTGTACATCTGTTCGTGGCATCAGTCGCAGTAGATTCGCATGTTCTGCAATAGCTCGCCATCTGGTGTTGGGCCGGAGTGTTACAAGTTGTTTTTCTTCGAAGAAGTCTTTCGAGTCACGGGACCGAGTGACTCCTCCTTTTGTCTCCATTGCGCATGGGCGTCGACTCCATCCTCGATTGTTTTTCCCCGCAGAGGGTGAGGTAGGAGTTGAATTGTAGTAATAGTGCCCATGCAATGGAGTGACTAAGTATGCACTTATTTAAGGTTGAGATGATACATATATAAATAATTGAAGGTAACTTCCAAACTGCTACAGGCTCCCGGGGAGGCGGGTGGGCACATGCGAATCTACTGCGACTGATGCCACGAACAGATGTACACTGGGTAAGTGACATTTTCAGTTCGATGGCATCTGTCGCTGTAGATACGCATGTTCTGCAATAGACTAGTAAGCAGTTATTTCCCCAAAAGCGGTGGATCAGCCTGTAGGAGTGGAAGTAGTCTGAAATAATGTCCTTAATACAGCTTGACCTACTGTGGCTTGTTGTGCGGATAACACATCTACACAGTAGTGCTTGGTGAATGTGTGAGGCGTAGACCATGTGGCTGCCTTACATATTTCTTGCATTGGGATGTTTCCTAGAAAGGCCATGGTAGCACCTTTTTTTCTGGTTGAGTGTGCCCTTGGTGTAATGGGCAGCTGTCGTTTAGCTTTAAGGTAGCAGATTTGGATGCATTTAACTATCCATCTGGCTATACCTTGTTTTGAAATTGGGTTTCCTGCATGAGGTTTTTGAAATGCAATAAAGAGTTGTTTAGTCTTTCTGATGTTCTTTGTTCTGTCAATGTAATACATTAATGCTCTTTTGACATCTAATGTATGTAGTGCCCTTTCAGCTACGGTATCTGGCTGTGGAAAGAACACCGGAAGTTCCACTGTTTGATTTAGATGGAACGGTGAAATAACCTTTGGCAAAAATTTAGGATTGGTCCTTAGGACGACTTTATTTTTGTGTAGTTGTATAAAAGGTTCCTGTATAGTAAACGCCTGAATCTCGCTTACTCTTCTCAGGGAAGTAATGGCGATGAGAAATGCCACCTTCCAGGTTAGGAACTGTATGTCGCAGGAGTGCATGGGTTCAAAAGGTGGACCCATAAGTCTAGTTAGGACAACCTTTAGGTTCCATGAAGGAACAGGTAGTGTTCTTGGTGGTATAATTCTCCTAAGGCCCTCAATGAATGCTTTAATGACTGGTATTTTATATAGGGAAGTTGAATAGGTAGTCTGCAGGTATGCAGATATTGCTGCAAGGTGAATCTTAATGGAAGAGAAAGCTAGGTTAGATTTTTGTAAGTGAAGCAAGTAACCCACTACATGTTCTGGAGTTGTGTGTAATGGTTGTATTTGATTAATATGGCAGTAGCAAACAAACCTCTTCCATTTACTTGCATAGCAGTGCCTGGTGGATGGCCTTCTTGCTTGTTTTATGACTTCCATACATTCTTGGGTAAGTTGTAAGTGCCCGAATTCTAGGATTTCAGGAGCCAGATTGCTAGATTCAGCGATGCTGGATCTGGGTGTCTGATCTTTTGGTTGTGCTGTGTCAACAGATCTGGCCTGTTGGGCAATTTGATGCAGGGTACCACTGATAGGTCTAGCAGCGTTGTGTACCAGGGTTGCCTTGCCCAAGTTGGTGCTATCAATATGAGTTTGAGTTTGCTTTGACTGAGTTTGTTTACCAGGTAAGGAAGGAGAGGGAGAGGAGGAAAAGCGTAAGCAAATATCCCTGACCAGTTCATCCATAGGGCATTGCCTTGGGATTGTTTGTGTGGGTATCTGGATGCGAAGTTTTGGCATTTTGCGTTCTCCCTTGTCGCAAACAAGTCTATCTGAGGTGTTCCCCAGAGTTTGAAATAAGTGTTCAGTATTTGGGGGTGAATTTCCCATTCGTGGACCTGTTGGTGATCTCGAGAGAGATTGTCTGCGAGTTGATTTTGTATCCCTGGTATAAACTGTGCAATTAGGCGAATTTGGTTGTGAATTGCCCAATGCCAAATTTTTTGTGCTAACATGCTTAACTGCGTGGAGTGCGTCCCTCCCTGCTTGTTTAGATAATACATTGTTGTCATGTTGTCTGTTTTGACGAGAATGTATTTGTGAACTATTATTGGTTGGAAAGCTTTTAGTGCTTGAAAAACTGCAAGAAGTTCTAGGTGATTGATATGCAGTTTTGTTTGATGTACGTTCCATTGTCCTTGTATGCTGTGTTGATCGAGGTGTGCTCCCCACCCTGTCATGGAAGCATCTGTTGTTATTACGTATTGTGGCACTGGGTCTTGAAAAGGCCGCCCCTTGTTTAAATTTATGTTGTTCCACCACAGAAGCGAGAGGTAAGTTTGGCGGTCTATTAACACCAGATCTAGAAGGTGACCCTGTGCTTGAGACCACTGTGATGCTAGGCATTGTTGTAAGGGCCTCATGTGCAGTCTTGCGTTTGGGACAATGGCTATGCATGATGACATCATGCCTAGGAGTTGTAATACCATCTTTGCTTGTATCTTTTGTGTTGGATACATGCGTTGTATGATGGTGTTGAAATTTTGAATTCTTTGTGGACTTGGAGTGGCTACTCCCTTTGATGTGTCTATTATGGCTCCCAGGTATTGTTGTACCTTGCGTGGCCGAATCTTGGATTTTGTGAAATTGACGGTGAACCCTAGTTTGAAGAGGGTTTGTATGATATGATTTGTGTGATTTGAGCACTCTATTAACGAATGGGCCTTGATTAGCCAGTCGTCTAGATATGGGAACACATGTATTTGCTGCCTTCTGATGTGTGCAGCGACTACCGCTAGACATTTGGTAAATACTCTTGGTGCGGTTGTTAATCCGAAAGGCAGTACCTTGAATTGGTAATGTATTCCTTTGAATACAAACCTTAGGTATTTCCTGTGCGATGGGTGAATTGGTATATGGAAATAAGCATCCTTGAGGTCTAAAGTTGCCATGTAGTCGTGCAGCTTTAGCAATGGCAATACTTCTTGTAGTGTGACCATGTGGAAGTGGTCTGATTTGATGAAAGTGTTGACTACTCTGAGGTCTAGGATTGGTCTCAGTGTTTTGTCCTTCTTTGGTATCAGAAAGTACAGTGAGTAAACTCCTGTGTTTATTTGTGTGTTTGGCACTAATTCGATTGCATTCTTTTGCAATAGTGCCTGCACTTCTATCTCTAGGAGATTGGAATGGTGTGTTGTTAAATTTTGTGCTTTTGGTGGTATGTTTGGAGGGAACTGTAGAAATTCTATGCAGTAACCATGTTGGATAATTGCTAGAACCCAAGTGTCTGTAGTGATTTTCTCCCATGCTCTGTAATAATGACCTATTCGTCCCCCCACTGGTGTTGTGTGGAGGGGGTGAGTGACATGTGAGTCACTGTTTAGTAGTAGGGGTTTTGGGGCTTTGGAATCTTCCTCTATTTCTAGGGAATTGCCCTCCTCTATATTGTCCCCGAAAACCTCCTCTATACTGTCCTTGGTAACTGGACGGTGTGGCTTGTGAGGTGCTGGCTTGTGTGCTTTGACCCCGAAACCCCCCTCGAAAGGGCGGTTTACGGAATGAGCTGTAATTCCCTCTGCTCTGCGGGGAGTAGAGTGCGCCCATGGCTTTGGCAGTGTCCGTATCTTTTTTGAGTTTCTCAATCGCTGTGTCCACTTCTGGACCGAACAGTTCTTTTTCATTAAAAGGCATATTGAGAACTGCTTGTTGAATCTCTGGTTTAAATCCAGACGTTCGGAGCCATGCATGCCTTCTGATAGTTACAGATGTATTAATTGTCCGTGCAGCTGTATCTGCAGCGTCCATGGAGGAGCGGATCTGGTTGTTGGAGATGGCCTGTCCCTCCTCAACCACTTGTTTTGCCCTATTTTGGAAGTCTTTGGGCAGATGTTCAATGAGATGTTGCATCTCGTCCCAGTGGGCTCTGTCATAGCGCGCAAGTAGTGCCTGGGAGTTCGCGATGCGCCACTGGTTTGCAGCTTGTGCTGCGACTCTTTTACCAGCTGCATCAAACTTGCGGCTTTCTTTATCTGGGGGTGGTGCATCTCCAGATGTGTGAGAGTTGGCCCTTTTCCTAGCTGCTCCTACAACAACAGAGTCTGGTGGCAGCTGTGTTGTGATGAAAGCCGGGTCTGTAGGAGGCGGCTTATACTTTTTTTCCACCCTTGGTGTGATTGCCCTACTTTTGACCGGGTCCTTAAATATGTCTTTTGCGTGCCGGAGCATACCAGGGAGCATAGGCAGGCTTTGGTAGGAGCTGTGGGTGGAGGAGAGTGTGTTGAACAGGAAATCATCCTCGACCTGTTCTGAGTGGAGGCTTACGTTGTGAAATTGTGCTGCTCTAGCCACCACCTGAGAGTACGCGGTGCTGTCTTCTGGTGGAGATGGTTTTGTAGGGTATGCCTCTGGGCTGTTATCTGACACTGGGGCGTCGTATAGGTCCCATGCGTCCTGGTCTTGGTCACCCTGGCTCATGGTGATGTGAGCTGGGGAGTGTGATGGCGTTTGTGCTGGTGAAACGTTAATCACGGGCGGAGGAGAGGGTGGTGGTGTAACTCTTTTCACCACTTTTGGTTGTGGTGCTTGTTCCGTCTGGAACTCCAACCTTCTCTTTCTCCTAATGGGGGGAAGGGTGCTTATTTTTCCTGTCCCCTGCTGAATGAAGATACGCTTTTGCGTATGGTCCGCATCCGTTGCTTGTAGCTCTTCCTCAAACCTATGCTTCTGCATTTGGGAGGTGAGCGAGTGCTCTTCTGTATAAGAGCCTGAAGCTGGGTCGCTTGCAGTTTGTTTCGGCGTCGAAACTGTGTCTGCGTGTTTTTTCGGCTCCGAGGTGACTTTTTTTCTTTTCGGGGCCGAAACCTCTCGGCGTCGATCTGTTTCGGTGCCGCTGTCTCGGCGTCGAGCCGTGTCCACACCGGCATCTCGGTGTCGAGGCTTGTCTCCAGCACTTTCTCGGTCCCGAGAAGGCTGCGTGCCGGTGTCTCGACCGGAGTCGGACGATCTCGGCACTGTTTGGGCCTTTTTCGGTGCTGACGGTCGGTCACCGATTTTATGGGTTGAGCCATGGCCTGATGGCAGTGGCGTCCCCTGGGCCTTGTAAATGTTTCTTTGTGTGGTTTTCGACGTCTTACTCACGGTTTGTGTATCGTCGAATCCTTCGGAGTCTGAGTCTTGGATCGAGAAGGTACCTTCCTCTTCCTGTTCCTCGAACTCCCGTCGGGCTGTCGGTGCGGACGCCATTTGAAGTCTTCTGGCTCGACGGTCTCTGAGTGTTTTTCTGGACCGGAACGCACGACAGGCCTCGCAGGTGTCTTCGCTGTGCTCAGGTGACAGGCACAGGTTGCAGACCAAGTGTTGGTCTGTGTAGGGGTATTTATTGTGGCATTTGGGGCAGAAACGGAACGGGGTCCGTTCCATCGGCGTTCTTCAGCACGCGGTCGGGCCGACCAGGCCCCGACGGAGGATCGAAAAATTACCCCGAAGGGCACCGGAGCTCTTCGATCTTCGATGCGGTGTTGAATGTAAGTATGCCGATCCCGAACGCAACAATACCGACGAAAATCTTCCGAAATTAACTATTTTTTCTGTTCCGAAACTCGGAGCGACAGGAACACGTCCGAACCCGATGGCGGAAAAAAAACAATCGAGGATGGAGTCGACGCCCATGCGCAATGGAGACAAAAGGAGGAGTCACTCGGTCCCGTGACTCGAAAGACTTCTTCGAAGAAAAACAACTTGTAACACTCCGGCCCAACACCAGATGGCGAGCTATTGCAGAACATGCGTATCTACAGCGACAGATGCCATCGAACATGTCTTACCTTCTAACTACCTCCCCTCCCCCAATGAAAGATTGTGACCTCCTATTTTCTGGCTTTATTTGATCTAGTCACATCGCTTCAATATATCTTCCGGTTTGTACTTGGTTAGATTTAAAGTGGAGTTTGTCTTTCTGCTTACCAACAGATCCTCTCCAAATTCAAAGTTGCATGCAAGTAAGGTGGATTTCCTCAGCTGTGTCTCCTAACAAGCTTGTTGTTAGAAATGGGGTCTCTAGTTGGCAGTCGGTTTGCACCCTGTCCAAGTAGGGACCCTCACTCTAGTCAGGGTAAGGGAGATACCTTCTCAGATAACCCCTGCTCACCCCCTTGGTAGCTTGGCACGAGCAGTCAGGCTTCTCTCAGAAGCAATGTGTAAAGTATTTGCACATAACACACAGTAATAAGTGAAAACACTACAAGAGGACACCACACCAGTTTTAGAAAAATAGCCAATATTTATCTATGTAAAACAAGACCAAATACGATAAAAATCCAACATACAGTAATAAAAATATGAATTCTGCAGATTTACAAAAAAATGAAGTACCTTAAAGTCGATAGCTCCACCTGGGGCTATCACGGCGTCGTGATCAGCAAAACCAACAGTTCAGGCAGGCCGCAGCGTTGCATGCTACACTATTTGATGAATTATAGACGGTGTAGTCATCCATCACCTTGATTTAGTTAGACCACAACACCATGTTACTATGTAAATGCCCACTTAACAGCTAAGGTGTACACTCATATCACCTTTCGTTTATCATCAAGGTTCGTGCATGGTTGCAGAGGCAGGGGGAAAGGGCTGCTCCAGCTCAGGCCTCAGAGCATGTGCACGCTGCAGCAGAGAAACACTTAGCTTTCAGAAAAGTCTTCATGCTTCACAGAAAAGAGAGACAGAGTGCAAATGAAAGTAATTGTCCTGCACAAGGGTTGAGCCTCTTTGAGAACAGGGCCAATTTGCGCAAACCAAAACACACCTATGGTGTGAAACAACAAGTTACTTACCTTTGGTAGCGCCTTATCTGGTAGCGACTGTAACAAGCTGCAGAATCCTTACCTTAGAATTATCCCAGGTGCCAGACTGGATCCGGAAGATTTTTCTCGAGCAGTACTCCTGCATGCCAGTAGGTGACATTGACTGGTTGCACGTGCGCCGTCAGTGTCATTCTATCTGGATGTGACATCTGCAGCCCCTTTATAGGTGCACCCAGGCACGAGGACATCAGTTTTCTTTTCACGACTTTCCTCACCAGAAGCGCGGAGCCATGAGGAACACTGACCACTGGTACAGAAAAGTAGGACTCTGAAAGGGATATAGCTCTGTCCCTAGAAATCCATTGGTAGAACAGGGAGAATGGGTGGGCCAGTAAGGAATCTGCCGCTAGATATAGTCGCTACCAGATAAGGGGTTACCAAAGGTAAGTAATTTGTTCATCTGATAGAGACTTCTAGCTGCAGTTTTGTTACAGTAGAATAGATACCCAAGCAATACCTTCCCCGGAGGTGGATGTGTGGACTAATTTCAAATGAGGAAGTCCTGCAAAATCGAAAGGGCAAAACGCCCACCACGACAGACCTGACTGTCCAGGCAGTAATATTTAGTAGACGCGTACAGGGAGGCTATGCAGCTATCCAGGACTGGAACTCTGCGTGTTAACACAATGGTCGCAGCTTTGGCTCTGGTAGAATGAGCGTGCAAGCCCTAAGGGAGTTGCTTCTTAGCCAATGAGTAGCAGATTTTAATGCAGAGCACGACCCATCTGGAGATGGTCTTTTCTGCACAGCACAACCCTTGCTAGTTCCGACATATGGCAAGCCAAGTTAATCTTCCACCCAGAAATCGCGTGTGCTGTCAAGGTAGAATGACAATGCTCGTTTGGGGTCCAGACGATGGGGGCGCTCCTCATCCTTGAAAAGGTTAAGGTGGAGCATTAAAAGTAGAATGGATTGACCTATATTGAAGGGTGTGACCTCCTTTGGAAGAAAGGAAGCCTATGTACAAAGTACCACTTTGTCAGGATGAATAGAGAGAGAGGGTGGCTTAGATGCTCACTAACTCGTTGGGTCGATGTTACAGCCAAGAGACAGGGGGCAATTATGAAACGCCTCAAGAATGTGAAAACCAGATTCAAGTCCCACTGAGACATGATAAAGGGAGAAAGGGGAAAAATATGAACTATCCCTTTCAAGAACCTATGTACAATAGGAGATTTGAAAAGAGAGAGTTGATCAGGTAATCTGAGAAACACAGAGTTAGCTGACAGATAACCTTTAGGAGTGCCCAGAGCATGGCAAGAGATAGAATGAAAAGAAGAACCTGAGAAAGAGAGGCAGAAAGGGGCTCAACATTTCTGTCAGAACACCAGGCAACAAATGTTTCCAAAGGCATGTCTTGATGGAGGAAACCCTTGCTGCCAGGATGAACTCACAGACTTCGAGGCGAAGGTCAAAGATTGCAAACAGCTGCTGCTCAATCTCCTCGCAAGTAAGTAAACACTGGCCAAGTTCAGGTGTAGAACCCTCCCCTGCTGCTGTGACAGAAGATTCTCCCCAAGAGGAAGCCTGATCAAAGGATTGATTGCCATGCTCAGTAGATCAGGATACCAGACACTCTGTGCCCAATCCAGTGCCACAAGGATAACTTGGGCCCAGTCGTTCTAGATCTTCTTGAGAACTCTGGGCAGGAATGGTATGGGCGGAAAGGCGTACAGGATGCCAAAGCTCTACTCTGCACAAAAAACAACAGCTGCCTTGGAAACTCCAGGGTGCAAAACTGCTAACACTGCGCATTCCCGACATAGGCAAACAGATCTAACCAAGGCTCTCCCCACTGCTCAAAGAGACCTTGCACCATAATCCGCTAAGTAACTGCAACCGATTTTGTCCACCCTGGCTTTTACAGAACCTGCCAGGTTAAGCCTGAAAACTGCACGCTCAGAACAGCTCTGATTAAAGGGAGCATCTGAGAGGGAGCCAGGTGTGACTTCGGCATGTTTATAGTGAACCCCAGCAGGAGGTCCACCATAGTCTGGTGGTCGGAGACAACAACTGCCAGTCGTCGAGATAGGGGAAGACTGACACCCCTGATTTTCAAATGCGAGCTGCAACCCCCACCATCACCTTGGTGAACACCTGAGGGGTACTGGTCACTGGTCAGGCCAAAGGGGAGCACATCAAACTTTGGCTGACTGTGAACCACACGTAACATCTGTGGGCAGGCAGCATAGGGATTTAAAAATATGCATCCTGCAGGTCCAATGCTACCATCAGTCTCCTGTGGTCCAGGGCAGACGAAACCTGAGCCAATATGAGCATCCTGAATTTCTCCTTCTTGAGTAAGTAGTTGAGGTACCGCAGGCTAGGATAGGACGAAGGCCTCTGTTCTTCTTCCACACCATAAAGTAGCAGGAATAACAACCACAACCTACTTCTGGAGTCACGACCCTCTCTATAGCTCCCTTGGCCAAGAGAATTGCAACTTCCTTGCCAAGACTGAAAAGATGATCCTCCGTCAGCCTGCCTTGGGATGGGGGCCTTGGGTAGTCACGAAGAAGAGGGAGTAGCCACTTTGGTCTATATTCAAAACCCACCTGTCCGATGTTATGAAATGCTAGTGGAGCAGGTGATGGTGAGCCATGCCTGTAACTGGACGTCCATTGTGGTATAAGGGGAGATTAGGAGGGTTTGGAGGCTGGTGCTGCGATGGCAGTCCTTGGGGTGGGGGGTGTGGGTGTAATGGGATTGGGTCAGGGTTGGACTGGCCCAACCTCTGGCTGCTTGATCCACAAGGTCTGTGGATACTGTACCCTTGGCCACGAAGAGGCGCAGCACTGTGGTGGGAGAGTACTGGCAGAGCTCGGGAGAAAAGTGGACTGGGGTTCACGCGGGTTGGAAAATAAGCCCAAGGATCAGTCTTTCTTTAAAATGTTCTAGTTTCCGAAGGGACGGGAGCCATCCCAGGGCATGCTCATCAAAGAAGATGTGACATCTCCTGAAAAGCCAGTAGAACATAGCAAGGCATAGGCCTAAGGGCCACCGTTGACAAAACCGCTCTGCCCAGCAAGTCGGCTGTGTTGAGTCTGCAGCGAATTGTGAACTTTAGTGCATCTCTCCCATCTGCTACAGCTTGAAGAGCACGTTCTGGGCCTCCCTTGTGACCGCAGGCAGCACTTACATAACTGTATCCCACAGAGCGTGGGAGTAGCGGGGCAAAAGGCACACAGTACTCACAGACCACAATGCCAAGATGGCGGTGAAAACATGTTCTTTCCAAGTGTCTCCAGCCTCTTGGATTCTCTGTCCGGTGGAGCAGTAGAGAACACACCAAGGCTGGTATGGGAGGTGGAAGCTTGAACCACCCAACTCTCAGGGGTGGGGTGTTGAGAGAGGAAACTTGGGTCCCCTGGGGCAGGCGCGACAGGTGATTATCCTAATCACAGGAGCCCCTATGTTGGGTTTTGACCTAGAACCCAAAACAAAATCTGTGAGAGCCTCATTAAATGGGAGAAGCGGTTCAGATGGGGAGAATCCTGGCTGAGGCACCTCTGTCAAGACACTGGTCTTCACCACCGAGGGCAACTGGCGGTCAAAGATCTCTACTGCCTTTCCACCCCACCATTGCAACAGACGCTCTCTCCTCCGTAGCCACAGTAGGGAAAGAACCATGCCAGCATCTGGAGAAGTTTCCAGGCCACTAGTTTCATCCAGTTTCTCACACCAGTCCATCTCTTCTTCACAGGGCTGGACATTCTCAGGGTCCACTGACCCTCTACCATTCCTACCACAGTCCTAGCCCATAGTAATAGGGCTCGGGATCCAATCTGGGAGGCAAGGCTCCCATGATGCTCCACGGTCTCCGTATCGAAGTCGGAGATCAAAATAGGGATGGTGCTGCCGTTGGGGGCCGGCGGTGCCAGGACGGTCCACATCGGGATCGCACTGGAGAAGGTCGAGTTGGTAGGACTGACTCTGGTCCGGATCCAGAAGTGGATCCTTGGGCCCCACTGGCGCCAGGGCCAGAGCTGCAGATGCAGCACCAACTGGTGTCTCTGCCGACTCTGTAGGGCCTGAAGGTGTGCCGGGGTGGTCGGCCCACCCAAATATGAGGCACATGGCATCAAATGTCTCCTTGAGTTGGGTGGGGGTTGCTTCAGCTCCCGGAAGCTCAGGGAAGCTCAGGGAAGCGCTTAGCCAGCCCAGCTTCAACCATTCAGCAAGTTCTGGAGTGCGGACATGCCTGCATCCCATTGGTCAATAGACACAGAGAAGTCAAAGCATTCCTTTTCTTCTTCTGCCTAGACTTACCAGAGTGTCCCAAAGACTTACAATGGGACGACTATCTTGGACTCCACAGCTGATCCTGGGACTTTCCTGTCGACTAGGACCTCACCCACTGTGGAGTCGCACGGCGGACCACCGTCAGCATGAGTGAGCGCGCCATCAAAGCCTTCAGATTTATCATGTGGCAGCAGGAGCATGACTTTGGGTTGTGGTTGCTCTAGAGGTACCACAGGCAAACAAGGTGCAGGTCTGTCACAGACAACAGACAGCCGAAGGACTTGAAGTCGGCCTTCTTTGATGACATCCTGCCACATCAGGAGGGAAATCTCAAAAAAACTTCAACAAAACATCAAAAACAAGTTCAGTCAAAAAGTGACTGAAAGGGTAGCTGCACTAGCTGGAGCAGAAACAAAAGAACTGATGTCAGCGCACCTGGGCGGCACCTATATGGGGGCCACAGATGTCACTTCCGGCATGGACAAAACAGATGATGCACACGGAGCTGATAGATGCCGCCTACCAGTGGATCCAGTCTGGCTCCTGGGATAATTCTAAGGTAAGGAATCTGCAGCTAGAAGTCTCTATCAGATTCCAGACACACAAAGCTCTGGGAAAGTAAAAGCACATTATGGCTCTTGTAAAAGAGTGTACGACGTTGAGGAGGGTGTGGTAGTGATTGAAAACAATCAGAAAGAACTTATTTTTAGAAAAAAATCTTGAGAGTGTCCACCTCTTCTTAAAATAAATCTTAATATCTTTCAGTTCCTACAAAAACAAAAGCACTAGGACACAGACAGTGCTGGCCCTGTCATAGTGCTTTTTTTCTTTTGCTGAGGTGGGCAGAAGGCAACACAAAAGTAGGAATATGGAGGGGGGGGGGAGAGCAAAAAAAGGAACAGCAGGTGGGGTGGGGTGGGAAGAACTTTGGGGGGCAACTAACACAGATGAGGGAGGTTGAGGGAAGGAAGGATGGCGGGAGCAACACACAGTCAGGAGAAGTAAACAAGGGAGCCAGCTGAAAAAGGAGGTGTAGCAGTGGAAAGAAGCAATACGGACAATGGGACAATCGAGGAGGGAGCAACATGGACAAGGAAGACAGGGGCATAAGAACAAAATTGTATTTCAATAGCAGCAAGCTCAGCGGAAGCACAGCAATAAAGCTCAAGCAGTCATGCTCCAGCCAAAAGAAGAGGAAGTGAAGGCAGCAACCCTGGTCAATTAAGAGGAAGTGAATAAGAGTGACAATGAAGCCAACGGATGGTAAGCAATGGGTGGGATGCAAGCCCCTTGTGGTATACAATATCTGTGACAAGCAAGAAGAGTGCATACACTGTCGCAGACGAGACCTCTGAAAAGGAAAACATTTAAGGCAATTGAAACATTATGTTAGGATTGCCATCTGCAGGATAGAAGCCTAAGAAGGGATAAGTACATGATCAAGGTACATAGCAGATCTCCCCGACCTGAAGCTATATGTGGATGAAGAATGTGGAACAAAAAGCTTTTCTACTGTTCCGTCTTTTGAGACAATTGTTTCATTCTCTTTTGTAATGGGAGTGGGGTGGTGGGACTGTTTGAAGTGTAGTTTGCGAGAGCTGGGGAGAGTTGCGCTCCCCCCCACCTGCTGCGAACTGCATGTAAAAACAAAAATATGGCAATTAAATGGCTTTGCTGCCATTTTATTTTCTACCTGTTGCGCAATGCAGTGCCCCCGAACCAAGAGATATGCAGGTGTGTCCTCTGCTGTGATTGGCAGCATGGAGGACTGGAGCAGTGGCTGGCCTGGTGATCCAAACTGCGCATTTCAGTTTGGCCTGCTGTCTTGACCTCTCCATCCTGAGCTGTCATAGACAGCTGGGTTGAGAGCAAGCAAAGGCCTCCAAGGCTTGAAGGAGTGCCCGACAACCCACTCCATCCAATCCTGGCGCTTCTCTCATGCTGGTTAATAGCATGAGGGAAGCATTTAGATTGGTTAGGGCAGCTCCGCTGCAGACTGCAGTTTCCGAACATCTAGGCGGTCGGACAGCAGAGGATAAGTAACATTTATTCTAATTTCATTTATTTTAATTGTTAGTGTAGTTTTATTTTGGGCTTTTGGCAGGAGGTGATGTTTTGTTTAGGGTTTTTTTGGGGGGGAAGCGGTGGGGCACCTTACTCGCCCCAACACTTTCAAAGGTTACCATTCGCCCCTGGTACTCTCTACCGTAGGCTATGCCAGCTAGGGGACAAAGTAGGTAGAGACTGAGGGGAGACAAGCTTTGAATGAATAACACAGAGCGACCATGTATGGAATGTCAGCATCACCAATGTTTCTTCAGAAGTGTTCGAGTAAACCAATACTAGACTGAGAACTACAGAAAAAATGTTTCAGCGCAAATGTGGAGGCGGTTGACGGAGACAATATTACTGCAAAAAGAAAATTTGCTGTGCTTAATGTTGTCTGAGGAAATAACAAAGGCAGATATTAAGGAAAATTATCTAGTCAAAGGACTACTCCTCATAGTCCTGAAAACAACAATTGGCATAAGATGATAACATGCCGGGACATTTACACAGAACTAGAATAGTCGTACAAATGTGACTGGAGATAAGGAAATTAGTAAAAGTGATATAGTTAAGAGTAAAAGTAATTCTTCGTGCAAAGAAGGGTTTATCAAAATTTTCAAAACTGCTCCAAATGGAGGTAGTAGAAAGAAAAGGGGTTGATTCAAGTGTTGCAAAAGTACTAATTTTGAGTAAAGTTGTGAGGGTTCCATAATCACTTCTGGAAAATTAAAGTAAGGGTTGAAGAGATTTGCTACCCCATGAGTAGAAAAGGAGGTATGTGAACAACTGATCCTACCTATTTGAGAAGGGAGGGACCAAATGTTATCAGAAAGGTGCCAGTGTCGATCTCAGACTAAAGATGTGATTAGGATGTATCTTTCAAGTGCAATTTCTTCAGTTGTTGTTGGATTTGGCATCTTTTGTGAGCTATACTTGTATGTACAATGCAATTTTGTCTGATGGTATTAGTGAATTGGGTTATTGTGTAATGTTCTTGCCTAACCTGCTTCAGTGCATTATCGAGGAATAGTGGAGATGGCTAGGGTCGACCTCGCAGATTATTTAGAGATTAAATTGTAGAAAAAATGGGAGACAAGTAAAATGACTCACTATAAATACGGGGAGGGATGTAGCAAACTATTAGCTTGGAAAGCGAATGTGGAGCAGTCCAGAAATACTATTGGGGCCATTCATAATGAAAAAAGTGCAGTATTGTTACAGATGAAAGGGCGATAGAGCAGGCCTTTACCTCTTTCTTTCAAACGCTGCACACAGTTGAGGGTGAGGTACCTGATGACCTGATAGAGAAGTACCTAGATGAAACTGCAGCTCCCTCTCTGCGAGATGAGGTAAGGTAAAAATTAGCAGTAAGGATAAAAGCGAAGGGAGTAGCAAACGCAATCAAGAAATTAAGAAAGGGGAAGGCGGTAGGCCTAGACACTTTACCTAATGTACTATATACTCTATTAAAAGCAGAGCTGTTGCCAGTCTTGGTAGAGGTGAGGAATCACATTTTTGGGGGGAGGATGCCCCCAATTCCTGAAATGAGGCTACCATAAGCTTAATTCTAAAGCCAAGTAAAGACCCAATACGTTGTGAGTCGTAAAGACCAATCTCTTTCCTGAACAAAGACTATAAGATCTACACCCAGATCCTGGCCAAGTGACTGGACAAGATAATGGGGTAGTTAATTCATAAAGATCAGAAAAGTTTCATCATGGGGAGGCAGTTATATGAGTTGACTCATGATCTCTTTGGGGCTATTGATCTAGCCACCAGGGATACTCTCCCACTGGAGGTGCTCACTTCTGACACAGCAAAGGCTTTTGAGAGTCGACTTGCCTTTCTTGCACAGTGTGATCCAGAAATGCATTCTGGGAAAGATCATTTCCAGAGCCACAAGGGGTATTTATAAATCTGTCTGAGCAGTTTAAGATCAGAGGAGGAACCCGATAAGAGTGCTCAATTTCTCCCCTGCTCTTTAACCTCTATATAGATCCACTGGCCATTAAAATCAGGTTCAACCTGGGTATCTTTCCTTTTGAATGTTATGGGTGAGAGAAGAAGGTGGCCTTATATGTCGATGACCTAATGATCTACACAAAAGACTTTGAAGCCTCGTTACCAGTGATACTTAACATATTAGAAGATTTCAGGAAGGCATCAGGCTACAATGTCAATCAGCAAAAAACAGAAATTTATGCTATGAAGCATCAAGTATAGCGTCCCCTTGGTAAAACAAGAGATTATTTAGGTACTTAGGGGCTCAAGTGACGGTGGACCTGGACAAAACCGCATCGATACATTTTAGCAAAGTTGTAAAAGCGTCCAGAAAAATGCTCTAGGTGTGGGGTGGGCTTCCACTGTCTTTTTCTAGATCTAATATTCTGAAAATGTTGATTCTTCTGAAATGTACTTTCCTTTTCAATGAAATAACTTTGGAATTTAAAGCAGCATAGATAAAGAAGCTGCAGAGGGGAGTAAGCAGTTTAATTTGGTCTGCAAGGGGGGGCAAGAATGGCAGAGCGGAAGCTGTGCAGGAAAAAGGAGCAGGGAGGAATAGCAAGCCCTGATTTCTACAGTTACTGCCTGGCTTTTCAACTAAAAAAAATATAAGAGGCCACCTTTTGAACAGGTCCACCTTGACCCCCCTATTTAGGCCTTTGATTAACCATCCATTCAAGGAGGGGGATCATCTTCTATACAAATTTGGCCACCCAAAGTACTTCAAGAATGTTAAACTAAAGATTCTAGAGGCTGCATGTAGAGTTTGGCAACATGTCAGGCAGATACTTGGAATATCAAATTACAGCAGTTTTGACCAATCTGGGATTACACAGGAACCCCAGAATGCCTTACAGTCAAGCTAGCTACCACACTGAGGGAGAATGGTATTATTAACTGGGGACAGTACATTGGGGACGTTGTCCAAGTTAAAATACTATCAGTTGGCGAGTTACAAAGACTTTTAAAAAAATTAGAAAGCAGTTAGTATCTGGGAAGAAAAAATGCAAGAAGGACCGCTTAGGCGTAAAGAGGTTTCACAATGGTACTGGATGTTGGTAGATCCTGGGAGGAAGAATTCAGCTCGCCAATGGAGCTCTGTGGCAGGGACCTGCCATCGAGGAACGTTACGACATTATGGCAAGTATCAATATCTATGCTTTGGAAAATACAGGGAGTGCAGAATTATTAGGCAAGTTGTATTTTTGAGGATTAATTTTATTATTGAACAACAACCATGTTCTCAATGAACCCAAAAAACTCATTAATATCAAAGCTGAATATTTTTGGAAGTAGTTTTTAGTTTGTTTTTAGTTTTAGCTATGTTAGGGGGATATCTGTGTGTGCAGGTGACTATTACTGTGCATAATTATTAGGCAACTTAACAACAAAAAATATATACCCATTTCAATTATTTATTATTACCAGTGAAACCAATATAACATCTCAACATTCACAAATATACATTTCTGACATTCAAAAACAAAACAAAAACAAATCAGTGACCAATATAGCCACATTTCTTTGCAAGGACACTCAAAAGCCTGCCATCCATGGATTCTGTCAGTGTTTTGATCTGTTCACCATCAACATTGCGTGCAGGAGCAACCACAGCCTCCCAGACACTGTTCAGAGAGGTGTACTGTT
The DNA here is from genome assembly GCF_031143425.1 of Pleurodeles waltl. Lineage (NCBI taxonomy): Eukaryota > Metazoa > Chordata > Amphibia > Caudata > Salamandridae > Pleurodeles > Pleurodeles waltl. Next base: position 586,651,801 of record NC_090442.1, read on the forward strand.
TTCCCTCCTTGTAAATCTCACATTTGATGATGGACCACAGGTTCTCAATGGGGTTCAGATCAGGTGAACAAGGAGGCCATGTCATTAGATTTCCTTCTTTTATACCCTTTCTTGCCAGCCACGCTGTGGAGTACTTGGACGCGTGTGATGGAGCATTGTCCTGCATGAAAATCATCTTTTTCTTGAAGGATGCAGACTTCTTCCTGTACCACTGCTTGAAGAAGGTGTCTTCCAGGAACTGGCAGTAGGACTGGGAGTTGAGCTTGACTCCATCCTCAACTCGAAAAGGCCCCACAAGCTCATCTTTGATGATACCAGCCCAAACCAGTACTCCACCTCCACCTTGCTGGCGTCTGAGTCGGACTGGAGCTCTCTGCCCTTTACCAATCCAGCCACGGGCCCATCCATCTGGCCCATCAAGACTCACTCTCATTTCATCAGTCCATAAAACCTTAGAAAAATCAGTCTTGAGATATTTCTTGGCCCAGTCTTGACGTTTCAGCTTGTGTGTCTTGTTCAGTGGTGGTCGTCTTTCAGCCTTTCTTACCTTGGCCATGTCTCTGAGTATTGCACACCTTGTGCTTTTGGGCACTCCAGTGATGTTGCAGCTCTGAAATATGGCCAAACTGGTGGCAAGTGGCATCGTGGCAGCTGCACGCTTGACTTTTCTCAGTTCATGGGCAGTTATTTTGCGCCTTGGTTTTTCCACACGCTTCTTGCGACCCTGTTGACTATTTTGAAAGAAACGCTTGATTGTTCGATGATCACGCTTCAGAAGCTTTGCAATTTTAAGAGTGCTGCATCCCTCTGCAAGATATCTCACTATTTTTGACTTTTCTGAGCCTGTCAAGTCCTTCTTTTGACCCATTTTGCCAAAGGAAAGGAAGTTGCCTAATAATTATGCACATCTGATATAGGGTGTTGATATCATTAGACCACACCCCTTCTCATTACAGAGATGCACATCACCTAATATGCTTAATTGGTAGTAGGCTTTCGGGCCTATACAGCTTGGAGTAAGACAACATGAATAAAGAGGATGATGTGGTCAAAATACTCATTTGCCTAATAATTCTGCACTCCCTGTATGTAAATCTGCACCATTAAGGAGAAACCATCTTTTCACAGTACACAGTGCATTTTGGACCCTGAAAAAACTGGCAAAAATGAGGGGGCAAGGAGAGAAGTGTTGTCCTAAGTGTGATATGTTCTGGCAGTGTCCTGCAATACAGGTTTTTTGTCAGGAGGTTGGTATGGTGCTGTTAGGACCTAGAAGTAGAGGTAAGCCTTCCCTTTGTGATGGTTTAGAGGATGGCAGGCCTTTTACAAAAATGCACAAGTCTCAGAAACACTTACTTTTCTTACTAATATTATTAGCACGAAGTGAGATATGCATGACGTGGGTGCTCCCTTCTCCCCCGACACTATTAGAGCGGAATAGCTCTGTAATAAGGATTAACCAGCTACATAGAAATACTTCTCGATCAACAATAGTAAAATTCTGGGAGTTATGGGAAAAAAGGTACAAATGACAATGCTGTGGGGTGTGTCCAATGATTAAGGGGCTCATTTTGAGTGTGGCGGTCTATAGACTGCCACATTACAACCCCTGGCAGGCCAGTTCCACCAGGGTATTGGATCACGGCGGTCTAGCGGAGGTCCTTATCTGCCAGGGCAGAGCTGTGGGGATTACGACCTCATTCTCTGCCAGCGGCTTCATGGTGGTAGCAACCGGTGCAGGGAGCCACAAGGGGGCCATTGCAGTTGGCATGGGCAGTGCGGGGTGGGGGGCCCCTGGCCAGCACCATCGTAATGTTCACTGTCTGCTTTGCTGGTGCATTGCAGGCAACAGCATTGCCGCCAGTTTGATTACGAGCCTGGGACAATGCTGTAGCCTGTTCCCACTAGGCCAAAGGGTGGAATCCTAGGTTTCCACCCACGGACCTTGCAGGAAACCCATTATAGCTCCAGCAGGGAGGTCACCGCACAGGCGACGGCCACCCAGCAGGAGTTTGGCAGATGGAGTTTGGCAGACGGAGTTTGGCAGACGGAGTTTTCTGTCTGCCAACCTCATAATCAACCCCTAAGTGTCTATACCGATAGCCCTGTCAGCGGGAAAGTTAAGCAGAAGTTTCCCACTAAAAATTATCTTCCCAGTTTTGGGCTGGTCTGGTCGAGAGTAGCTTGTGAGCCCTGTCAAGGTGGGTGGACATGGCTTTCTCCTCCCCTCCGTGGGGGACTCTCTGCTTTCGCTAATGCTTCAGTCCTCCCTTACCCTATGGAAGACACAAATGAGGACCCAAAAGAAAAGGATTGGGCTGTCAGAAGAGAAGTAAAAACAATTTCTTTATATTTTGATGACAGGCTTTCACTTTCTAATATAGCAAAATAAATTGCTTTAATTTCACTCCAAGCTTCACGAAAAAAACTATTTGTTATAGAATTCAACCAGAGGAGGCCAGTTAAAAAAAAACATATTTCAAAATGTATTACATTTATTGTGGGGTGTGATATAATATCCATTTATTGAGAAAAAACATACAATGAAATTGAACTACCTAATGAAATATAGGTGAAAGTGTTCCTTTTAAACCAATATGAATTGTTCTAAACTATACCAATTGAGTGTTGGCATTTCGTCTATACGGATGAAACTTTGACACAGGAATCGAGCAATAGTTTTTTTATATACTTCTATTTCCAAACAAACAAATTTGGATGCATTAAGCTGGCAACTCATTTCTTTTGTCTGTGTAATATGGGATACTGAAAACTGTTGGAGCATGTGAATTCATTGAAGTATGAAAAATGGAGCATCCATCCCAGATGTATCCAGTTGTTGAAAAACTGAAATATCTTTGAAAGAGGCATGAAAGAAAAGATCGCTAATTTTAATAATCCCAAATTGAGCACCACATTATATCCATTTGGAAGATGCCAACCAGGAAAAAAATGATCATTCAGATAGTGGAGTTTCTGTATTAATGTTTGGAAACTGTAGCACGATATGAAGCTGAGTCTAACTCTTTATTAGGGGTAATTAGAGACATATAATGTGCTTTCATTAGGAGATTTGGCCTGAATTAATAAACCTAGATAACTTATCTTCATCAATGTCCTTGAGCACAGGTTATAAAATTGCACTATAATTAAAAAGAAGTATCAGTCATAAACGATCTGGTTTGGATGGTCACTGAAGCCACATAATATAAATGGAGATTAATTTAAGAATGGCCAGTTCATCCAATTGCTTGGAAGGTTTACATATTTGAATGGATACGTGTATTTTCGCTTTGTTAGCTAAAATAAAGCTTAGAAAAATAGTGTTAGTCTTAACAAAAAATGTGTTACAAAAAGGCAAGGAAAGCCCATAATAAATACTGAAAAGACATTTTAATCAAATAGATCTGATCAAATTGTAGGAAGCACAAGCTTTTCCCATTTTGAGAACAGCCTTTTCATTTTACAGATGAGCAGTACATAATTACTGAATAAATGAATAACATGAGCACATCTTTATAAAACATCTCAGTTTCTACAAGAAATACTAAATGTTCTGGCGCTAGGCTCAAAAAAACTATACATGATACACCATCACTTACTGAGTGATTTTCCAATGATGTGCTGGATAAACGTCTTAAGCAAGATATGGGTCTTTAACCCTCATGGGTACAACAGACCGACTTCAGTAGATTGATGGTTGGTTATACAGAAACAAATTGCTATGGGTGGCTGTCACTGAGGACCTCTAGCTTGAACAGCAGATTCTACATCTTGTTATTCACTTCTATGACATAGCAACAGTGGGTAATATTTGTTACCCAGTGTTGCTATGTCACAAAAGAATTCCAACACTTGCTCTCGACTTTGATGGAGGGCAGAGGGAACACCTTCACAATGGCGTGAGTGAAATTAAGCAGAGGGTGGTACACCTGTGCGTAACAGCTGAAAACAGATGGCAGATGATTTTAGGCGCCATATATGTCACATAAATATACATGAGTAAAATGAGAATAATGCAGGTTTTTATATCTGTGGGTTCTGAGTGACATCATAGACAACTCAAACTTCATTTTCGTTGACACTTTTATGTCACTCGGAACCCCATGGTGAAAAACATCTGCCTCATTCACTATTACCCATCTATAATTCTATTTGTAGATGCTGAGCAAGGAATCCGTGATGCTCAAGATGTGTCCGATAGGTTCAGTAAGTGTTAATCAGAAGTTGTATTGCTAAAGGAGCAAGTAGAAGATTTGGAAAATTGGAAAATAAGTAATTCCTTAAGACATTATGGCCTTCCTGAAAGGAGAAAATAGCTTGATCTTCTTAAAACCGTTGGCCGTTCTTTAGGTGGCTTCCAGAGATTCCCCTATTATTCTGCTACGGGCTCACTATCTTCGTAAAAAGTTCAATTCAAGTGGAAAAATGCCAATCCCAGGGGCATCATCTTGAGGTTCCTCGGATGCTCTGAATGAGGTTTGCTTATAATAAAGTGGAAGGGAATAAGATACAGTATTGTTGATCCTTGTTAAATCATGATAGCTCACTATGGGAAAGCTGCATCATTTGACAAGCCAACCAACCTTAAAGACTATGTGAAAAAAACAAAGTGGAAGGGATGGACATTTCAACAACATTTCTTTTACACAGAGTGCAGATTAAATAGTCCTTTCTATGTGTTTTATTTTACGTTTAAAGTGTTTTCATATTCCACTACCCTTTTTAGTGTTATTATACTTCAAATAGGCCTTTGTTTTACTGATATTGTTGGGTAGTGCTCAGTTTGAAAACAGCATGTTTGAGCAATTTTAAAATTATATCTTGGAATTGGCACTTCTATAGCCCTCTTGCAAGAATCTCAGAAGCAAAAAAAGCCATGAGTTAGTATTTTTTTCTTTCCACCAGCTGTTACTCGTAAAGGTGGGGTTATGAGTCTGTAGGCAATACATAAATGTTGAGCTTTTTTCTCAGGCAGGTGGGTTTTGTTAGATGATTTTTAATGAGACATCCAAAACTGGAAACAATTACAATAAAAATAGAGAAAGAAAAATACCAAATGTGTACAAAAAAGGCAGATATTGAATCAATTGCTATGTGATGTCGCTTGTTTGTAATCTACCACAATCCTGTTTCTTCTTCAGTTTCATATTTTATATAAATCTTTTCACCTGTATTTCAGTTTACTTCACCTGATCCCAGGAGAAGAAGCTTAATTTCGTGCCCTCCAGTTTTGTGCAATCACAAAGCGGGCTACCAAGGAGTGAAATAAGATTGTATTCATAAATCATCAAAATATGCCTCCAATTTGTTTTTCACTAGTGTCCTGGTTTCTGTTCTACAATGCCCTGCACACTTGGCTAAGTACAACCAGTTCCACACTGGACTCTCAGGGCAATAAGGACAAGAAATCAAAGGCTTCACAGGGAGGTATTATGGGGAAAAGTGCTCAGAACACAACAGTCAACCAACAGACACGTCACTGTATTGTGAACCTTTGTGCTTTTAAGTTAAAAGAAAGTTATTTAATTACACAAAAGAACTGATAAACAACGCAGTTCAGCAGAAATACAAGTACCGGGTTGCAGATTATGTTGTGGCATATTTGCAGTTTTCTTCCACCACATCACTGATCAAATGTGTCTTTTTGATCCTGGCTTTTACTGGGCAAAAATGTCCACAGGTTAGACTAATCTGCACACTTGCACATTCTAGTTGCAGGCTATGCCCCACTTACACCAGTTGGCTGGCTTTGCATGTCTCTCGCTGCAGGGGGTGGTGCAGAACTTCACTTCTTAGGGGGCAGCAGTGGGGATTTCTCTTTGGGACAGGGAACCACCAGATGAAGTCAGGGTGGAATGCTTGTGCAGTGGCAATCTACTTCAGCGGTGCGGCCACTTGGCCAGGTGCAGACAGGGGCTCAAGTACATTAGTTGTTTCCTTGAGGCCAAGACATTTGTAATGGTGTTGCTTTAAAGGGCGCAACATTTGGGCAGATATGGGCTTTCCTCTTTAAAGCTGGCCTTAGTGCACACCCTAGAACAGTGGGAGGCTGTTGCCAAAATCAAAACCTAGAATACCATGTACTCTCAGTTTGGCACCCAGGGCATGGAAATGCGATTGCATACCATTCCTGTCCCAAGTATAACTCCCATATTCTCATCTCAAATTTGTATTCAAATAGTTTTTTATCTAACTGTAAGAATTATGAAATTACGACAACAGTATTATTATTGTATCTTGTAGATGGATATCAATCAAATCAATAAAAACATCTCTTAAAAAGTTCTTAAACTAAAACCGCATTCTGTAGGGAATATAACATTTCCGTCACAGCAAAGTCTGTCATGCAAGCAGTTTTAGTTAAAGAACATGCCGTCTACCCAATCAAAACCTATGGTAAAAAATATAAATTTTGGGGGGGTGGTGAGCCATCTTTCAGTACTCTTTTTTTAATGTTTATGTAAAGACAGTTTCATTGTCACACCAGGCATTAAAAAAGGAAGGGAAAATAGATTTGTCACCTGCAGCCATTTAACTCTTGTGGAGGTAAATGAAGGTCATTCTACATAACAGTGTTCAAACATGCTTGAAATAGCAAGCACAGTGTCAAATTTGAAGTAAACATTGGGGTCAAACAGCTGCAAAACTTAAATACATGAAAGTAATAAACTAGCTGATTAATAGCCTGAGCTTTGCAAACGCAGGAAAAATACAGGAATGTTGGACACAACTAATAAGTTTTATTTTGCATTAGTAACCAGAAATCTACTATAAATAGTTTAAAAGAATTACTTGCTTCAGTTGCCCTTGAACTTTCTCCAGTTCTTTCTTCAGCTCCTCAGAGTACCATTTCTCCTCCTGGAAAAAAAGAACAACAACAATAAAATGCTTTTAGAGATGGATATAATGCAGGCAACAGGCCTGGAATCTTATTTCTATGTGTTTTCAAGCATTTAATAATTCACACCTTTAAAAAAACATTTCTAACCTTTAAAGTAGCTTGTAGTTCTTTAACTTCTTGCTGCAACAGGAATGTTTCATCACTGCACACCGACCGTAGGGAAAAAACAAAAAAAGTGAATCAGAAGCCTTTCTCAATATTTAATAAATATACAGAAGTGAAGTATATATGTTCAACCCCTGAATACTTATTACAATTATTTTAGCTCAACTGCTGTTCAGACAAACATCAAGGCACCCCTGTTTGTGCATATATGGAATATCGTACAGCCAGAACTCACTAAACAAGTAGTCACAGATCAACCTCCCCTCTGTTGAGGGTATGCATGGCACGTATGGGTAATCACGCCACTGTTCAATCAAAAATCTTTGTGAATCGCAAAAAAGGCAATTGTATCTCAGGCCAGAGAAACTTCAGGTCTGGCTTCAGTTTTTTGACACTTTCAGGGGAAACATGAAGCTCTGGTAGAGGTGGTGGTTAGTGATTAATTTCTAAAGAGGTGCTAATAGGCAACAGAGGTAAAATAGCAATACTGGAGAGGATGAGTGTGTTTTTAAAGCTGTCTTCTTAGCTAGTCTCACTTTTACTGTTTTGGCATCCCAACGCTGCCTGTCTTTCAGTCTACAAAAGAAGCAGATCTTGCTAGGAAATTGTGAATTTAGGTGTGCATGCTTTGAAATGGTCTGGTCATTCTCAGACGTATTAGACTCACTCACAGACCTTTACAGTTTCAGATGCAGTGAGACTAGCAAATACCCATAACCATGATGAGGTCTTTTAAGCTCTTCATTGCACTGCATTTGTATTGTAAAGGCTGTAAGTCATGATGGTTTGAGCAAAAAAAGAGGGGAGGGAGGCCTCTGCTTCCAATAACAATGCAGTCTTTCACATTTCCCCTCCATTAGGACCCCAAAGCTGCCAGAATAGTCCTGGCTCAGTCATTGACATTTACAGTGCTTACAGACTGAATGTATCTTCACTGAAATGTCCTTGGGTGCCCTAATTGATCTAATACCATGATCTAATTATTTCTTCCACATAACAATAAACTGTATCTTGCATCGTCAACTCTACTCTCCCCCACTGCACAGCAATAGATCCAGTCTTGCAATGCTCTCATTGACTTATATTCCAGTTTCTTAACCTCTGAAAGGGAAGGCACTCACACTCAATGCTACAAACCCACTCAGCATAACATTACATCTTTTTCTCAAGACAGCCACTTAGGACATCCCTGTTCTCCAGAAACCTATGTTGCCTCATCATGCTTTAAACTACTTCATATGTTCTGCCACTTACCACCACTACTTTAAATCACTAGCAGTAATATGATTTCCTAAGCCTACAGCCATATTTTCCAACTCAAACAGATTATAAAGGGTTAGAACAGCTATTGGTCAAACAGCTTACCAGTTATCTCTCTGACAATAACCTACTAAACCCTTTTCAACCTGTCTTCCCCATAGTCCATTTCACAGAGAGTGCTACTGAGACATCTGACAAGTTTCATAACTTCAGCTCACTATAATCACCTCTCTTCTATCCTCATTCTCTTTCAGCATTCAATATAGATCAATCTACCATCCTAGGTGCCTTTCCAAATGTAGACAACGTTACTGATGTACTGGAATAAGGGACCACATCACGGGGAACGGTTTTAAGTGAGGTTTCTGAGGTCCAAAACGTTTTTGTAAGTTATTTTGAGTCATTGTACACAGAAAGCCAGACTTATCAGAGGGTGGCCAACAAGAAGTAGAAGATTTACAGAGGAGTAAATTGGATAATGAAGGGAAGGCAGTTCTGGAGGAGGAGATTCTAGTTAGTGATTTAGTTCAGGCCATTGCTAAAGATAAAAAGGGGAAGGCAGCAGGGCCTGATGATCTGCCGGTTGAATTTTATGTGAAAATGCAAGCTGTTATAGCTCCAGTTTTAACACAGCTTTTTAATTCTGTCTTCAATGGAGAGATTCCCCTCCCCAAGTCTTGGAATGAGGCTGTGATTACCCTGATTTTGAAGCCGGGGAAAGACCCTCTATCTTGCGAGTCATATAGGCCAATTTCCTTATTAATTATTAAATAGTGATTATAAATTATTTTCAAGCATTCTGGCCAATAGGTTAAGTTTGGTAATTGGGGGACTGATTCAGGGTGATCAAAAGGGCTTTCTAGAGGGAAGGTATATGCATGAGTTATCCCATGAATTGGTTGGGGCAATTCATTTAGCAATTGCATGCAAATTACCTCGGGCAGTCATAACATTGGACGCTACTAAAGCCTTTGATAGAGTAAATTGGAAATATTTACTTCGTATTTTGGCTAATCTTAGTTTTGGAGCAAAGGTTTGTGGGGCTTTGAAGACTATTTATAAGATCCCACTAGCTAGGCTATTATTGAATGGGAATTTAACTAAACCCTTTCCTATAACAAGGGGAACGAGGCAGGGATGCCCATTGTCCCCGTTATTATTTTACTTATATAGAGAACCTTTAGCCCGTATGATTAAGAAAGACCCTCTGATTAAACCATTTAGTTATATGGGCTGGGAAAAGAAAATCTCTTTATATGCAGACGATATCATGATTTTTACTAGAGATTTGCCTTCTGCGTTAGAAGGATTAGAGGTTTTAACAAAAGATTTCGGTCAGATGTCAGGGTATGCAGTAAATTTGGCAAAGACAGAAATAATGACTTGGAATATGAATGAAAGGCACTGGTTGATGAAAAAGGAGATGAAGTATTTGGGTATTAAGATATATAATAAACTAGAGGACATCCCAATAGAAAATTTGAAGAGTGTGTTTAAAGAAATAAATAAACTTTTGGCGAGTTGGTCCCATTTACCCTTGACATTATATGGGAGGGGAAATTTTGTTAAAATGTCAATTCTCCCTAAGCTCACTTTTTTCTTCAATATGATTCCATTATATTTTCAGAAGGAAGAGATACATAAAATTCAGGCTAGAATTGATAGTTTCATTTGGTTTTCTAAGGGGGTCAGGACTGTAAGAAAAAAGCTTAGAAGGAAATATGATAAAGGAGGGATCGCGCTTCCTGACCTCCAACTATATGCCTGGGCGTTTCAGTTAAAAAATGCAAAAGATTTGTTATCAGTAAACACGGCAAGTCATTATAGGAGAGCTCTGTTAAAATGTGAGAGGCAGGAAGGGCAGAAATGTATGTACAAGTTTGGTCACCCAAAATTTTACAAACAAGTTAGGCTGAAAACATTACAAGCGGCTGCCTTATTGTGGAAGCAGATAAGGAGCACCACAAATGTATCTTATTATAGCCTTTATGCCCCAATATGGGTCTCTCCAGGTATTCCAGCATGCCTTAAGGACGCCTTATCACAATCTTTACAGGAAGCAGGTATTGAGGAGTGGGGACAGTTACTTCAAGGGGGAAAACTGAGATCTTGGGAGGAATTAGAGATAGAAACACAAAATCCAGTATCCAGGTTTAAATATTATCAGTTGCAAAGCTGGGTTAGGTCATTGCAAGAAAAAGGAACAAATACGAATGAACTAGAAGAGGTATTGGTTAAGGGCTTGTCCGGTAAAAAGGAAATAACAACCTATTATAGACTACTTTTGGATAGCTTAGATAGGGATCTTAATTATCCAGGCTCCCTATGGGACGATTTAGTTTATAGCGATGAAATTAGTGGGCTATGGCAAACGTCTTGGCAACTTCTATACCAGGTGGTAAAACCGGCCTTTTTGAGGACGAACCATCTTTTTGTATTACATAGGGCTTATTATAGCCCGCAGAAAATAGCGGAGGACATTGCTTGTAGGAAATGTGGCTTACTTAAGGCGAATGATATTCACATGTTTGTGTCCTGACTTTTGGTCAGAGGTGTTTGAAATCTTATGTAAAATATTTCAGACTCGATTAATTTGTACTGCAGCATTAATTTTATTTGGTTGGTCCCCAGAGGTACATTATCTGTCTAGTTATAAAAGGAAGCTTTTGTTTTAATTGATTTTGTTGGGCAGACGGGAGATATGTAAAAACTGGACATCTGAAACATCACCTATGTTATCTGCATGGTTGAATGCGATTTCATATATATATGCAGTTTAGATTTGAACCAGGCCGGAGCTAAAATGCAAAAATTATGGGAACCTTGGGTAAAGTGGATGGATCAAGGTACCCATGTTTCCGCAAGTGTCCGATGATTATTTAAGAGCAGAAGGAGATACATTCCGGGAAGGTGTTCTGGGGGTAGCCTTACTCCTCTTTCTGACGTGACTTTCTACTCTGATAGCTGGACCCATCCAGAAGTTCTGGATTCAGGGCGTGGCTTAAATCAGTTCGGAACTGAATGAAGTAAATGAGGACACAAAAAAAAACTTTACTGATGTACTCAATCTTTTTAACTGCAATAGTAACAGCAGCACTCACAAGAGGTACGTAGTAAGTAGGTCGCCTCCTTCCTCTCTCTATACACAACTTAGCTCAGCAACCATCTCCTCCTTATGCGTGTCCTTTTACCTTCATGCAGACAGAAAACAAATGGTTTGCTTTCCTATCTTACTTCCCTAAAATCCAAGCCTTCATCTCTGTCTTTAACAGAATCTACACTGGATGATCCCTCCCTCAAGCATGCTGAATTCATCATAAACTGAGATATTCTATTTCCCTCAATGCTCCGCCATAGCTACTCTTTCCATCACCATTCCGTTGCCCCTTTACACTTCCCATACGCTGTTACTGTTTTCCCCTCTGCCAGGACGCTTACTAGCTATACAGTTTCAGCATGAGTCTACAGCTGGTTAAAGAAGCAAACTATCATATTCCTAATATTCTAGAGAACACCATCACCTCACTTTCCAAATAGGCAAATCTCTCATTAGAGAGATTATGCTCCTACAAAGAGTACTTGTAACAGTCTCTTACTTGATCTTCCACAGTTCTCCTTCTGTTCCAAAGCACATTTGGAGGGTAATGTTACCAGCCTTAACCCTAGCCTGCATTCCTGAAAGAAGCACTCCAAAAATGGTCCACATGTAAACAACTACACCTTTTAGCCCCACTGAAACCCTCCAAATACACGGACAACCCCATTTCAGCAAACCTGTAAAAACATTGAGCATAAGGGGGCAAATGTTCTGAGCACATATCGTCAACTCCTCATTATCTGAAGGCATACTACCCTTCTCCCTCAAATGTGGCCTGCTCCCTGGTTGAACCTGTGGTACAAACATAACAGGATCAATAGAATGAAAATTGTGTAGGAACCCCCTCATGATTTGATCCTTAGATGCCAGAATGACATTTCACTCCATTAGATGGGGTATCTAGCACTGGACAAAAATCATAATTGGTCAGAATACAGGTCAGTCATATATATATATAAATATATATATAAATAATGCCACTTACCCAGTGTACAACTGTTCGTGGTATGAGACGCTGCAGATTCACATGCTGTTCATTATCCTGCCATCTAGTGTTGGGCTCGGAGTGTTACAAGTTGTTACAAGCTCTTCCACTACTTGCTGGGCAAGTTTTTGGTGTACCTTGGGCAAGTGCTATATGATGTCTTGCATCTCATCCCAGTGTGCCCTGTCGTAGCGTGCAAGTAGGGCTTGTGAATTTGCTGTTCGCCATTGATTGGCTGCTTGTGCTGCCACTCGCTTGCCCGCTGCGTCGAATTTTCGACTTTCTTTGTCAGGTGGTGGAGCGTCTCCTGACGATAGAGTTTGCTCTTTTTCTTGACGCCCCTACAACCACGGAGTCCGGTGTGAGTTGCTGTGTTATGAACACAGGATCTGTTGGGGGAGGTTTGTATTTTTTCTCAACTCTAGGCGTGATAGCTCTTCCCTTTACAGGCTCCTGGAAGACCTGTTGCGCATGCTTGAGCATGCCCGGGAGCATCGGCAGACTCTGATAGGAAGCGTGGGTGGATGCCAGAGTGTTAAAAAGGAAGTCATACTCCACTGGCTCTGTGTGCATTGCTACGTTGTGGAACGTAGCTGCCCTGGATAGTACCTGCGTATATGCAGTACTGTCTTCTGGTGGTGACGGCTTTGTTGGATAACATTCTGGACTGTTATCAGATACTGGTGGATCATATAAGTCCCATGCATCAGCATCGTCCTGTGTCATCCCAGTGTGTGTGGGTGACTGCATTATAGGCGTTCCCACTGGTGACAATTGTGGTGAGTGTGGTGGGGACGGTTGTGGTGAGAACATCGGTTGTGGAAATTTGTCTCCAACCACTTTTGCCTTAGTTTGCATTTCTGTCTCCTGAAATGCAAGTTTCCTTTTTGATTTGAGTGGAGGTAAAGTTTGTATCTTGCCAGTCTCTTTTTGAATGTGTAACCTCTGTTGTGTATGGTCAGGTTCCTCCATACCTAACTCTTGCTCAAATCGATGTCTTTCCTTGAGTTGGCAGGAAAGTCCTTGCTCTTCTGTAAAAGAGCTTCTTTTCGGCTCCGAGGCCGCTTTTTTCGGTACCGAAGTTTCGATTAGTCTTTTTCGGTTCCGAGGATATTTTCCGTGGTTTGGTGGATTCAAACTCTCTGTGTCAAAATTGTTCGGTGCCGGATTCTCGACCGGAGTCGGAAGTCTTCGGCAATTCTTTGGCCTTTTTCAGTGCCGTTGTTTGGTCACCTTCCTTTCGGTGGGTTGAGCCATGGCCTGCTGGCGGTGGCGTCCCCATGGCCTTAAATGTTTTGGTATGACCCTGAGTTTTGGACGGGGCAGGTTTACTCACGGTTAGTTGCACCGTCGAGGGTCGTTCACCTTCGGATTCATCCGAGTCCGTCTCTTGGATGGAGATGCTTTCCTCCTCTCCGACGTCAAGCTGTTCTTTCGGTTTCTACACCATTTGTAGTCTTCTTGCGCGTCAATCCCTCAAGGTCTTTTTCGATCGGAACGCTCGGCAAGCTTCGCAAGTATCCTCTCTGTGTTCGGGTGATAAACACAGTTTACAGACCCGGTGCTGGTCTGTATAAGGATACTTTGTGTGACACTTAGGACAGAAACGGAAGGGGGTCCGGTCCATTAGTCTGGGACGAAGGGTGTGGTTGGGCCGACCAGGCCTCGATGAAGAGTGGAAGCCCCGAAGGGCCGCCGAAGCGGTCTTGATGTCTGTGCCGATTCACTAACACTAACCCGGTACGAGCGATAACAATACCGTCAAATTTTTGATATTTTGCTAACTTTCCCGAAATACGGAGCGAAGAGGAACACGTCTGAACCCGATGGCGGAAAGAAAACAATCTAAGATGGAGTCGACGCCCATGCGCAATGGAGCCGAAAGGGAGGAGTCACTCTGTACTGTGACTCGAAAAGACTTCTTCGGAGAAAAACAACTTGTAACACTCCAAGCCCGACACTAGATGGCAGGATAATGCAAAGCATGTGTATCTGCAGATACACATGCCACCGAACATATTTCTGGACCTCTTCTTATGTCCCTATGTAACCGAATTGCCCTCATACCTACGAGACACCAATGATTTTCTAGCCAAGATTCATAATGTTCCATGGCAATCCAATTATTTATTGGTAACCATGGATGTGACTGCACTTTATACCTCCATCATGCACGATTATGGTATTCAAGCATGTTATCATTTTTTAGGCACTCGTAAAATTGAATTCCTTCAACACACCAACATGCTAGTTAGCATGTTAAGATTCTGTCTCACCCACAATGCCTTTTTATTTGACAATCAGTATTACTTGCAAAAACAAGGGACTGCGATGGGAGCTTCATTTGCTCCCACTTACGCGAACCTTTAAATGGGCTGGTGGGAGAAGGAGATAGCTTGGTCTGACTCCAATAGTAAATATATGGAACAAGTGGTACTATGGGTCAGATATATTGATGATCTCTTTCTCATTTGGGATGGTGGCGAAGGTTCTCTTATACAATATGTTAACATCTTGAATAACAATGAGCTTAAGATTCACTTAGACCTAAAATATAGTGCCCAAACTTTAGAATTTCTTGATGTCCAGATTTTTGTACAAAAGGACACTTTACAGACAACTATATTTCGCAAACCCACAGCTTGTAACTCAAGTCTGCATGGCAATAGCGGTCATCCAAAAGCTTTGAAATGGAGCATTCCATATAGTCAATTTTTACGGGCTTGTAGAATTTGCTCTAATGATGAATGTTCCAATACTGAAATTGTTATCATGACACAGAGATTTCTGGAGAGAGGTTATCCCTTAAAGATTCTCAAAGATGCACATTCGAGGGTGCTGAACATGTCTAGAGAAAAACTGCTTTTCAAATCTGGCAGTACTAACAATCAGGATCAAAATGATGGGTCTTCACCTAGACTTTTTCTTGAATTCAACTCTCAACACTCTCAACTAAATAACATCATACAAAAAAACTGGCATGTTTTGAGACATGACTCTGCCATAAAGGACAGTATAGGTCCCCATCCACATATAACATATCGTAAAACTCAATCATTGGGTGACCATCTCACCAGAAGTCTATTCAGTTCCAAAGCCAATTCATCTTGGCTAGCTAAGAAAAGCCTCGGTTTTTGGAAATGTGGGCACTGTAAATCCTGTTTATATGCACAAAATACCCACACATACATCACATTTGAAGGGAAAATTTGCGATATAACAGATCGCATTACTTGTGAAACTGACTATGTCGTATATGTCATTGAATGTGGCTGCCATAAGAAATATGTAGCCAGCACCATTCACAAATTGAAAGTCAGGTTTCTACAACATCTTAGAGCCATTAAGAACCATGATCCATCTTACCCTTTAACTAAACACTTTTTTGGATTTACATGAAGGCAATTGCAGCTCTCTAACATTTTATGGTGTTAAAACCATCGCTGCCCACCCCCGGGGGGGCAATAGAACTGCCCATTTGAGACAAACTGAGTCTAAAATGATTCTACTTTTAGGCACAGAAAACCCCTGAGGTCATAACTTGGATGCAGAGCTTCATGTACATCTGTGAAATTTTAGATTTTTACATTTACATATTCTTACAGTAGTAAATATGAAATTCATTTGATATTGAAGATTTCTTTTTAGGATCCTGTTACTGATCAACAATATTTCCGGATTAGGACTCAGTTTATTTTTGTTATTTCATACATCACATTATCAATTTCCTTAATGGTTTTACACTCATTTTACTATTTTTGCACTGTATTATGAATGTTTGAGGGATGCTTTAGCGGTTTGTACATACATATCCCTGTTGCTGAATTTGATGGGCTCTTTTTATAATTTCTTAATTCCAAGATTAATGGTATCTTTGCCTGTGTCATGGATATAATGATAATTTTTTCTGTTGACATCATATTGATATCCAGAGGACCTTCTTACCATTTTTATGACTTGTGTAACTATTCATTCATAATTGAATTTAATACTGTTATTAAGATTAATTGAGATATTTATATGTCAGCATAAATTGTATAGAATTTTGGTTATCAATATCTTGTATCTATATATTTGTCCCTTTTATATATCTTTTATTACTACTCTTTGACATAAATTGACAGGAATTATTCCATTTATTTACAGCTTGTATATAGATTGATTGTATTTAACTAACTTATAGTACACATATTTATTTATCTATCTATTCGTATATCATGCTCTTGAAATTGTCAAGTAAAAAGTGGACAATACTTTGATATTAGAGAGAGAAAAAGGAGAAAAAAATATGTATATGGGTTGTTTTCCTCCTTGTATTTAATAATTATCAATTGAGAAAACATATCTATTTATGCATTTACAAGTGATTATATCATATATGTGATGTTGTATTACAACATAAAAGAAATACATAACGTTACATTTAAGAGTTCATATCCCATCCAAGCACAGGGTCACTATTTTCTACTTTTGAAATCCAAAACTTTTATGTTACAAAATGGCCGCTCTGTTTGCACTTCCTTTCTAGTTATGTAGTCAATAACAAAGAAGGACTATAGGTTTTAAATAGTTGGGTGTAACAATGTCTGCCAATGTCCAGTTGAAGGCTATTGCCGAAATGCGTCGACATTTGCTTGGGACAGCGTGTGTTTGTTTTTGGTGGGCACATTAGAGACTCTTTTATTGTGCCTCTTATTAATTATACTTTTTCATGCGGTGTGAATTTAACCTGCATTTGCACACTTTTTTTCAATAAATTGGAGCCGATGAGATTACATACAAGTGGTTTTCGACTCTACATTTTACGAGCTTGTTAGGATATTGTGCAGCCATTGGTGTGTGATTGCATTGCACCATTTTTTTAATATATATATATATATATATATATATATATATATATATATATATATGAAAGAAAAGATGTCCTGATCTGCGTGTTACGGCGCACTTAATTCTCCGGTGGTGCTGGTTTGAGGCAGGACAACCATATTTTCAAAAAACAAGATTCTCTTTCTGTTTTAGCAAGAGAAAACCGCACTCTGTCGTTGTGCCAAAAATACCTTAACTTTTAATACATTAGTGAGATCATAAACAAACAAACATATATAGCCACAGCAGAAGTGTCAGAGAATGGCACTTAGTCAAGTGCCTCTGGACTGAGGAAGGGAGCCTGCAACCCCACTTCTCTTCATGCTAGCAGTGGTACTTACCCTGCTGGCATATGGAGTGCTCAAAGGTGGAGAGCACTAGATGGAAGCAGTAGAGAAAGAGAACATTTCATTATATGCAGATGATATTCTACTTTTCAATCTCTAGACATCTACTCATATTCCTGAAACTTGAGATACGCTCTGAATATAGAATAAACTGGTGGAAGTTCACAATGACGTAGGTGTCGACCTAGGAGGGTTAAGGCTGCAGACATCCCATTTAAGAATTTTCACAGACATATTAACACACCTCAGAGAAGAGGTGGCACAAGCCAGAGATCTAGTTTGTGATGGATCTGACACAGTCTCTCAACAAAACTAGAAAGGAAGTAAGATATTGGCACCCACTGCTGTTGCAGATGACGAGATGCGTCGCCCTATGTAAAACTGGAAGGAAAGCTGCAAATGTTTCTGTAGACTGGAGGAACACTCTGTATAGCATTGTCAACTCTTTGTGAAAACTGGTTTGCATATGGCATAGGCCTTTAAACAGCTAAGTTTACTGGTGGTAATTAATGACTGGGCCCTGGAACGATACACCAGCAGTAAGATTAGACAAAAAAGTGATCAGGGGAATCATATAGGCAACTACCTACAATGGGGATGGATATGAAAACCACATCACTAGCCACTAAAGCAATGATTAATACATGGTGGATGGCCACAGCTTTACTGGAATGAGAAAATTAAAAGTATAAGGTGACCAGATTGTGGACGGGAGAACTGCTAGTAGATGTGACATGATTGCTGATGTTCTGGGTTAAGGACCATTTATGTATATTTATACTGGGAGATATTCTGGGTACTGGGGGGATTAAGTAGTACTCCTAGCTGCAGGAGGAATATTGACTGTATTAAACAAAATATGTTACATGCTTCAAAGTGAAACATGTGAAGGACACAAGATGGATTGGAAAGGAATACTGAAAGCATTGCCATTCAGGAACAGAATTCTTAAAGGACTAACTGGGAAGAGAAGGTGTTCCCGATTTATAAAACATTCATATATAACACACCAAATTCCTGCAAGGAATCAGAGACAAATAGGAAAAGGATGTGGAAACACTAGAAGACTAGAAGACACCAAGTGACAAGATGCATAGCAACTTTTTACGAAGATGGCAATTTGGGCTAGTTTTTGATTGATACACCTTAAGATGTTACACATGGCGTACTAGGAGCCAGCTATCCAAGATAGGTTTGGTCTCAAGTAGTGAGTCCCTTCAACATAATAACAAGAAGTGTACCTTTCTCCACACTATCTGGAGCTCTGGAGTACAGCTTATCTGGAAGGAGTAACTACTGAATGGCGTGGAGACAGAAATACAGATGCCATCCTGGAACAACTGACAGATGCAGACCTGCAAAGATGTAAACTGGGTCTAATGGGAGCAAAAGAAGACATTATGAGGAGGTAGGGGAGTCAGTGAAGGCCCACTAAAGCAAGATGGCGAGGGCACATATTAAAATGTCGAGAAATAATGCTAAAATAATGTGCAAAACTAATGATGTGAAAACGTGTGTTAAATGCAAAAATAGTAGACAATCACCCTTAAATGACTAGGCCTATAAAACTGAGACAATGACCTGTTATAGTAAATTGAACTACAAGAATTGCAGAATCAGCAAAAGGCTTGAATTTGATCTTTTTTTAAAGACATGTTTTTCACAATGAATAGGTGTTGCTCAACATGTTTGTCTTCTCTTTTTATACAGATGTTTCTACTTCTAAAAAGACTACTATTAACTAATGAATAGACTTGTTATTTAGACAGATACGAAAGTTCACACATTGGGATGCAGACTTGAATGGGAGAATGAATCAGGAAAAACTACACAAAATAGTTACACCTTGAGATATAGTTGTGGCCTTAGAATATGCTGTTTGACGTTTATTGTGTTCGTGTGAGAAGACTGGGAGTGAACGCATTCCTATGGGCGCACTGGAAGCTGACTAGTCAACTGAAGAACAAAGAAGCAACAAGATTTGCGACACTGAATTGTGTGTGTCTATAATTGTGTGCGTTCCTAGAGTTGGTTATCCCATTCTCTTTATTCCTTTCCATGTTCTTGTTAGCACACTGCTCAGAGTCTCTACCGAGTTTCTTAAACCTCTCTTCATGGGAAGTTGTTTTGATTGAATTTTGAGTTATTGAGCTGATCCTTGATGCTGAAGCTTTATGCTTTATTTCTCTCTAACTGACAACTTTTCCTTATTTTTAGAATAGAAGCTCTTTACTTTATGGAATGTGCTTTATTCATTTCATTGTGGTTTTTTAGAAATACGTATTTGATTATTGATTTCTAACAAAAATTCTAATGACAGACTAATAAACATGTTTTGTGTGTTTAATAAAGACGAATTACTAACAGATTTGAAGAATAAAACCCTTTTACTCATAACTCTCTTTATTGACTGAAATAGCAATTAGATTATGTTATGATAATTTAATGTGAAGTACAGCTCCTAATTAATGTCCATAAACATCAAAGATCCATCAACTTGAGTTGTGGGCAGCAAGGGTTTTCCCTGATGAGTTGTCCACTTTGTGGTAAACCGAACTTTAACTGAAAAATCCCAGGACCAGCAATGGCAAACAGGAAATAGCACTGATTTCTCTAACCACCAGCAACTGGACATTCGAAAACCTCCGTGCACATTGGATGTTTTTACCTATTACCCTTCACCATCCACTAAAACTCACTCTACTGTGAATCTTACTCTCTAACCACATTTGAAAGACCACCTTTTAAATGTGGATAGTCAACAACCAAAGCGCCAGTTCCAATGTCATACATAGCTCAGAAGAAGCTTGTGTTAGGAGTCTTTAACTGAAACTGAAAAGCTGACCATACTTATTCAATTCAGTCAAGAAACAGGACTAGGGCAAAGTCTGCCATTTCTCCTGTCTACTTTTTGAAAGTTAAAACATGACCAGTTTAAATACAGTGCTTAATACTGCAGTATGCTGTGCTTTTAAGTACTCTTGGGTTGTGTTAGCAAGGCAAATGTTATGCAGCCTTTCCTCTCTTTTCGACAGTCAAAATAGCCCTCCAATGAGGGATTAGGCCACATCAATCGAATACAAAACCAATACCAAATCAGAACTCGTTCCTGCTCAATGTCGCCAAGCTGGGCAGAAAGAATCCTGAAGAGACAAAAAAAGGGGAGACCTAAATCTTTGACCCCGATGACACAAAAACCTAAGAAGAAAAGCATGCCGAGGGTGTGATTAAAATACCAATTCACCTCACTGCATAGTGAAAGGATGGGGGTCTTTAAGCTGGCAGCAGCAAGCAGAGACACAGTCTTATCCTGCTCCAGTTCTGTTTTGTTTTCTGAAAGAAACAGACCACCCTGCGAGACGATGGGATTGACCTTGCTAGATTGGTCAACATCATGGCTAGTGAAGAAACTGACCTCCAAATAATTAGGAAATCATAACTAGACACATTCTGCCATTCATCAATACAGTTATCAGGAGAAACAATAATAAACCATATGACTGTTGTATTACAAATGCAAAAGTATTTAATTTGTTTACCTTTTTGATGACCTATTAGCTTCTCCGTCGTGAACAGGGTCATTGCAAGATTCGTGTGCTGCTTCATAATGTTTGAAAAGTTCTTCAGCTGATGCATGGGATATCATGCATAGGGGACAAATGAAGCCCTAATGCAAAAGAATTATAAGTATGGATTAGAATTTTTACATCGCATACACTAACCTGACAAATACTGAAAATATACATGAGACAAGAAACAACTATTTTTATGAACATCTTAATCAAAAAGTCTTCTCCAAATAAGTGTTCAAATGGATTGTTTCGATTGCATAAGAAATCCAATGCCAGGAAGGCCATATTATGATGGGGAAGTGCTTACCTTAAGCAAATATTATAAAAGAACAAAGAATGACAAACATTTTCCGTTTCAGAAGGGGGCAGTTTTACTCTGGCAAACAATGTTCTAATTACTTGGATTCTCCCTACGAAGGCAAGGTTTACAATTTATAAAATAGTAAGGTTCCAAGCTACTTCATTGGGTAAGTGATAACTCGAAAGCACCACTAAATGCAAGTGGAAAGAAAAAGTGGATGCGCATGACACATCACAAAGTCAGGCCCAGGGCGCCTAATCCATGTTTCCTGCACTCCCAAATGAAGCTTCACTATCTCTTTAACTAAGTTGCTTTTACTGGTACTCTTACTCATCAATTGTTTATTAGACTTTGGTACCATAGCTAGGTTCTCAGTTGTGTGGAAAGTTTTATGAAATATCTGTTTTTCTGAAGGGCAGGATGCTTCAGAAATGTACTTGTCCAGTAAAAAAAAAAAAAAAATGGAATAAGTCGTCTCATTTGGTGCAATTTAGTCTGCAGACAGATAAGCAGCATGTTAATTATGTCACCGCTCTTGTAATAGCGTTTCTGATTATGCAAGGGCTCTCATTAGATCATGGTTTGGACCAGCAAAGCTTTGATTACGTCACCTTTCTTATTAGACATGATGCTGAACACACGTGTGCTCCATTTATATCAAACACTTAATATGCATAGGCTTTTCGTATATATCTTTTCGTATACATCTTATCCGTGGGCTCTGTAACAGCTAATTTACTGATTATGGTAGGGGTCTGAATATGCCAGTTCTGTAATTAGGCTGGACACGTGTGATTACAACTGAGCTTTGAATAGATTGTTGTTCTACATTAATAAATCCTTTAATCCTTACTCTACTTTCTTAGGTTAGTTTCTCAGCAAGAGCGTTGTGAAAGGCTTTATCAAATTTACTTTTAAGCTTTCACTCAATTTCACTAACGTTTACTGTATGGAAACATAAATTGTACCTACAGTAATCTGACCTCCATTTGACCAAATATAGTAATTCTTAGGTATATCACTACAACTCACTGTACCTACTACCTTGTTTGCCATAACTAGGTTTTATCAGTGACTACATTATACCTGTAAATTAACCCTGCAAAGTCTGGTCACAGTAAAAATATTATGGGCCCAATTCATAAAGCTATGGATACCTGCAAGTGTGCCTTATATACACAAAGCTTAGTTTTGTGCTCTATTCAAAGATACTGAAATGCTGTGCAAGATGGCACACAACCACAAACCAACACATTTAAGGTTACGCATCAATTCCTTTGCATCCTGCAAAAAACTGGAAATTTACACCTGACAAGATAAGGAGTAAAACGTTTACTAGGGTGAACCCACCCCCATCTCATTAAAAGGGGGTGGGTGTAGGGAAAGGGGGAAAAAATAACAAGTGAACTCGCACTCAGCATATTTCCACAGGCGAATACCTCCATGTGTATTTGCTGATATGAAAATTAATTTAAAGGAAAGTCTGCTAGGTATGCTTGGAAACCTGCAACTGTTAGATGTTCCCATACCTCCTTCTGTGAACTCTATGAAATTCCTAAAAGGGGCACATCAGCATCCATGCAAGCTTTCGGGTTTTGGATGGCACTTTTGTGACTTTCTTTAAGAACTGGGCCCTTAATTTATTAATTTTTCATGTATTGGCCATAATAGCTTTACATTGATTTTCATTCAAGCACATTTTATTTAATGATGCCTTCGGAACTGGTATTTAAAGTTTACCTTAATAACTGCATGATACTTTAGCATAACAGGCTCTAACCTTTGTCTGCTTTTTCAAATTGCTAATGAATTTTGTGGCACATTGCATTTTAAAAGCAAGCAAGTTGCACGATTATGTAGCAAAACTATCTACAACTTTTGTCCGAATTTTTTCAAGTTGCAAATATTTTTGCGGTAGATTTTTTTTTCAAAGCAAATAACCATTGTCTTGCTTCCATTTTTATGAATTCATTTGCATATAATCAAGATGCATTCCAAGACTGTTATACAAAGGCACGCATTTTTAAAATTTTGCTAACACAGGTACACATTTCTATATTATAACCATGGTCTATAACGCAGGTTGAGGTTTTAGCTCACTCTAGTTCATGACTGTAGCACTAACACGGCTTTGAAATAATGAATCAGGTATACAGTTTTGAATATCCAATCCTCAAACGTGCATATGTTTTTTTACCAGCTAACAATCTTCTTTCTCAGAACTATACTGTGCCGCTGTAAACTGGCAGCCAAAAGATTTGTGCTGTAGGAGGTTGAGACTGCTCGTACAGTGGACAAACATGAGGATTTGTTGTCTTGACTTACGAAAATAAGGTATTCTGTATGTAGGAATTCCCCACCCCTAGTTCTCCTGGGGTTCCACAACCTACCCGTTCTTGAATGCCCTCCTCTGCCACCATGGTCTGTCTACCTCACATTTTCAATGCAAATGACCAATAGTAGGGTAAATCAAAACACCCTATGACAAATGCAACAAAGCTTAGACGTGCCTGCATATTGTCTCATGAGGTTCGTGGTTTCCCCGAAGAGGAACCACTCCAAACCCCTGCTAGCTGCATCTGGTCTTGAAACTGAGGTTTATATTTTATTGGTGTGGGAAGGAGAAGGTGGGATTTAAAGTGAACCAGTCCCCATCCCCTCCAAAGCCCCCTTTCTCCTTCTCACACAGTGAAACTTTTTCAAAAGTTTGCTTGTCTGCTGTCCCACTAAGCAGTAGCAGAACTTTACCAGACTGATGTGCTCCAACCCAATCTTGCATTATTAAGGACCTGTACTGCAGTACATTAAATCATCAAGACATCCCATAACTGTTTGACAACATTTAGAGTTCCATAAAGGAGCTATCCACCTCTTTACTAACAGCAGCGCCATGGCTATAAATCTTCTTTTTCTTGCCTGGGACTTCTTTGGCCCATCCCAGGAGACCAAATTTCTGACCAGTATTTCAAAATATTCAAGCACTGCCAGGCAAGATGCAAGCTATCAGTCCGACTTTAACCATATCTGGGTAACTTTGTCCTCCTTAAGCCCCTTTCGTCTAAGAGCTTCTAGTGTATGACAGAACTGGCATGAGAACCTGAACTGCAGAAAACGGTTTCTACTGTTCAATGTTCAATTACATGGTCTTGGTCCACACATAGTAAACAAAGATATTGCTCCTCAGTTATTTCTTCATCTATAGCAGTTTCCACATATAGGAGATGTAAGCATGGCAGGCAAAGCTAAGCTCTACAATAAGCGGAGAGCTTGGCTTTGCCTGGCATGCTTACATCTCAATAGGTCAGAAAAACTCACCTGCCCAACCCCTACGCTTGGATAATCCATGAGAGTATGTTTTATGCCTCAGATTCACTGGGATACTAAACCTTGCTAGCCTTGAAAAGGTGGATCATCTTGAACTAGAAGGATAAATTCAAGCTAGATGTCTCACCCAATTTCCGAAAGTCTTGCGTGAATTTGGACTTTCCATTATAATACAAATGGCCCAGGCGTAGGATCTTGCTTATGTCCTGTTGTACTATTACTTTGGGTTCAAAGGTTGTCTGCATCAAAGGGTTGCATTTAATGGGGATCACAGGGCAATATAGGTTTCTAACCATAGTACTCCGCCAATGTATGCCATGTCCATATAGTGCAGTCCACTAGGTTCATCAGGCCTGTGGACCTGACAAGTCTACCCGTTAGTCTGGTGTTGAGCGAGATTGGGTCTGAGATTTCACCCTATACTGAATATGAGGTATCTCAGCATGCTGCGACTGTGTTGCAAAGTAATATAGGCCAACATCAGGCACCACAAGTAACCCTCCTCCACCTTTGCAAAATGAAGAATCAGGGTCTTCCAGCTTACCCTTGGTTGTTTAACCACCCAAACCAGGTATATTAGCAGTTTAAGAAAAAGCTGCTAGTAGCAGAATTGGTCTGTTAAATAAAATGTAGAGATGCCAGGGCAATACAATCATTATAAATCCGTGCTTAACCCTCTGGTAGCTTGGTACAAAACAGTCAGGCTTAACTTGGAGGCAATGTGTAAAATATTTATGCAGCACTTCAAACAGTAATAAAGTGAAACCACAACACAAGAAAAATCCCACACCAATTTAGAAAAATAAAGAAAAAAATTGTTAGAACATTGGAAAGTTGAGAGCTCCATTGAAGACAATGGAGTAGCTCTGGGCTTATAACGGCTGGAATAAGCCTACAGCTTTAACATTCCAATGTTTGTCTTCATGTTTCACCCTTTTTAATTTACAACATTCTACTCTTAGTGGGTGGAATGTTCTATTAGCCTTATAGATCTTCTGTCTCGGGCTACACCAGTTGTTAAAGGCCCTCTTCCTCTTTATAGGCCTTCACCTGCGTCTCAGGCCTATAACGCCGGGTCAGGGCCTTTAACAACCGATATAGCCCTTGGCAGCAGGCTATAATAAACTATTTGAGATCAAAACGACAAGCATTCAATCAGTGATCCAGAGATATGCACGTTCAATGTTATAAGTAAAATTAGTGCTTAAAAGCACAAAGCGTCAACTGTGGTTATGTGGTCGTGCCGGACCAGGACATAGTCACAAGTTCAGGCCGACTGCAATAGAGCGCAGGGACTACGTTAGGACCGCAGAATAAAGTACCTTAAATCCTGGTTTGTGGAGCATTGTGAGATCCTGTGTCCAGAATGCAATGCAGTTCCAAGAAAGCTTCAGTGCTGCGATGTGGAGTCCTGCATCAGTGTCAAGGATGCCATCGACAAGGGGCATGTGATGCAAATCCCGGAGTCAAGGATGCATTGCGCAGCAGCTGTTTCTAGGAAGCTGCGATGCTAGGTCCTAAGTTCGGGATGTGTCGCACAGTGGCAGTTCAGACCGCACTGCAATGGTTGTGCACATAGGACCACATCTGGGCTGGCAGAGCACCATCAGCCCCACTTCCAAGGGTCCTGCACTGTGGAGGCGCCAGTTGGCGGAGCAAGACTCACAGCTGGTAGAGTCAAGGTGCTGAGTTGAAGGTGGCTGGAGCCTTTTCTGTCCCTGGGGCTCTGATCAGGAGGCCAGCCAACTAGCCATTGTAGTCTGGTGGTCCTGGATTCAAAATGCAGATCCAGTCCTTCCCACTCAGGCAGTAGGGCAGCAGACTAGCAGTCCTTCTTGCAGAGAAGCACCGCAGCCCTTCTGAGTCTTCCACAGGTACAGAGGCGTACTGAACAGCTCGGTTCAAAGGTCCAATATTTATATCTGGTGCCACCTTTGAAGTAGGAAAAGGTTATGGAGGTTTCCACCCTCCCCAGCCTCCCACCCCCATGAGTTTTTAGAATTACCTGCCTCCTTGCCCTGAACCAAGCATGTCTGAAGTCAGATAAGCCTAGTGCCAGAGCCTTTGTGATGTGCAAGTGTGGTAGGTGACAACCCCCCCAATCAAGTCAGAGATGCCCCATCTTGCCAACACTGATTCCCCATAGTCTCACTGCCTGGGAGCAGTATACAAAGACCAACTGCCAACTACAACTACGACAAGAAAATGCCAGCATTTTCAGCATTATGACTTTACCATTAAAGAGGGTTTTAAATTACAATTCTTTAGGCACCAAATAGTGTATTCCTACCTACTTCCAAATAAGTTATCACTTTTTAATTGTAATAAGATAACCCAATGTTATCCTGTAAGAAAGGCAGGTCTTGCAGTAGTGAAAAACAAATGTAAGAGTCTTTAATTAACAGGACATATAAAGGTTAAAAGTACATGTCCAACTTGTTTAATACACTGCACCCTTCCCCATGGACTATTTAGGGCCTGCCCTAGTGGTGACTTATATGTATTAAAAAGAAATGTTTAGGCCTTTCAAAAGGTTTATTTTGCCAGATTGAAATGGCAGTGTAAACTGCATCAACAGGCTGCAATGGTAAGCTGGGACATATTTAATAGGCTACTTAAGTGAGTAGCACTATAAGCGCTGCAGACCCACTAGTGGTGTTTAATTTGTAGGCCCGGGATACATTGTAATACCAGTTAGGTAGGGTCTTACAAGTAAATTAAAGGTGTCGTTCGTGTGTAAGTAAAGTGTGCAGAGTCCTAAAAACCAACAAAAACAGGTTCAGAAAAAAGGAGGTTGATGGCAAAACGTTTTAGGATTGCCCTGCAGAATCCAACAAGGGTGGATCCAGTTAGCAGAAATATCTCAACTGATCCCAGTTTATTTTGATGCCCAGACAATTCCCCTCAAAAGGCAAATCTCCCTAAAGAGTGGAGATATGTTAACATCAGGATGGCAATCATATAACTGCATGGCGTCTGCATAAAGGGACACTAAATGTTTACAGCCTCCCACATATTACCCAATCAGCATGATGCTCTCTTAAGAAGCAGGACACAGGCTCCATCATCACTGCAAAAAACAGCAGGAATAAGAGGCACTGCCTGGTAACCCTAGCTATAGATACTGGGTTGAATAGCACGCCTGTTACCTTAATTGGTGCAGTTGGCTACGTATGGAGAAGGCACACCTATTCCATTGTTCCTTTACCAATTCTTAGGCGATCACTCAACAGCATCTCAACAAACAGTGCAAGTTTCGTAAGAGACGCAGACAATAATAGCCCATAATGTACCCGTTGCTTCACCAGGCACGGGCTTCTAAATCATCGTCTACTTCAACCGGCTTGATCTGCTTCTCTTTTGTCCTCAGTGTCAGTCCCATTCTCCAAGTCAGGTACCATGCGCTCCGCCATGTCGTATCATGTACCCCGTTTATCAACCTTTCTTTCAACTGAGCCATTCATAGGGTTAGGGTATCTTAATGTCTATGGCGACCAATCAGTGGTTCATTTCAAGCAACAGCTATTTCAGTTCACCTTCTGCTGCTGCTAGGACATAATAGGTCATACATATATCATAGTATGTGACCTGTACCACAGAGACATGTTAGAGCAAACGTGATCTCATGTGGCTTGTTGTACCAGGACCTGTCAGCATCAGGTCGAATTCATGCTTCACAATACAGGCTGGGACAATAAAGGAGGAGGTTAAAGTTCTTATGCAGTGTACAATCGCCCAAAAGGGTATCCTGGCGTCAATATCAACAGGAGTGGCATAATCTCCTGGTTGCAACCAGTCGGAATTCTGCCTGACACCTGGCGCTGAGCTGACCGTGACTGACATCCACAATAATCTCTTCTGGGCCACAGATCAGGCACACTCCAGAGTAATGGTATTACTAGATAGGTTTACCAACTAGACAATTCACCATCTCCTACAGCTGCAAAGGATTGAAGCGAGACTCCGCCTGGTGAGGCTAGAAAGCCTGGCTGCCATCCTTCTTTGAAGACATTCTGCAAAAATTAAGAACGGGCCCTTCAATTCTCATCCAATTTAATCCCCTGAGAGCCCTCAGAGAACATAGGGTATATTTTCAAAGTATTCTGTGGGCTACAAGCAGAGATCCAGACAAATGGCATGGATATAGACCATATTCATCATGGGTATTTTAACAAGCCTCTCATGCGTACCCTGTGGTTAAAACCCTTAAGGTGTATATTAACTGCTTCTCCTCTAACAAACAAACCAACAAGATTGGTGATGAAAGCAAATTCAAACTGATTCTTGCACATACGATTCCAGCTTTTTGTGACAATTCTAGGAGAGAAACTAATTAGGTGGAGTTAGGCTTTTGAAGCCTGTTTATTCAAAATCTATCAGGCCTTTCAGCTAAAGTTATCACGAGACTTCAGAAATTGAAAAACAGGCAAATAACTACAAAGCAAGCTTAATAAAGATCTTTCATGTGACTCAATGTGGCTTCTGGGGCAAGGGACCATATTATTGAAGAGTCCTCTATCAGAAATGATTTGCTTGAACTCACAGGTAAACCTGAACAAGGTGTCACCTCAGTTTAAGGCAATAAGCTCTGGTGGCAGAAATATATCCGGACAATGTCAAAGATCAATAGCAGAAGGTCATTTTAAGGTCCAGAAATAAATCAAAATTGAACTATTAAGTTAGCTCGATGTGTCCCTATTTATTCTTTCACATGCATTTAATTAAACAACAACGTACTCTGCACCTTGATGTAAAAGGGCATGTATAGTTGCACAACGAAAAAGATAGTAACATACCAACATAATGGTGCCCTTAGGCATAAACTCTCTTCAGTTGCATGGCAAGGCAGCACTCCTGGTCGTCAAAATTTGCTATCATCTGAAATACGGGCAAGACTGAGGGCCCAGGTTCAGTCCTCTTCAGTTTGCTTAGCTGAAGGGGACCTAGAAACACAGATACATAACACAGAAGGCTCCAGGATCACAGCCTTTAATAAGATTATCCTATAGTGGCAGAAAGGGGAGCAACCAATACATTATGTTCAGATCCAATGTAGTCATTAATAGGTTTTCACACTTTGATGAAGGTTGGGAGGGTGATTTACAGATGGGTGGTGAGTCTTTGTAAAAGAAACATAAAATATTGACACCTGTGCTTTCCAAAAGTCATTATGAGCTCCTGGTTGAAAACTGGATCAAATGTAAGATCATTATCTTTAGTCGAAAGGAATATTTAAATCTGAGTAAGTCTAACCTCCTTATAGGGCATATTTCAATATAATGTTCCTCTTGGAGATGTTCTACACAGACTTGTGACTGTAGTTCCTAAATTAAGGAGTCACATTTAGGGGGTCCAGGCACTGTGTTTCTCACAATCTCTATTACTGGAACTCTGAATAAAACATATATAGTGTGTAACACTAAACTAAACTAAAAGTGTCCTCTATGTACCACATACCCACAACTGTTTTGATTCAGATATAAAACTGTCAGATCCTGTTCATGGGGCCACGGGGCAAGCACAGGCTACGCAGCCTCAATTGCTGGGGTTTAGGTAATTTGCTTATGATGCCCCGCAGTCCGTCTTTCTATAACTCTGCAAATTGGGTAGTCCTTCAGCACGTCTCTCACTGGTGGCTATCGCAAGCAGTGACAGTCTTCGCAGGGAGGTAGTGTGGAGGTGCTAGAGTTCAGCACTCAAACACACATTAGTGTCATACTGCTTTACTTTCAAGAATAAAAATACGTTAATGTCCAGTAAAACAAACTACTGCACATAGGACATGACCAAGATACATCTTAGTGTTCTAGGTGCTTGAAGTTTTCTGCTATGTTTCCTGCTATAGGCCCTTTTCACTCCCCAACCCCCTCAACAGTCCAGGCTGTTCCCTCCATGGGTTAATCCTCCATGGGTTAATGCCCCATGCTGCCCCCTCTCCCATCCAAGGGTTAATATAGCATGTTAAGCTCAGGTGCAGATCACCCCTGTGCGTGCTCAATGCACACACTGTCTTTCACAGTTCACTTTATCTCACCAAGCAAGTAACATTGCAACTTCTCTTCTGGCACAGTGACTCCAGTCATGCCACGGAGGATCACAGCCCCGACTGTGCACCGGTGATTCCGCTAGGAACCGCAGCGACTGCTGTCTGCCTACACCAGGGAACGCAGAATCTCCCTCCGTAGTCTTCCTTTCCTGCTAGATCCCACCATGCCAGGGTCATATTGCACCTCGCTCCTTCTGGATAATCACAAATCCTGCAGGTTTGTCCATCTCCTCCCTCTCTCAGAAGGCAGGCTGGCTTCTATACACTTTAGGACAGGTAAACAGCTCTAACAGCAAAAGGCAGACCCCTTTACCTCTGGGAAGCTAGTGGTCAGGCAAACACCAGCTCTGGTTGTACCACAGTCCTCTGAGTACTCAGCAGAGCTCTCCTTTCCATGGTCACAGAGAACTTTGAAGTGGAACAACGAATGGGTCTGTGGGCCCCCCTTATACAGTAAAAGCAGAGAGCACCTTTAGAATGGGAAACAGTCTTTACCATGCAATGTCTTTACTGCACAAGGTGAGCACATATGTTGAAAGTGTGAATATATATATATATATATATATATATATATATATATATATATATATATATATATATATATATATATATATATATATATATATATATATATATATATATATATATATATATATACACATATACACACAGACACACACCCCATGTATGTGAGTATATTACCTACTGGCAGTCACCAGTAGGCAATTTTAGTTTGGACCAGTTTCCATAGAAAAAGTGTTTTCTGTTTGCCAACAACTTTGGCACTGTTTCATAAATATTTAAAAAGTTTTCAAAACTATTGTGCCAGTCACTTCAGAGGCTGTATTGAGTTTTGGGGTGATTTCTCAAATAGGGGCCGAGAAAAAAGGGGGGGGAGGGGGGCAAAACGTGTTTTCCCCATGCAATTTCCCAACAGGATTTTAGACATGACTACAGCCTGAACTGCTGAACGGAATTACACTAAATTTGGGAGAATGCTAGATCTTGGTCCAGAAAGATCTCTTTTTGTAATCTGGAGTAAATCTGTTCAGTAGTTTTTGAGCTATTAAAGAAAAATGTTTGTTGTATATCTAGAGATGTGGATCTACCTCAGTATATTGGCGTATCCATGCGCCCACAGCAATGCCATGATTGGCTGGTCACAACGTTGTGAATCAGAACACAGTTCCTAGGGGGGCAGGGAGAGATTAAACAGGATATAAGGGGTCAGAATGGAGGTACCCCGATACCATGGGATCGATGGAGGAGGCCTCTGAGGAACCCCTCATGGGCATCAAATTGCCAAGAAATATTTTTGTGGGGGAAGGTGGGGCAAGGACCCATGGAGTCAGTGCGGCCCCCCATGTGAATCCAGAGCAGATCCGCGGATCCAGATACCAATAAAAAAAAAAAAAAAAAAAAAAAACTAAACCTGCTCACAGACCCACTCACTCACACATCCACTGATACACACACACAAAGCCACTATGACACCCAGTCACAGACCCACACAGCCACTCATACAACCACTCCAACAATCACTCACAGACCCACAAAACCACTATCTCACCCATTCACATATCCACACAGCCACTCACACACCCACACAACCACTCATACACCCAAACAGCCACTCTCACAATCATTCACAGACCGACAAAACTAATTGCACAAATACTCACAGACCCACACAGCCACTCATACACTCACACATCCACACAATCAGACATTCACACACCCAAAGACCTACAAAACCACTCACACACCCACTCACAGAACTACACAGCCACTCACACGCAGTCATACACTCACATACTGACTTACACACCCACACACACAGCCACTCACAGACCCACAGCATGGCATACGCAACCCCCCACTGCGCACAGCCAAAGGCTGTGTGCAGCTGCAGTTGGATTAACGCATAGTAAATTAAATATTACTTTTTGTTTTTTTTTAAAAAGCCCTAGAAATTCACTGATAAAAAAAAAAAAGGTTACGGGAATGTTATCGTTAGATTCAGATTTTACAAAAACATAACCATAGAAATTCAGCAGTTATAGTTGTACTTAATTTAAGAAACAATAACTTGTGCCCTACGGTAACTACAACTCATGCCTTTGCCATACACCCATAATTACCCCACATATAACATAATGACACCTTCAATGATAACATTGATAATATCACTCCAACATTCCTAATAAAACTATTGATGAGAAAACTGTGCATAGCCTGAGGTGTTTAATGATGGCAATAAAAGCCCATTCTCTTAAGGCTGCTTACAACAATCCAAGGTAGGTAAGCTTACTATTTCTCCAGCCTACCTCTAAAGTGTGAGGGAAGGCACTTGAAAAGCTGGATAAATGTGTGGAAGTAGAGCAGCTTCAACTAGTGTTCAGTTGATCCTATTTTCAGTTGCAGGGCTGAAAAGATGGATGGATATAGACTTTGCAGGAGCATTCTTTCTGGCAAGGGTCTGGTCTGCCAGACAGTCGCCCCCCATATACTTGAATCTCTAAGAATCTGCTTCCTACACTTGTGCCTTTATGGTTAAAAGAAGAATCATGCTCTTCATAATATCCTGCTCCAGTCCTACTTACATCTCTCTCCCTTCCACCATCTTTCTGCTTTTTAGGAACACTGGCTCTCACTGCACTTTCTCCACTACTGATCCTCTCTAACAGGTCAGCTTGTCTCAGTTCAGCCACAATCTGGGAGGATCCTGTGTGACTCTACCACCGTCTTGCTCATCATTATGGGAGAGCCTGCAAGAGGTAGATAAACTGCTTTAAAAATAAGGTATACGGACAAACACTTTCATTTCACAGGGAATCACCCGGCAATTAATCTTGCTTGTTTGCCTTAGGGTAACATAAGCTAAGTTAGGGCCAGGCATCTCAGGAGGAATGTATAAACCAGAAGGAAGTTCACTGGGAATCGTGAGCCTCACTCCTGAAATACACTTTTCCAAATATGTAAAAAAAAAAAAATATATATAAAACAAAAACACCTTTAAACAGCAGGCTTTTCCATTAGTATTTTACCAAACAGATACAAATGCCAAGATAGTACAAAAAATAAACTTGAAAAACTTTCTGTATTACCTCAGAAGATCCATCATTGTTCACATCCGCCACAGTTCCCGGTGTGGCTGTCGAATCTAAATCGGAGCTCTGTGAACCTGCTCTTCCTGGAGTCTGAAGCACAAAAAAGAAAGAACATTTGTATTTGATTACCTAGAAGTTTGTTTGTAGAGGTTTATACTGAAATTATATTGCTGTTGTTCATAACAAACCAAGGTCAGCACTCAGACGATACACTTAACAATAGACATTGTTGGATGAAAAATAATTTCCAGCAATTGGGGCGAGGGCTGTGATCTTCCTTGAAACCTCAAAGAACTACAAAATTTATCATTTTTCTCTATTTTTCTCTTCCAAGGCTGTTCGATCTGTGAACAGGTTCAAACAGCAGTGCAGTTACCTTCTCACTGCCCTTTGCTATTTCTGCTGCCCTTAATGCTACCCTCGCATATTCTTACTGCTGTCTGCAACATGCCAACAGCCCGCACTGTACCTTTCTTTGGCTAAACAATAGAAACAGGGCGGCTGGGGGCATGCTTAATTTCTCAACCCACTCAAAAAATACCTATGGAAATTGAGATATAGGAAATATAGAAGGGGCAGAAATGAGTGAAAATAATAAATATTTGATATAACATCATAAACATTATAAAACTTAGTGAAAAATACAGAGATGTTTCAAGGTTCTGAAGTTGGCATTTTCTTGCCCTAACCATTTAGTGCCTGCAGACTGATCCTGGGTCACATGACTAAGTGTAATTGGCAGTTGGACTTTGTGTATTGCTCATAGACAGATAGATAAAGGGAATATAGATGTTGCCAGGATGGGCCACTCCAAGTCAACGAGGGAAAGGAGCCGTCACCTACCACACTTGTTAATCACAAAAGCTCTGCCTGGGGACTCTCACAAAAAGTTTGGAACTGGTCCTTTGTGACCCCATACAAGCTAGAGCCAGGACGGGGAGGAAGGGAAAGCCTGACACCTCAAGGGGAGTAAACCTCCAGAAGCTTCATCTACATTAAAGTGGGTACCGGGTATAAATATTGGACCCTTAGTTCTGTCTCTTCACAACAATTCTGGACTTGTGGACTCTACCAGGAAAAAAGACTGCTGTGGCTGGTGAAAGGACTGCCACTCTGCTGGACTGCTGCCCCACTGTGCTGATCTGCTGCCCTCCTACCTCGGCAAGAAGGACTGGGCCTGCATCTCTAAACTCAAGACTCCATATTGACTCCAAGGACTAGTTGGCTGGCCTCCTGATCAAAAGCCACAGGGACAGAATAGGCTTTCAACAATCATGAATTCAGCTCCTGGACTCTGCCATCTGCGAGTCCCGCCCTCCCAAGTATTGCCAACCCCAGTCCTAGACCCCTGGATGTGGGTCTGACAGTGCTCTGGCAGCCCAACTGTGGATTCTGCAGAACATTCAACTGCACAATAAGACAGCGCCTCACCCGACGCAGCTCCACAAAACCACAGCAGCTCTACACATCTCCTTGTTCGAATCTTGCATCCTCTCTGTTGCGCAACGCATCCTCACCACAGGACTCCACATTTCCTCGCAACCAGGATTAAGGCACTGTATTCAGAGTGCCTAAGTGGATCCTTTTAGCCAGCCCACGCTCCTTCGCTGTCGGTCTGAGCTTGTGATTTTGCCCCAGTCTGGAGCAACGAGTTAACCACAGCTGGTGGTTAGTACTTTTTGGCGATATTTTAAACTTGCATACCTCCAGGTCCATTGATTGAATTTTTGTTGTTATAGTCTTGATTCATTTATTAACTTTTTTCTTGTATTGCATTTTCATTACTGGCTGAAGTGTTGTACAAATGCTTTACTCACTGCCTCCAAGTTAAGCCTGACTGCCCTGTGTCAAGTTACTAGATGGTTGAGCACAGGTTAATGCAGGGTTTGCTTGTGACTTCACCCTGACAAGGATTGTGGTTGTAGCCTGAGTAGGGTTTCACCACCCTCAGCCAGTAACTCAGTCTATTACAGGGACCCTTAGAAAGAGACCAGACCGTTCACGGGAAGGTATAAGCACACACATGGGACGGGACTAGCCTGGGGATCCTAGGGAAAGGAAACAGACGGAAAAGGGCCAGCATAACAAGAGAAAAGGACTTGATGTCAAGACGAAAATGGATTGAAAATAATGGATTCCACTCGAAAGCTAAGGGGACTTCAAAGGAGCGCAACCCGCTGTGAATACTTTCACCTTTAAAAGATGGTATCAACTGAAGACTCAATGTGAAAAATACAAATGAGGTGCTGATGAATACAGGGGATCCAAAATCACCATCTTTTTGACCAGATAGTGGGATCCAAACATACATACTGCCAGTGTTTAACCTTGTACAGGACAGGACTATTAAAATAGGAAAACAAAAACAATCCTGGTCCCGAAACAATTTTAGATGTGTACCTCGTTCTGAAGCATTTTCTACATCTACTCAACTCAATGTCTGGTTAAGTCTTTTGTCATTGGAGTGTGGGGTTGGAGTGCGATTATTTGGTTATTGAGGCAGCTCACCAGTATTTATACAATAGGTCAAATACAATAAACCATGACAAAGACGATTTGAGAGATATACCACTGTATTAAAAAACATTGCATGACGAAAACTTTCTTCTAGTCGAACCTGCAGGATAGGTGGCCCAATGAT
Source organism: Pleurodeles waltl (assembly GCF_031143425.1). Lineage (NCBI taxonomy): Eukaryota > Metazoa > Chordata > Amphibia > Caudata > Salamandridae > Pleurodeles > Pleurodeles waltl. Next base: position 586,688,362 of record NC_090442.1, read on the forward strand.
GAAATAAAAGGTAGCACATGCTGAAGTGAGGGGTTCACTGTTCTTAAGAGTGGGAATGGCGCTATCTAGAACAGGATATATGTTATTGTCTTTAAATATGTATGATAGGAAACAAGTATGTACCATACATGTATAATAAGCTTTTCCTCAGTGAACATTTGTGTGGCTACGTGTGTAAATCTAAGGGTGCCTGGATAGATACTCTTATACTTCTTGATGTGTTTTATAGGTTACTGGAAGACACGGTTTGGGACAATACAAATTGTGCTACAGAACACTTGCCAGTCACTTCAAGTATTCGGAATATCTGACCACTGTGCAAAACGCAAGCTATTTGGGTGGCATGCCTTAGAATGTGCAGGGATGGGTGTATGCATGTAGAGTACTCAGACCACAAGGTGTTTACCCCAGTGTAAATGCTTAATAAACAGTTGTGAATGAAGTGGGAGGGGGGCCCTTGGTGACTCAAAGGGATTCTGCAAGCAGCGGTGTTCATACTGCTGGTGCTGATATCAGAAATTTGCAGACTGAAACCAACACCCTAGCTGCCCGTTCCTCTGCCCCCAACAATCGTTCCCGCGTCATGCACTGAAGGCATGCGATAACTGACAAAGGCTCTGAAAGGCTCTGTAGTTCAGAGTTCTGTATTAGTAGGGGCCAAACGTTTGGATGAAGGCCTCAGAGTAGAGATAGAAGGTATTAAACAGCTGGCGAGTCAGCCTGGCAGGGAGAATGATCCTTGGCTGATGGGTGCCTGACTGAAAATGCTAACTGCCTGTTGTGAGATTGAAATAAAACCTCTAATAATGAGAGCACAGCCATGAAAAATTAGAAAGGCTCTCTCGGATTGCTGGAAGGTCACCTGTCTGGGGCTGTAGCAGCAGGTACAAAGCAACAGTGTGGCAGCAGGAGAGAAGTGGGGCTCCTGCGAGGGTGCAGTGATCCGCATGTGTCCATGCAAAACTATGCCAGAGTATCATGTGGGGGGGGCAGGGTCCCTCAAGGAATCGGATTATAGAAATAACGTGTTTTGGCTTTATCTTGTCTCCTTTTGCCCACCTCTGCCCTTTTTTGGAGCTTCTCCACTCCCCAGCTTGAGCAAAGACTTTGTCATTAAAACCAGCTTCTGGAAAGAGCCACCACTGGATCCTGTAGGAAGAGTATAATACAAGAATACTGTCAGAATCCCAGTGAAGTAAACTAGTGACCATGAGAGGTAGGTTTGAGTATGGGAACGGGAAACTGACAGGCCACTTGGAGTGAGCAAGCACCAGGGATTCCTAGCGCTTACCAACCTTCCTTTTATTTCAGAGGCTGGCAACAGCTCATTAACCCAAGGTTCTGGTACAGAGAAGTATTACCCGTTCCTCAATTTTAAAGTATGCCCAGAAGTCATCTGTATCATAGTGGTTGTCAATCCTGACAATGGACTTCAGGCCTTGGATTTAGAGCAGGAGCATTCCCTTCTGAGCAAGAGACGCAGTGTGGTGCCAAGATGAGTTCTGCAACTCAACCCGTGCATAGGGGAAGGGCATTGGCACATCTGAATATGGATTTCCCTCATCATCCTTGTCCAGAACAGGATCCACATCTCTAAAGAATGTTGTGGTGACATTCAGTGGCAGGATTAACATAGGGAGGAGTAAGAGTTTGTATCCCAACAGGATCACAGTTGAGCTATTCAAGTGTCTTTCAGACCTACTAAATCCCTATCCAATGAACTTGTTTCTAGGCAAATTGGATGCGGGTAGACTGCCTGGGAACAGAAACCCTTCTATATTTACGCTAATTCATAAATCAGGGTTGCCCACTAACACATGTCTATCAACTTGCCCCATTAGCTCAGTAAAAACTAAAATACTCAATAGATTTTTTGTCAAAGGATTATTGACTCCAATTACGTCATGTTATCCCTCGTAGGCCAACAAGTTTACATCTGTAACAGCTTTACTATTGAATACAAAGAGTAGGAGCTATATATGGGCCCTTAGCAGTTTGGACACTAGGGCCTAATTATGAGTCTGATGAGCGGGATAACCCGTCCGCCAAACTCCTGACAGAGTGGATGCCGCTGTAGTGGGGGCCACCCCGCCAGACAGAAGTTTCCAGCTAGGATAACAGGCGGAAACTGAGGTTCCCACCCATCAGCCTAGCAAAAAAACAGGTGGCAGCAGTGATTCACACAGAACCGGTCACTGAGGTGAGAGTAAATGGCACACTCGCCTCACATTTTGGACAGAGCACACTATAGATGCCCATATTTCTGTTGGCCTAGTGAAGCAGACCCTCATCTGTTGATTAGGAAGGACCTTATGCAGCCTCTGTGCATCACTTTTAGCTCGTCTGCTGCATGCAGTTGGAGTACCTTTCTTCATATGGACAGATTCTGTTGGACATTAGACTGGGGTGGATTTGAATGTGGGACGTCTCCATCAGGCATTGGACTTTGTGTGTAGGTGGATGAACACCAACGGGATGCTGCAAAGTCAGAAGTTCTGCTAAATCACAAAACTCCCAATAGTAAGAACTGATCTAGGAGGCACTGATCTATAGGCACCTACCACCTCTAACGTGACGAGTAATCTCGGAGTTTGCATAGGTTTCAACTTATCAATGATTAATCAAATCTCTGTAGTTTCTAGTAGCTGCTTTTTCTACCTGTGTCATCTAAGGATAAAGAAATTAATCCTCACATTTCGCCATACAATCATAGTGCAGAACGCCTTGTGCATGCTCGCTCAGATTTTTGCAGCTATGCATATCCTGTTCTGCTAAGCATAGGCCTGGACACTGCAACATTTACAGAACAATGCTGCCAAAGTTCTTTTTGACCCAGAGAAAATCAACAGTCTCAAAACTTATCAGACTGATTTCCTGTTTATCAGTAAAAACAAACAACTCACTTCAAAACACTTTCCATTACACATTGAATGATCCACTCCATGAAGATTCTTTTTCCTAAAAGATGCCTTTATGCTGACCACTAGACTATTTTCCACTGCTTTCCACCTTTTCTTAGTTTCTAACTTTCCCCCAGGGCTCATCCCTCAGTCCCATGCTCTTCAACGAATATATTACCCTGCTGGCCCACATCGTCAGATCCCATAATCTCAACATAATATCCTACACAGATGAAAACCAACTAATCTCTTCACTCACAGTCAAACACTCCACCACCAGAACCAACTTCCACAGATGCATGACAAGCGTTGCTGACTAGATGAAGAACAACTGCCCGCAGTTGAACACAGACAAGACAGAAATACTGATCTTTGGCAACAGCAGCCACATATGGAACAATTCCTGGTGGCCTTCAGACCTAGGACCCGCACCCACTCCCTCAGACCAAGCCAGAAACATTGGAATCATCAGTGACAACAAGCGCACCATGACTACCCCTATACACAAGAAACACTGTGTCACAGGCCCTCATCACCAGCCAACTGGACTATGGCAACACCCTCTACATAGGAATCGCCACACACCTCCTACAAAGACTTCAGACCATAAAGAACACCGTAGCCTGATTCATCCTCGGCCTTCCCCGACGAACCCACATCACCACCTACCTCAGGCAATTCCACTAGCTCCCCGTACAGAAGAGATGCCAATTCAAGCTTCTGTCCCACGCACACAAGACTCTACACAACCAAGGTCCCGCGTACATTAAACACTGCCTGAACTTCCACCAACCGTCGAGAAGACTATGCTCAGCCTCCCTTTCACTTGCCAATACTCCCCACATCTACTGAAGCGGAAGTGGAAGATGCTCCTTCTCCTGTATTGCAACAAAAACCTGGAACAGCCTCCCAACACTCCTCCAGACCATCACCTCATTTCCGGAATTCTGAATGGCCCTCAAGACCTGGCTGCTCAAATAGGCCTCCAGGACCTGCAAGCACCTAGATATCCTATCGGGAGATAAGCTACACTTTATAAATCCTTATTGACTGACTGACTGATCAAGCTGAGCAGTCGAAGAGCTTTCAGTGGTCCTCAGAAGAAAACTCTAGATTACTCGCCATCCTACCACCCAGAATTCAGAAAAAAGACAATAATATAGCTTGTTCCTCAGCAAAATTAAGTATCTCGCCTTTCCCCTCTTGGTACTGTTGTTGACTTTCTCTAGATCCCCAAGAAACCATTCTGGGTGTAGAAGTGTCACAGGAGGAGTTCAAGAGAAACTGCATCACTGCCAGGTCGGACAAGAGTCAACCGCTTACAGACAAATACTTACCATACGTGTCACACACATCTGATATGCTCAGTATCTGCTCTGACTGATCAGCACAATGTAATCCTGCTGCACTTTATTACAAATAAATGTGACTTAGTAATGCTACAGTTTTCAGCTTGTATCTGTGTTTTGTTTTATCTTTGTACAATAGTCGGATACCATGCTTCCTTTCGGTGGAACCCATGGCTAAGTTTAACAACTAAGCCTATGTTGCGTTCACGAACCGTAGGCTGATCAGCCCTGCATACTGCAGTGCACTAGTTCCCAAGTATCAGTGCTTGCTGGGACATGTATGTTTTATGTGATGCCACTGCATATTTGTACTTAAGTTTACAGTGGACTAAAACCCGTTCTGGGTGGAATTAGGGCTCTATAACATGATATGTTAACAAATGAATAAAATAGGCAAACCATTCCACTTGGCGACATAGACAAACCCTTGTCACACCTGTTGTAGAACTCTCACACATTCCACATTTCACGGGTCCTATTCTGCAGAAGTGGTGGCCCTACATTTCATTAATATGCTTTAGACTAAAGAAATAATTTGGAGGGTCCTAACAGGTACACTGTCTTTTTTGTTAAAAAGATAGCAAAATCCTGGTTGCATCCATTATCATACACTGAGAGCTCATTGAAAATTGAGTGTTTTCCGTCTGTGACCCTCAAAATTATCACTGCACAATGCTGGCTAGATCATTCCAATGGCTCTCAGCAGCATTTTGCACTCATTTTAATTATAAATAAATATCACGTCTCTCCCAATTCACTCACCTATCAATGTCTCCTTCATGCTAGAGATTAATCGCTAAGGGGAGGGTTTGGGGAAAGGGACAGATGGTGAATGATTTATTAAGCCGGAATCTGCTTGCTGACCTCTCAATCAGTGCAGAATCGCTGAAAACCACCTTACTACTTGCCCGGCGGAAAAAGTTAAACTCAGACAGTGAATGGGATTGTGGCCCTGGGCTGTCAACACCGAAACATTTTGTTTTTTAATTATTACAACAACAAAACATCAGGATTTTAGATCACACCACTGTGACAAAGTGAAACCCCTTTTCTCATACAATATTTGCATGGGTGCCTGAACACACGTTGGTACTTATTTTATTTTGCAAGACACTTGCCAGGAAAGTCTTGCAGTTGAGTAGAACTTTAAACTAGTTATCCAAATCAGTGGTGCACATTTAACCAACCTCTCGAATATGAAATCGAAGTTGGCCAAAGCAAAATTTGAACCTGTGATTTTCAAGCTGCTGGAAGATTTCTGCAAAATGAATGTTGACACATAGAATTATCTAAACAGTTACATGCATTACATCTTCTACTCCATCAACATATTACTCTGTCAAAGTGACTATATCAACAATTACAAAATTGTCAAAGGAGTTTTCAGGTTTTTACCACTACCTGTGACCCACTAAATTAACCCAAGCTCAAACTTCCATCTACTTCTTTTTTTTTATCATTCCTTTGTTTACTTTTTTTCGAGTATACTATTATAACCGCTTTTATAGAGTAAGGGCCTGATTACGATATCCTGTGTGCTTTTTCACAAGTTCCGTAGGACATAAAGGAACTTGTAATAAGGCGGACGGCCCTAAATATTATATAAAGTATATTCATCCTAACACCAATACTTAGCCTCTCCTTTTTCATTACCCCTAATCTAATTGTCCTTATTCTTACACTAGTATTAACCACAAAAGTAATGCCCGAATTTCCCAGAAGTTATGCCTACGTATTTTCTACTCAACAAACATGAATAATAACTAACCATAAAATATTTAAAATTAATTTTACTAAATGTAATGTGTTATCGCTCTAATGCAATCCCTGTTATTCTTAATTAATTGAATTCATATTAATGTTAGTGTTGTGATCATTCTTCTACACATAATACTAAATATAACATTTAATTTATGTGTATTTAATTTATTGTAAATACTTAAAATTTACATAACATGCAGACTAAAACAAATTATTAATTACATCACATTAAGAATTCTATTGCAAATAAAATACGAAATATATTGGTGGTGGAGCCTCCTTTTCTATTCAGTTGATTTTATTTGTTTAACTTAGTTGTTTATTTTTGGATTAAATAAGAATCATTTAGTTTAATATATTATTTTTCATTACCACTTACCCTTATTTGTTACAGTTTTGTGGGGGTCCCTATGTATTTCCCCATTAAGTCAATGCATTGATGCAGTGGTGTTACATTATGTTGGGACTCATTGGGAGTGCCCTATTAATGAGGCTGTTACCGGCACAATCGGTTTTAAAAGGGGACTCATGAAGACTCTTAAAGCCTATATCCACAGATCCAAGAGTATCAACTGGTAATATAGCTCCAATATCTCTGCAAAAGTCTGAGTATATCTGATAGGGTTCAGATCTAATCCTGTTAATAGATCACAGGCTGTTAATGAGTCTGCTGCAGAGAAATGTTTTTAAGTTGTAGGCTACTAGTGTGAATCCTATTAAGAGCCATCAGTGGGTTCAGAGATCCAGGAATGATTTGCACAAAGGAAGTTCCAACCATGTTAAACTAGCAAAGTAGAACCTGAACCATAAAAAATATATCATGGAGAGCGGTAGTATTTAAGGTCTATTTTTAACCGCCAATAAATAATTTTATGTTGGGTGCGCTATCCTTGGTTATTCATAACACAATTCTTCATGTGTTATTCCAATCTGTTACATTTTTTGTGCATTCGGGCAACGTTTGTTTTCTTCCACACCATGAAGACAAGATAAAGTACATTTTCAGTAGTTTCTGCTGTCTCTATTTGTACCATTCTCATTTTGTTGAAACCAGTTTGCCTTTTCAAATGTATGCTGCATTCAAATGTATTTTCAGCTCTTGAAGCAGACTGTATTGGAGGTTGTAACAGTTCCTCTGTTGTGAGTCTCACTTGTAGACGTAGCTAGGACACTTAAATATCCTTTCGAGTGCTCCTCCTTCAGACAGAATTGTGGAGTATGGCATGACCTGAAAGCTCGGGCTCACTCTCATGCAAGGAAAGCAATGAACAGGCAGGCAGAGATTGTACAGCCCTCAACAATGGAGCTAGAACAGTTTTCAGAGTGGGGGTGCCAGCCATTGATGTGCACTCACTTAAGCTGGTGAATAATCCTAGTGCTTTTACCAAATAAGACAAAGCCTAGCTAGCAGAGATTCTGGGAAAATAATGCTGTCTGGTGGTGCTTTTTGAAGTAAATTTTCTCAATATATTGTCAAAACACGGTTAAGTACATTAGTGTGATTTACATAGCATATTCTATAGCGAAATTACTTCTTTTTGCAACTAAGTGACCAAAAAAAACTACTGGCTGCCAACTCAGTTACGATTAGGTAGAAAGCAAGGCCCTGTTCATTTTTCACAACTTGTCATAGTATGTATTTATAATGACCTAGAGAACTATGGTCTATGAAGAGAACCTGGCACTGTTCTGTCAACCTTCAATTTCCAAGTTGTGATTTTTTGTCTCCATTTGGGTTAGTGACCCACAATAAAACCTTTCACAATAGTTTGGAACAAACTATAGTACGACAGTCTATCATTGGACGGCCTGGGGTTCTATATCTGTCCCTATCTATCTCTATCTCCTTATCTCTAACTCCCCCCTCTCTTTCTCTACTTTCTATTCTTTCGGCTAATGCCATCGGTAATGTGAAGTAAGAAATGACAAAATTCAGTTGGTGGTGTTGTACTGCCTCTCATTAGTGGCTATACAGTCCCTCTCTAGTCTGCACACAAAACCTCCAAAAAATATCTAAAGATAAATCAAAAGTGAGCTCAAGAAAACATTAAGGGCTTGATTACGAGGCTGGCGGTCTCGCGGTAGCAGTCAGGAAAGCAGCTGCTATGGCAGTTGGACCACCACATTATGACCCTGGTGGAACGCCTTCCCTGCCAGGATAGGTGATCAAGATGGGCTAACGGTGGTGAAAATAGGAAATCAGCCAGAGCGGCGCTGCATGCTGATTACGACCTGATTCTCCATCAGCCTTTTCATGGCGCTACCACCACCATGAAAAGGCTGGCAGAGAATGGGTGCAGAGGGACACGGGGCCATGCACTTGGCATGGGCAGTGGTCCCCCTGCCCAGCACCGTTGTAATGCTCACAGTGTGCTGTGCACACAGTGAGCATTGCGAGTGTGCTGGTGCACCCTGCGACGGCAGCATTGCCGCTGGTTCGATTACAAGCAGGCGACAATGCTGCCTCCACTTTCCCGCTGGGCTGTTTCCACCCGTCAGCCCAACAGGAAAGTCGTAATGGATCCGGCAGAAAGGTAGCCAGATTGGCAGCAACCTCCCGATCAAATGTTTGGCAGACTGGTTATCCCGTCAGCCGAACTCGTAATAATGGCCCTAAGAAGTTTTCATATATTTATTTGACATTGCCACAGCCTTGGTCCTCTGCAGCTTTAGAAAGTTACATTCCCAAAAGAAACACCTGTGCCCAGTTTGTGTAATTTTAGAAATTGCCCAGTTCTGAAACATTGAGCCAATTCAAATCTAATGAACATCCTTAGAACTGTGCCAAGAGCAAGAGAAGTAAGACCATCAGGAATATATTGCGTTTGTAAAATATTAAACCACAAGTTCTGTGTGTCTAGGAGAAACAACACACCATAGGGCTGGTCTGAAAAAAAATATTCCCCTCAACAATGTACTACGGTTGTCCTTCCTGAAATAGTGGGGAACACCAAGCATACAAAACACTGAGCCGTGGCCAGCACCAAATAAGCAAGAGTGTGGCCTATACCATGCCATGCTCTATAACTAGAGATGCCATATCAGTGGAATACCATGACTCCAATCTTTTCAGCTACAAATCACTGATATCAGGTGGGTTAATTCAGATGGTTACTATGGCGACAAATGGAGAACACTACTCACAGACTGCGCTGATTATTTTAAAAGTAAACACGGGGCTGAAGTAATGGCATCCTATTGACATGAAGCAACCTTAACACTGTGGAGCAAAGGCATTGCTGGACAGGGCCCTTGCAGCATAAAACCCAGGCTGGACAGCACCCTAACCTAACTGCCTCAACAACACCTTAGTCAGGGTCGATACCTGAACATATAAGGGTGAGTATAAAGCACGGGTACTCACAAACATTTTCCCAGGGGCCAAAAAGTTTGGTATGTGATGTGCCTGGGGGCCGCATTGATGCCAGGGCAGTGGCGGTCAGGTGGGGTGGCTGGGGGAATTGATGGCAAGGTAGGTGTAGGGGAAGCAAAGAATATACATCTAGTGGCTGAAATAAACAATGGGAAACCAGAAAACCTGGAATTAATCCCGGCTTACCCACTTTTCCAAATTGTGTGATCCTAGGCAATTGTTTATTGTCACTTTCTCGCCTTTTTCTGCATTATCACATTTAAGATGACCTCAAAATACATGATTCATGGAGTGCGCTGCACAAAACCTGCTTCTATGTTTGATTTAATAAAACTACAATGTTGTTTATGTATGATAGGAACCCAGGCCACCCATAAAGTGCACATACCAAGTAACTTGCCTCTTTAATTTACTATTGGTGGTGTTCTCAGGGTAAGGGAAATAATTAATGTTTCCAAATTTATGTTTGAAAACTATCACTTTAAATGAATACATCTCAATGCACTGATGAAATAAATTGTACTAAGACGAAAAGGTTCTGCATGTTAACTAAATACACTTTTTTACTTTTGAAGCAACTGTCTTAGTTTTACACTTATGCTGCAAGATGTCTTTAAAAATGAAGGCGTTTCTAAAGTTAAGTGCAGGAGTCCTTAGTTACTTCCTTTCTTTAACACCGATTAAGTTTGACCTAAATGATTGTGTGCGTATTTAATATTTTTGTTAGTGGGGAGTCGGGCAATCAGCTGCCCAGTGCTCCTTTTGCCCCAGGGGCCGCATGTAAAGGTCAGAGGGGCCGCATGAGGCCCGCGGGCCGTACTTTACTAAAGGATGATGCTGACTGCTGCATTCAGTAGGTGAGCTTAACCCTTACTACCACTCGCCAGCCCACCAAACCATATCCCTTCCACGTAATTTGTGACACAAGAATATTATTATTTTTGTGACTGAGTAAGGTAGAATATACACTTCAGTTTGTAAACCAATTTACGCGAACAACCTTGTTATTTTCTAAAGCATATGTTGTATGCGGGGAGATTGGCAAGTGTTACTACATTCCTGAACAGCTACTTATAAGAAAGAACTCGCACACTCCAAATTCCGGATTGGATCACAAGAAACTGATTCTTACTCGCCAGGCGAGGGCCAAATAATGGTAGCGCAGTATTCGTAGTTAATGCACCCGTCACACACACCAAACAATATTGTGAAAAGAAGGAAAGGTGAATAATCAAATTAGATGAAAAAACACACGGACAAAACTGTGTTAAATAGCCAGAATTGTTAGTGTTAATCAAACAGAATGTGCTCATTAATACCCTTCGCTAAAAAGGGAGGTAAAACAATTAGTGGAATTAACTATTCTTCTAGATATTAACCACCTGATTATACATTTAGCAGATAATTACGAGGCACGCCGTGTGCTGACACTTTTATGGAGTGATTTTGCACATTTATATCTGTGCATTTAGCCCCAACATTTTGCTGGTGGTAATGTGTCACAGTTTTTGCTTGCTGTCATGTGGTTTTACCAGGTGTCACAGTCCTACTTCCCATGATGCTGATATGTTTTGATGTATGCAGATTAAGCAACTGTTTTCTTTACCTGTGTCAAAAAACTTTTCCATACTGTAATTATCCCATTTCATACTCGTGCTGTTCAAGAGCATCCGCAGATCTACATTTTAAAATGCCCTCTTTTGCAGCCCCAGAACTGAAAGGAAAACACACCTTTCCATGCTGGAAGAATTACAATCAGTTTATCATAAAAACCTTGCAGAGACACGACTTCCTGCCTTTGAACATGGAGAAAGTGTTACAAAGAAAACAATTTAAGGGCCTCTTCATGGCTGGCCATCCAGCTTAACACCACAAAGGTATCTGGGTTTTCTCCGCAGTCCACACCCCTAGTGTCAGTCTGTCATCCTGGTCCCAGAAGGCTGTGTTTAGTTTATGTATGGTAGGGGGTGAAGCAGGTTGGAGAGACAGCCTCTACATTTCAATCATCTAGCAAATTAAATGAATACAAGTCAACATATCTTTCGCTAATAAGTGAAATACAAATGGTTCCTTGTTGAATAACGTTTATTTTTTGTGGTGGAGCGAAGGTGGTTTGTGAGAGCAGGGAAAAATAATGCAGCACCCCTGCTTCCAGCTTTACGTACTTTGAGGCGAGTAGGGAATGTGCTTAGCGCTCTTAATACATCTGTTTATATTTCGCAGCTGTACCTCTTTCCCCACTAGATTTGGGAATTTACCAAACATACATAAAATATTTTCAGAATATTGTTCTACCTGCCATTGGCAACCCGAACACTCGAAAAAGCCCCCGATCACTTATAGTTCGTCGTCCCATCAATTTCACTATGTATTCTTCGGTATTTGGAGTTCTCAGATTCAGTTCCCTTCCAACCCCATCAGATGAATAGAAGTGGTGCAGCTCCTGGATAAATGTGTAGATGTCCTATACCAGTACTCAGCAGAGAGAGCAATAGGGAGGGCAAAAGAACAGGGAAGCCGCTGTCACTGACAGAAAGGGGCGGAGCTTTGTCAGGGGCGAAAATAAGAATATGTTGTAAAACACTTGCAGGATTAAACAGTGCGATAGGAGCAAGCAGTGGCTGCCATTTCACTTCCAAACTATAACGCTCTCGATTTGCATTAGAACATGCAACTAGTTGCAAAAGTTAATTAAAAAAAGTATGCCCTTCCTGTTAAAGAAAGCGTACAACTTGGAGGGAATTCATGAGCCAAACCGCTCGACTAGTACTGAATCCAGATATTTAACCACTCTGCTACACCTTCATGTATATTTGAAGGCATATTACAATAACTGACAAGTGGATCCACGTTATACGCCAGCTTAGACGAGTTAGGTCAGCAAACAATATTTAGCCCTTTGCGACTACAGACCATGTCAATATTTAAAGCAATACTGCAAGTCCCAGAATGCAACGTATTTGTTGTTTAAAAAAATAAAATAAATCAGCAGTGTTTGAAGGCGTTGCATTTAGCATGGACTCTCTTGTCAGTTAATGATGGATGTCACTGGTTGAGGAAGCAATGTGTTGCACATACACGTAACGTCCTGACGGCTAGGGAGCTATAGAAGTGTGTGAAGCTGCTCCGATGCATGCCATGGCTTGAGCATAGTTCAGAGATGCATTACAGCGGAGCGTTCGGAGGCGAAAGGGACTCATAAGGAGGAAGGTGAGCTCACTCACCAACTGCAGTATCCTCCGGAACATGATTACAGAATGCTCGGTACAACTCAGAAGCACCAATTATCGGGGGGCTTCAGCCTCGGCTGCTCCGACCAGCGGCACACACACCCCACTTAAGCGCAGCTAAGCGGCCATCAAGTGACAGGCAATCCCTGCCGCGGAGACGAGCATAGAACAGAACTCGTCAGAGTCACGTGCTCGCATTTTTCGGGGCGGGACATTCACCGGAAGTTGCTTGAGAGGGTTCAGGAAACGGAAACAAAAACAAAATACAGCATTTGGAGAAGGGCATGAGTAAGGCGTGACCAGAACGACGCGACCATGCTATAATTATGACACTATTTTTTTTTTTGTTTAAATCAAAAACGCTCTGTTGATTACGCTGCGATGAACGCTATGCCTGATCCTACTATGGACGCTATAGGAAGTCGCCTTACCGACATGCGCCTTGAGAAGTTTTTTTGATTTCCGAATGTAAACAATCGATTTATTGTTACTTGAATAAATCTATGGGAGTGCACCTATGCACACACCGACGGGGGTGTAGCGAGGGTGACAATCACAAATCTGCATCACGTAGGCCTCCGTGCATACTCAATAACTGTGACAGACGCCACGGAATGAGTGCAGGCCTGTACTAGTAATAACGAGCGGTGCTGCACCTTTATTTTAAATCCTCGGGCCGCGCCGGTGTTCTGTCTATGCATCCCCGAACGCGATGTTGTGCAATGCCTGGAGAGCACAGCATATGCTGTTTCAGGCAATATGTTTAAATCTCTTTGTATACTGTAATATGCACGTGGACATATTCAATTAAGCTGCCCTTTAAACTCAGTTGTCCATTAAGCTTTGTGTTTGATTGAATAATGGCATATAATGTTATTTTTTTAACATATATTTATAATATAATTTCCCAAAAAATCAAAGGTTAAGAGGATGTTATAGTTAGGCGAGATTTGCATCAATGAAAGGAAAATAATTATTTTTCACGGATCCCTCGGTGTAAAGTATTATTATATTTGTTCACAATAGCGTTTCTTTTTGTTAGTTTCAATAATAGCATATAATGATGTCTATATGAGATTTATATAATAACAATTATATATATTATATAATCACATAGTGTATGTATATATATATATATAGAATAACATATAATGATAGAAGAATAGCACATAATGATATGAAAAACAAAGGTTATGGGGACGCTTTAGTTAGGCTCACTTTTTAAACGTACAAAACCATAGAAATTAACCTATTACAGATAGTTATTTCAACTAACTATAGCTTGTGCCCTCTCACACCATGCACAGTTTTCTCATCAATAATTTTACAGCAAATTTTAAAGTGACATTATCAATGGTGTTTAAAAGATGTCATGAGTGCTGTAATATCTGGGGTAATTAGAAGTGCATGGCGAGGGTGCAAGTTATACTTAACCCCATTATATTATTTTACTTGTAGACCCGGTAGGTGGTGGTCTCCAGGTGGCGGGCGCGCCCCCGCATTGTTATTAACTATAGCCCCAGGGACATGGTGGGCCCTGGGGCTTCTAAAAATCACTTTACAACACTCTATTCCCTCCCACTGTATGTAATCCCACTCCACACTACTCCACTCCACTATAAAATTTTCTTAGACACGACTCGCCCATCCACTCCATTGTACCCCACTTCATTCTACTCCACCCCACTCCACTCCAATCTAACCTAACCCAATCTACACCATTCCACTTCAATATACCCGTCACCTCCCTACAATCTCAGGGGTGTGGAATTTATTAAAATATCTACTTGTACAGGGGACAGGTTGCTTCTCAAATCTACTTGTCCTGTAAAAAGATCTACTTGTCCCTTTGGTGCCATGTAGTGTGGCGACAATTTATGGCAGCAATCTCATTATGTAAGAGCTCTGATAATAGCGTCTCTGATTATGCCAGGGCTACTACCTTAGTAGGGCTTGAATACTTGCAGTTTCAATCCCTACTGTAGCAATTTCCTTATTTTTCCACCATTCTGCAGATCTGCATACTGGGGCTGGAGGAAGCAGTAAGCAATAGTTCCAGGGCTGGAATGCCTTTGAGTCTGCAAACCTACTAACCTGCATGTTTTAAAGATTTTCACCAGCTTCTCTCTAATATTTTCCCATAATAAGAAAGGTTGGACATTTACTCCTGACAATGGCAGAATTAGAACTTCTTCCAGGGTTGGGAAGAAAGTGGCTGGAGGGAAAATTAACTTGCAAATGCTCAATAGATTTTCACATGAGCAAATCTACACATCGTATTTACCCATGCTAAAATACAGTTCACAAATATTTTATAGGGGTACGACATATACCATGGGTGCACTTTTGTGACTTTCTTTAAGAATTTGGGGCCACATGTCAGTAGGTTCAGATTTGCGACCCGCAAATTGCGAGTCAGAGAGACTCGCAATTTGCGAGTCGCAAATCCGAATGTAGGATGGTGTCCCTGACACCATCTGTGATTCGCAAGGGCTTCGCAAATGCCCACCTCATGAATAATCATGAGGTGGGTCGCAATTTGCGACCCCCTTGCGAATGGCGGCCCTCACAGGGATGGTGGCCTGCTGGAGACAGCAGACCACCATGTCTGTGACTGCTTTTTAATAAAGCAGTTTTTTTGTTTTTTTTGTAATGCAGTCCGTTTTCCTTAAAGGAAAACGAGATGCATTACAAAAACGAAAAATGAAACGTTTTCGTTTCATTTTTTCAGAGCAGGCAGTGTTCCTCAGGACCACTGCCTGCTCTGAAAAAATGTTTACAGTGATATTCACAATGGGGAAGGGGTCCCATGGGGACCCCTTCCCTTTAGCGAAAGTGTTAGCACCCATTTGAAATGGGTGCAAACTGCGATTGGTTTGCGCCCGCGTTCGCGGTCACAAAACAATCCTACATTGCACTGCGAGTCGCAATTAGGAAGGGAACACCCCTTCCTAATTGCGAGTCGCAAACCTGTTTTGCGATTCGGTAACCAGGTTACCGAATCGCAAAACTGGGTTTGTGCATCGCAATGTGCTTTTTGCACGTCACAAACAGCGAAAGTCGCTGTTTGCCACATGCAAAAAGCTACCTACATGTGGGTCTTGGTCCCTAATTAGGTCTGGTGTTAACAAAACATTTTGTTTTTTATTAAACTTCTATTTCTCTCTCTTTCGGCTGGCTTTACTGTGAGCAATCACATTCTGCTCTTCCACAAGGAGCATATTGGCACACAAAGTAGTTTTGTTCAGTGTCAGGAACTACAGTGGCAATCAGTGACGTAACAAAACTGGAGGGTGCCCCTTTGAAAAGAACATGGAGGAGCCCCCTCTCCAGACTCACTCAGGCCAGGTGCTGAAGGGGCCCCCAGGAGGGCGGCTGCGGGGCCTTTGTTATGCCACTGGTGGCAACGTGTGCTTTTAGAGTTAAAAAATGTTTTTTGTTTTTTTTTGCCAGTGTTTGTTACAGTGTTGAGGGCCTGATAGCTCCCACAACAATAAAGTGTTACAAAAGCCATGTCAAAACAAGACACGCATTGATGAAACTAAAAGACTTATAAAAATATGTCAGATCAGTTGGCTTTGTCAGTGTTTGTTTATTTTCATGCTTCCCATAATCGTGTTGAAAATGATTACACTGATTCTCCATTAGAAATATTTTTGGGAAATACTAGCATGCACCAACACATTTTACTAAATGACACTTCATTTGCATCTAATCAGAGAGCATTCTGGGAGCATTATACTTAGCCTCATAGCCTAAACTTTTCAAACATGTGCATACACGTTTTTTTTTTTTGCACTGGAACCAACGTCAGTAGTGAAGTGTGACCTTAAAACATTTATTTACAGCACTCACCCTAATAATGAAGGATTTCAAATAATGAACCATAAATACAAGTTCGAACAGCATTATCTTTTGGAAACATATTACCTCAACTGCAGAGAGTTCCACTCTCTGTGAACAGGCAGCCAAAGGGTTTGTGCTGCAGAGGGTTGGGCCTACTTGTCCCAAGGACAAAGTAAACATAAAAACTTGTTTCCCTTGACCCCAAACAAGATTTCCCGGGCGTTCCACCGCTTTCCAACCTTCCATTCTAATCCACCCAATCTGTTCTACTCTAGTGTACCCCACTTCACATTAATCAATATCCCACTCTACTCCATCTAATGTACCCCACTCCAATTTAGCCCACCCCACTTTACCACGCTGCATTCAGTCCCAATATACCCCACTTCACTCCAATCAAGCCCTCTAAAACTCTACCAGCCTCCACTGCAGTCTAACCCACTGCAACCCAATCTACCACGCTCCAGGCTTGCACAATATACTCCGCTACAATCTACTTCATTTCATTCTACTCCACTCCACTATACCCAACTCTCCTCCACTCCAACCTACACTATTCCACTCCAATCTAACCCTCTTCAAACTACCCCACTCCAATCTACTCCATTATACCCCACTCCTTTGTACCACAATCTACCCCACTCGTTTCCAATTTTTTCTACTCTAATCCACCTTATGTACCACTTTATAAGTACCCCCACTCCACCTCATCCCACTCTAATGTACCCCAATCAACTCCATTCTACTTTTCCCCAATTTACCCCAGTCCAGTCTACCTCAGTCCACAATACCCCAATCTACCCTGATCTACCTCAGTCCTATCTACCGCGGTCAACCCAGATGTACTTCTTTGAGACCTGCAGCGGCTCTGAGTTGCTTCACTTGCATCTATGATACTCATATAGCTGAGCTGTTGCCTGTACTTATCAATGCTCCCACTGTATGATAGTTCATTCACACCACATGATAGTATATTTCATAATTGCGTATATCACCTATTCAGGGATGTACTACTTGCAGTTACCCTGTTGGGGCTTTAGTATTAGCCAAGCCTGGCTCGGCTCTGTTTCTGGGTTTTTGTTTACATAATAATCTTCACACAAGGAGGGGTCCTATTTTTGTCCTTGGTTGCATGACGGTGTCTGTTCTTGCTGGTCAAGTTGAGGTCTTGGTATTTGTTGTTTACCAGGGTTCTTTCTCTTCCCCACTGTCTCCTCGCACATCTTTTGACAGGAGTTGCCATTTTCACTGCTCAACTCGGCCCGTGGCATTGTCACATGATGCTTGTTGTCAGTTATGTCTTGACTGGTGTGAGAGTGTTTTTTTTCACCCTCTTCACCTTTCAGTCTGTAGTTTTCTCCTTCTCCTGCAGCTAGTGCATTGACATAATAGTATCCTATTCAAATTCCAACATGTAGTCCTCCTTCTTGCATGGTGTAATCCTTTAACTCTATGGCCAGAATATTGCTATTCCTGATCAGTACATTATAAAAAAAATTATCTTCAGATTTTCTCATATTTCCATTTTTATGTATGTCTGCATGTTCCAGCATGTCTAGGCTCCACTAAATGAAATGCCACTCCACTACTCTCAAGTGCCATACTACATCACTGCACTCCACACTACATATGGCTCCACTCTGTGCCACAGCACTGCAAGCAACACCGTCCCACCCTATGCCACACAATTCCACTCCTCTCCATAGTACACTACCAACTCCACCAGCACAAAGCTACTACACTCTACACCAATGGTCTTCAAACCTTTTAAAGCCGAGCCACCCAGCAGTGAAAGAAAAATAAAATCATTGGATGCCCCCTCCTGATTATTAAACTGTCAATTTTTAAATATGTTGGGACTTATTTAAACTTTACACAAAAGGTGTGTTACTGTTTTAAAAATGAAAGTAAATGCATTATTCCAACCATACTATCATTGTCAGGCAGCGTTTACTAACATGTAGGAGTTTCCACTGTGTGATTATTAGAAAGGGGGTTGGAATGGGACTCTTGAAGAGTATTTGGAGTCCCGGCCCTTTTGACACACACCCTCATCTTGGATAGAAATTATAAAATATGTTAGTGGTGGCCTATTAGAGACCGGTTTGCTGCTGCCCATTTCTGTTAACTAAAAGCAAAGCACTGATGCTTCTGTTTGCCGCCAGAGCCTAGCGCCCCCGCAAGGATCATTTGAGGCTCCCCTGTGGGGGGAGGGGCTTACTCACAAGTTTAAATACCCCTGCTTTACTCAATGTACCAGCACTCCACTCCTCCAAATGCAACTTCACACTCCTCAATACCACTCCACTATACTCAAAACCACACAATGCACTCAAAGCCACACTACTCCAAATCACACAATGCCTCTACTCCATGTTGCATCATGCTACTTCATATCCTCCTTCGCATCACTGCTGCTTCTGCCTTCCGCCTTCCTGTCTTTCATCCCGGCTCCTTTCACCATATTATGGAGGCCACAGCGCGGTCTCAGTGAGAAGTGCCCTGACCACTGGGACGGTCACAGCTCTCCAGCCACGCCACAGTGCTCCTGCCTGCTGCTGACAGCTCCTCCCATATTCCTGAGCCTGATTGCAACCGCTCTACCCACATTCCTGAGCCTGATTGCTTCTGGTGACACCCCTGCTTCACACCACTGCTGCTCCTCCCCCACCTTTCTGCTTCCCTCACCAACCCCTCCCACTTCCCAGGACATATAATGAAGGCTGCAACGGGCATGCTATTGGCGCACCAAAGGCAAGCCTGTCTGTGCTCATTCATTCCTGGACCTTACTCAGCGCCAGGACATCTGGCCCTTCCACCCCACCCACGCTTCACCACTAAGGAACTCCAGGCCCTGAACGTCAGACACCCCATCAACAGATGCTTCACGGCCTCCCACGCTCAACCAAAGGACCCGTCACCTGCCTACACTGCTGTTTCTCCTGTAACCTGGGCCATCCTGCAGGCACTAACACCCTTAATGCACCCACACATAAGCCTACAAACAACCAAGCGCCACTCCAGTGCATCCAGCTAAATACCCGCTCTTTATACGAATATGCCACAGAAATGTGGGACACCATCACCACCTAGACATCGCCTTCATCGCTGAATATATGGCAACACCCTCCTCACACCCGAACATCGCACGACCACCCCTGACTGCTACAAAATAATACACCAAGACTGTACTAACAAACATGGCGGGGGCATTGCCATCATCTTCAAGGAAACCATCCATTGCACCATCACTGACAACGACCCTCATTGAGTACCTCAACTTACAACTTCAAAGCAATGCCAGCACCACGATGAGAAGCACTCTCACATACAGACCCCCAGGACCACGTCCAGCCTTCTGCGATGCCATCGCCAACCACATCACCCCCCTCGTCATCGACTCCCTCCATTATATCCTGCTCGGCGATCTCAATTTCCACCTCAACGACCCCACCAACTCCATTTCCGTCATAGAGAACCTCAGCAACATCGCCCTCACCCAACTGGTCACCAAATCCACACACAAAGCCATACACACACTGGACGCCATCTTCACTTCTAGAGACAGAATCAGTTTCACCCATGTGACTGAACTCACCTGGACCAACCACATCATCATCATCATCCACTTTAACACCTCCAATTCCCAGCACACCCCCTCCAAGCGCCTTAGCACACCCCACCGAAGATGGGGCAAGGTAATGGGGCCCCTATGAGCACAGGACCTCGGCACCACAACTAGAGCTCAAGGCAGACCTCAACCTCAACTAGGCCTTCAAAAACTTCACCACCTGAATACAGTCGCCACTCTGAAACCAGCTAAAGCCAACAAAACCTCCAAGCCAGCAAGATGGTACACTATGGAGCTCAGAAACCCCAAATGTGACTACCACGATTCGAGAAACAATGGCACATGACCAAGGTCCCCTCCAACAGAGCTGCCTACAAGGCAGCCCTATTCAACTACCACCAACACCACATCAAGCCTGCAAAAAGAGCAGCAAGTGCTGTCCCCATCGACACCACAGCCAACCACACAAAATAAATAAATAGCACAGAGACAACCATCCACCCATCCCAGGAACTCTGCAACACTATCTCAGACTACTTCCACAGCAAGATCACCACCACATACAACTATTTAAATCCCCAACCCTCCACAACCAGTCCAGACAGCATTTCTCAAGCAGTAAACACCAGCCACACGATAACCTCTTGGTTCCCGATTACCACACAGACCACTGCAACCATCATATTACCCATCCACTCTGGGGAACCCACTGACCGCTGCCCCCGCTGGCTTTTCAACCTCGGTGCCAACACTATCAGCACAGAACTAACCTACATCCTCAACACCTACATCTCCACAGCAACCTTCCCAGATGAATGGAAGCATGCAGGGGTCAGACCTCTCCCCCCCAAAAAAAACATCTGTCAACCCCAGCGACATCAAAAACCACATACATATCTCCCTGCTCCCCTTCCGGCCAAAGAGATTGAGAAAGCCATCAACCAACAGCTCACCGACTACCTCAAACAAAATCACCTTTTTGACACCTCACAAAAAGGATTCCGGGCCAACCACAGCACAAAGACTGCACTATCACCACCACGGATGACATCAGAGCCCTCCTCGACGGAGGAGAGTCGGCAGCTCTATTCTGAACCTCTTCACAGCATCCGATACACTCTCCCACCACACTCTCCTCAGCAGACTCCACAACATTGGTATTCAACAAAACACCCGTAAGTGGGTCTCTTCTTTCTTCTCAGGCTGCACACAGAGCACCCGCCTCCCTTCCTTAACTTCTTCACTCAAAAACATCACCTGGAACGTACCCCAATGATCGTCCCACAGCCCAACGCTGTTCAACATCTACCTGACACTCCTCACAGACATTGTCAGATCCTACGGACTCAATATAATCTCCTTCCCTGACGACACTCAGCTAATCCTCTCACTCACCAAAGACCCCCACAACGCCAAAGTCAACTTCCACAACCCCAGGACCAACGTGGAAACATGGATAAAAAACAGCTGCCTCAAACCGAACAACAAAACAGAAGTCCTTATTGTAAGGAAATGCCTCCTTGGCATGGTTACCCCCTGACTTTTTGCCTTTGCTGATGCTAAGTTATGATTTGAAAGTGTGCTGGGACCCTGCTAACCAGGCCCCAGCACCAGTGTTCTTTCCTGTAAGGAAATGGCTCCCTGTTGCAGTTACCCCCCACTTTTTGCCTGATACTGATGCTGACTTGACTGAGAAGTGTGCTGGGACCCTGCTAACCAGGCCCCAGCACCAGTGTTCTTTTACCTAAAATGTACCATTATTCCCACAATTGGCACACCCCTGGCACACAGATAAGTCCCTTGTAAAAGGTAACAGTGGTACCAAGGGCCCTGTGACCAGGGAAGGTCCCTAAGGGCTGCAGCATATGTTGTGCCACTCTAAAGGACCTCTCACCTAACACATGCACTCTGCCATTGTAGATTGTGTGTGCTGGTGGGAGAAAAAGGCAAAGTCGACATGGCATCCCCCCCAGGATGCCATGCCCACAAAATGCTGCCTGTGGCATAGGTAAGTCACCCCTCTGATTTCCATTGAAGCCTTTATGTTTTGGGCACCTCTTTGACCTCTGTACCTACCCGGCCCTGACCTGCTGGTGTGGTAACTTTGGGGTTGCCTTGAACCCCTAACGGTGGGCTACCTTGGACCCAAATTTGAACCCAGTAAGTGTTTTACTTACCTGTGAACTTAACAATTACTTACCTCCCCCAGGAACTGTTGATTTTTGCACTGTCCACTTTTAAAATACCTTATTGCCATTTTTGTCAAGACTGTACATGCTATTGTGAGTATTCAAAGCTCCTAGAATACATGAGTGAAATACCTTTCATTTGAAGTATTACTTGTAAATCTTGAACCCGTGGTTCTTAAAAATAAACTAAGAAAATATATTTTTCTATATAAAAACCTATTGGCCTGGAGTAAGTCTTTGAGTGTGTGTTCCTCATTTATTGCCTGTGTGTGTACAACAAATGCTTATCACTACCCTCTGATAAGCCTACTGCTCGACCACACTACCACAAAATAGAGCATTAGAATTATCTCTTTTTGCCACTATCTTACCTCTAAGGGGAACCCTTGGACTCTGTGCACACTATTTCTTACTTTGAAATACTATATACAGAGCCAACTTCCTACATTTCCCTAAACTGTACCTTTGTCTCCACAATTGGCACAACCCTGGCACTCAGGTAAGTCCCTTGTAACTGGTACCCCTAGTACCAAGGGCCCTGATGCCAGGGAAGGTTTCTAAGGGCTGCAGCATGTCTTATGCCACCCTAGGGACCACTCACTCAGCACATGCACACTGCTTCACAGCTTGTGTGTGCTGGTGGGGAGAAACTGACTAAGTCGACATGGCACTCCCCTCAGAGTGCCATGCCAACCTCACACTGCTTGTGGCATAGTTAAGTCACCCCTCTAGCAGGCCTTACAGCCCTAAGGCAGGGTGCACTATACCACAGGTGAGGGCATAAGTGCATGAGCACTATGCCCCTATAGTGTCTAAGCCAAACCTTAGACATTGTAAGTGCAGGGTAGCCATAAGAGTATATGGTCTGGGAGTCTGTCAAACACGAACTCCACAGCACCATAATGGCTACACTGGGAAGTTTGGTATCAAACTTCTCAGCACAATAAATGCACACTGATTCCAGTGTGCACTTTATTGTAAAAAAACACCCATAGGGCATCTTAGAGATGCCCCCTGACAACATACCCGACTTCCAGTGTAGGCTGACCAGTTCCTGCCAGCCTGCCACACACTAGACATGTTGCTGGCCACATGGGGAGAGTACCTTTGTCACTCTGTGGCCAGGAACAAAGCTTTTACTGGGTGGAGGTGCTTCTCACCTCCCCCTGCAGGAACTGTAACACCTGGCAGTGAGCCTCAAAGGCTCACCCCCTTTGTCACAGCACCACAGGGCATCCCAGGTAGTGGAGATGCCCGCCCCTCTGGCCACTGCCCCCACTTTTGGCGGCAAGGCTGGAGGAGATAATTAGAAAAACAAGGAGGAGTCACCCACCAGTCAGGACAGCCCCTAAGGTGTCCTGAGCTGAGGTGACTCTTACTTTTAGAAATCCTCCATCTTGTGGAAGGAGGATTCCCCCAATAGAATTAGGGATGTGCCCCACTCCCCACCGGGAGGAGGCACACAGAGGGTGTGGCCACCCTCAAGGACAGTAGCCATTGGCTACTGCCCTCCCAGGCCTAAACACACCCCTAAATTAAGTATTTAGGGGCCCCCAGAACCTAGGAAACTAGATTCCTGCAACCTTAGCAAGAAGAAGGACTGCTGACCTGAAGCCTGCAGTGAAGACAGAGACGACAACTGCTTTGGCCCCAGCCCTACCGGCCTGTCTCCCAACTTTGAAGAAAACTGCAACAGCGACACATCCAACAGGGACCAGCAACCTCTGAAGCCTCAGAAGACTGCCCGGCAACCAAGGACCAAGAAACTCCCGTGAACAGCAGCCCTGTTCAACAATCTGCAACTTTCTTGGAACAAAGAAACAACTCTAAGGACTTCACGTTTCCCGCCGGAAGCGTGAGAATTTCCACTCTGCACCCGACGCCCCCGGCTCGACCTGCGGAAAACCAACACTACAGGGAGGACTCCCCGGCAACTGCAAGCCTGTGAGTAGCCAGAGACGACCCCCCTGAGCCCTCACAGTGACGCCTGCAGAGGAAATCCAGAGGCTCCCCCTGACCGCGACTGCCTGTAACAAGGGACCCGACGCCTGGAACCAACACTGCACCCGCAGCCCCCAGGACCTGAAGGAACCGAACTCCAGTGCAGGAGCGACCCCCAGGTGACCCTCTGCCTAGCCCAGGTGGTGGCTACCCCGAGGAGCCCCCCCTGTGCCTGCCTGCATTGTTGAAGAGACCCCCGGGTCTCCCCTTTGCTTTCAATACAAAACCCGACTCCTGTTTGCACTCTGCACACAGCTGCCCCTGTGCCGCTGAGGGTGTACTTTCTGTGCCTGCTTGTGTCCCCCCCCCCCGGTGCCCTACAAAACCCTGGTCTGCCCCCGAGGACGTGGGTACTTACCTGCTGGCAGACTGGAACCGGGGCACCCCTGTTCTCCATTGAATCCTATGTGTTTTGGGCACCTCTTTGACCTCTGCACCTGACCGGCCCAGAGCTGCTGGTGTGGTAACTTTGGGGTTGCCTTGAACCCCCAACAGTGGGCTACCTTGGACCCAACTTTGAACCCTGTAAGTGTTTTACTTACCTGTGAACTTAACATTTACTTATCTCCCCCAGGAACTGTGATTTTTGCACTGTCACTTTTAAAATAGCTTATTGCCATTTTTGTCAAAACTGTACATGATATTGTGATTATTCAAAGTTCCTAGAATACCTGAGTGAAATACCTTTAATTTGAAGTATTACTTGTAAATCTTGAGCCTGTGGTTCTTAAAATAAACTAAGAAAATATATTCTTCTATATAAAAACCTATTGGCCTGGAGTAAGTCTTTGAGTGTGTGTTCCTCATTTATTGCCTGTGTGTGTACAACAAATGCTTAACACTTCCCTCTGATAAGCCTACTGCTCGACCACACTACCACAAAATAGAGCATTGGAATTTTCTCTTTTTGCCACTATCTTACCTCTAAGGGGAACCCTTGAACTCTGTGCACACTATTTCTTACTTTGAAATAGTATATACAGAGCCAACTTCCTACACTTATCCTCAGGAAGAGCACCTCCATATGGGACCACAACTGGTGGCCAGCAGAGAATATAGACCAATTCCCTCTCCATCAGACCACACAAAAAACCTCGGCATCATCCTCGACAGCCAACTATCCATGAATCAACAAGTAAACTCAGTCACCTCCTCCTGCTTCTATATTATCCGTATGCTCCACCAAATCCTCAAACTGCTCCCTACCGACACCAGAAAGACAGTCACGCAGACCCTGGTCACCAGCTACCTCGACTATAGCAATGCTCTCTAAGTCTGAGTGTCCTCCCAGCTACTTAAAAGACTCCAGACCCTACAGAACATCACAGCCAGACTCATCCTCAACCTCCCCAAGCGCTCAGGCTTCACCCCACACCTCAGGAACTTCCACTGGCTCACCGTCCAGAAGACATGCCAATTCAAAATCCTCACACTCACATTCAAGACTCTCCACAACCTAGGGCTGTCCTACATCAACCATTGACTGACCTACTTCCCAGAAAGACAACTACACTCTGCCTCACGAAACTTCGCACACACACCGTGCATCTATCGCAGCAGATGCCGCTCCTTCTCCGACACAGCGGCCAAGTCCTGAACAGCCTGTCCCCCTTCCTCCGAACAGCTCCCTCCCTGGCGGACTTCAGAAGAGGACTCAAGTCATGGCTTTTGGACGGAGACACAGTACCCTCAGTGCCCGGATACCCCTAGGGGTGATAGTGCTGCACTTTACAAATGCTGTGATTGATTTATTGAGACTCTAGGATAATTTTCCTTTATTGGTGAACATTTGTTGGCTCCATATCATTTTCTTTTTATTTCTGCTGTTTTTCAAGTGGTCCTGTGCTAGCTCCCCCTGCACTGTCTGTGGCCCAACTGCCAGTGCTCTTCCGCCTCTCTGGCCCACTCACACTCCTCACGCCCTGTGTGCTCCTTTTGTCATAGTCTGTCTTTTTCATCTCCCATCTATTTGTCTCCAATGCTTGTGCCCTTGTTTCTCTGTTTTCCACCTTGTATTGCCTTTTTCATTGTTTCTTTTTGTTCTGTTAGTCCTCTTTTGGTGCTCTGTTTTGTGCATTTCTGGTTGCATGATCTGTTTTGTGCATTGTACCCCTCTCCTATACCAAAAATATACCCCGAAAGAAATTGGCTCCCTGGTTTAATGCTAGCCTTCTTGAGAAGAAAAGAGGATGCAGGAAGCTAGAAAGGAAATGGAGATATACTCAAGATGACTCTGTGAAAAGGGATTACAAGAATATGATTCGAGATTACCACTTAGAAATTAAAAAAACACAGGCGGCATACTATTCTGAATAAATTGAAGCAGCAGCTAACTCTCCCAAAGAGATATTCAATGCTTTAAAAGACCTTATTCACCCCACTGAGGAGTCAGAAAGTAGGGACTTCCCACAGCAACATGTAGAGGATCTGGCAAGCTTCTTTTTAAATAAAATTCAGAATATCTATGAAGCTTTTCCCATTTCCCGAATTAAAGATCAGGGGACGAGGTACCAGGAGGTTAAGGAGGAAATCCTCCTAACAAACTTTACTCCCATTAGTCTGGATGGAGTTATAAAATTATTGAATTTAACGAATCAGGCTCCCCGTTGGATCCTGCTCCCCCCCAGATTTTAGCTATGAGATCACCAGTCTTAGGCCCAATAATTACTAAACTTATTAACACCTCATTAGTTTCTGGTATGGTATCAGAATCCTGGAAACAGGCTATTGTTAAGCCTCTCCTAAAAAAACCCAATCTGGATTCCAGGTTACTGAGTAATTATAGACCAATTTCACTACTGCCTCTAATGGCTAAACTTGCGGAGAAGCAGGTACACCTTCACTTGTCTACGCTTCTGGAAGAAAGAAAGCTTCTACATCCCACCCAGATAGGTTTTAGGCCTAAGCATGGGACAGAAACCGCATTGATTGCCATTACAGAGGAAGCAAAAAAGAGGACGGACAAAGGAATTGAAACCGCAATCATCCTCTTAGACTTGAGTGCGGCATTCGATACAGTTGATCTAAATATCCTCATAGACAGATTGCGGGGATGTGGAATCGCCGGACTCGCACTAGAATGGATTCTTTCATTTATACATGGAAGATCCTTTCAGGTGCTGGATAGATCATATATTTCTAGGCGTACCTTCAGTACTTGTGGTGTCCCTCAGGGGTCGGCCTTGAGTCCGCTACTTTTTAACGTCTACATGCGGCCTCTAGCAGGGATCGTGGAGCCATTTGGACTGAACCTGGTTTCTTATGCAGACGATACACAATTGGTCGTCTCCTTCTCTAAGGCTCACCCAGATATGGGTACGGCACTAGGGCCCTGCCTGAAAGCAGTTGCTACCTGGATGTCGGGAAGCAAACTGAAGCTCAACGACGAAAAAACTGAGGTGCTGTTCTTTGGGAGAAATATGCCCTTAGTTAATTCTAGCCTATTAGGAGGAGCTCCCACCCTTCCTCCCCCTAAATGTCTTATTAAAAGCCTGGGCGTTTGGCTGGACCCCCTACTGTCAATGGCCCAACATGCCAACAGAATAGCAGGAACTTCATTTGCCCTGCTTAGGACTTTGAGGAAGGTTTTAACTACATTACCGTTTCTGGCTAGAAGACTGGTTATTCAGGCACTGATAGGCTCTCGGATTGATTATGGCAATGCCCTGTTTATAGGACCACCTAGATATGTGATTCAAAGATTACAAAGGGTACAAAATGCTGCTGCACGTCTGCTTTTAAATATTCCCAAGCAACACTCTATACGAGCAGGAATCGTGTCCCTACATTGGCTCCCGGTAGAGGAGAGGATTCAGTTCAAGGCCCTATGCCATATTCATAGAGCTATATTTGATAAGGGTCCTTAAATGCTTAAAACATTAGCACAGGTCTATATTCCAGCTAGGCCACTCAGATCCTCATCAGCTAACTTGATCATAGTACCATCGGTGAAGAAAGGAAGATGGGGAGGGAGATCATTGGCATATCAAGGTGCTTTGCTCTGGAATAACCTGCCTATCAATATAAGATCAAATTCACAAGAGACTTCTTTTAGGAAAGACCTGAAGACTTGGCTATTTAAAACCTAAACTCTTTCACGAACATAAATAGTACATTTCCGCTATGGTAGCATAAGCGCTACGAGGCCTTCGGGCAGTTAGGCGCTATATAAACAATTATAACATAACATAACATTTCTGGTTGTGCATTTTTGTGTTTTTCCCTTCTTTGCCTCTGATTGTGCTACTTTGTGCATAGCCTTTTTTCCATCTTCCTGCCTTGTTCCACACTACTCCCTTCACTTCAGCTCTCTCTACCTCCAGCCCTGCTCCCTCATCTGTGCCCCACCCTCCTCAGGACCTATTTAATGGATGCCGCAGCACAGCCACACTGCTGGTGCAGCAAAGGCAAGATTTTCTGCATTTGTTTGCACTTGGACCATGCACAGTGTCAGGAACCCTGGCCCTCCCACCAACCACAGCTATACCACCAAGGAGCTTAGAGCCCTAGACCCTGGATGCCACAACAGCAGCTGCTACACCTCCTCCCCTTGAACAACCAAGGGACCCTTCACCTGCCGACACTACCACTTCACTTGCAACACAGAGATGCCAGCCTACACAGAACCCTGCCCCTCACCTAGACTACGAACAATCTGAAACAGCACCACTGCATCCTGCTCAACGCCCGATCCCTGTCTAAACACGCCACAGAAATCGGGGACACCATCACCTTCCCCTTGCCCAACGTAGCTTGCATCGCCAAAACCTTGCTAAACCCCTCCTCAAACCTCGATATCACCACTGCAACACCCGACAGCTACAAAATGATACACTAAGACTGTGACAACAAACACAGCAGGGTCATCGCCAACATCTTCAAGAACACCAATAGATGCATCACCACCAATGACAACCCTGCACACCATCATGGAACACCTCAATTTCCAGCACCCTTGTATACAGAACCCCAGGACCCCAACTGACCTTTTATGATGCCATCCCGAACATCATCGCAACACTAGCCATCGACTACAACCACTACAGCCTACCCAGAGACCTGAACTTCTAAATCAACGACCACAACACAAACTCCACCACTTGCCTAGAGACCTTGAGCAACAAAGGCCTCACCCAACTGATTACTGAACGCACACACAAAGCTGGACACAGACTCAACCCTATCTTCACCTCCAGCAACAGAGTCAGATCTAGACACGTCACAGAAGTCACCTGGTCCGACCACAGAATTGTCCACTTTACCATCTCCGTTGCCTAACACACCACCACCAAGAACCACAGATCGGATTACTGCAGGTGGGGCAAAACACCACAAACGCAATGGACACAAACCCTCTTCACTTCCCAACCCAAGTCCTCATCTGACCTTGACTAGGCTGTCCAGAGTTTCTCCACCTGGATTTCTGAATGCGCTGACAGAGTTGCCCCACGGAAACGAGCCAGAACCAAAAGAACCTCAGGCCTATGCAGCTGCTACATCCCAGAGCTCAAAACCACCAAGTGCACCTGCTAACCACTTGAGAAACAATGCCAATCCACCAGGAACCCCTCCCACAGAGCCAACCACAAAGCAGCCCTCAGCAATTACCACTGGCAAATCAAGGAAGCCAAGAGAGCAGCAATTACAGCTCTCATTGACACTGCAGCCAACCATACTAAAGAACTATTGAGAATAGTCAAGGAATACTCCAACCCACAGAGGACACAATCCACCTTCCCGGGAACTCTTCAACACCCTCTCAGACTATTTCCACAGGAAGATCATCCCCATTTACAACAACTTCGATCCCCAGACCACAAACCCCACCTCCGCCATTATGTCATTTACCCACTCCAGGGCACCCACCGACCCATGCCCCACCACCTGTTCAATCTCGGAACCAATCATATCAGCAAAGAACTAACCAGCATCATCAACACCATCACCTCAGCAGTTATTCCAGACAAATGGAAATCAGCCCCTCTAAAAGAAGCCTTCCGCCGACCACAGCAAACCCCAAAACTACCAATCTATCTCCCTGCTCCCCTATCCTGCCAAAGTACTCTAGAAGGCCATTAACAGCTCATTAACAACCTGAAAGAATACAACCTACTAGACATCACACAATCAGGATTCCGTATCAACCATAGCACCAAGACTGCCCTCATTGCTGCCACGGATGACATCAGCGCACTCCTCGATCACGATGAAAGTGCTGCCCTGATCTTCCTCTACCTATCAGCTGCATTTGACACCGTCTCCCACCACACCTTCTTAAACAGACTCCACAGCATTGGCATACAAGAGGATGCCCACAAATGGATCACCTCCTTCCTAACAGGACGCATTCAGAGCATCCAGCTGCCCCCTCTTACCTCCGAACCCAAGAACATCGTATGTGGTGTACCCCTAGGATCATCCCTCAGCCCCACATTGTTCAACACCTACATGACTTCCCTGGCCGACATCAGAGCCCACGGACTCAAAATCATCTTCTCCATAGACGATACTCAGCTCATCCTCTCGCTCACTGAAGACCCCTCCACCACCAGAACAAACTTCCGCAATGCCATGGCCAGCGTTACTGACTGCATGAACTTAAACTTCCTCAAACTCAACACCGACAAAACAGAAGTGCTAATCTTCAGTAGAGACACATCAATATGGGAGGCTAGTTGAACTCATACCCATTCCCACTCCGACAGACCACGCATGCAACCTCAGCATCCTCCTCGACAGCCAACTGACCGTGAATAAGCAGATCAATGCAGGTAGGAGGCTGGCCTGGCTTTTAGTGGGTACCTGATGGTACTTACACCTGGTGCCAGGTCCAGTTATCCCTTATTAACAGATTATTAGTGTTCTAGCAGTTTAGGCTGATAGAGGTAGCTATAGCAGAGCAGCTTAGGCTGAACTAGGAGACATGCAAAGCTCATACTATACCACTTATATCATATAGCACGATTTCATAAGCATAACAATACTCAGAGTTACTAAACATAAAGGTACTTTATTTTAGTTACAAAATGTCAGAAAATATCTCAGAGGATATACTCCCTTAGGAGGTAAGTAAAATACACAAAATATAGACACAAACCAAAATCAGATAAGTAAACAGTTAGAAAAGTAGTGCAAACACTGTAGAATACAATTGGATGCAATCAGCCTAGGGGCAACACAAACCATATACTAAGAAAGTGGAATGCGAACCACTTAGGGACCCCAGGCCTAGTGTAGTGCACTTTCATCGTGTGTAGAGGGTCGCTGGGAGTGAAAGAAAACACTGAGGGTGTCCAAGATACCCTACCCCAAAACCCCGAGAAGTAAGAGTAAAGTGACCCTACTTCCCAGAAACACACTAAAGTTGTGATAGGAGATTCTGCAAAGACCACAACAGACTGCAAAGCACTGAAGACAGATTCCTGGATCT
This sequence comes from Pleurodeles waltl, assembly GCF_031143425.1. Classification (NCBI taxonomy): domain Eukaryota; kingdom Metazoa; phylum Chordata; class Amphibia; order Caudata; family Salamandridae; genus Pleurodeles; species Pleurodeles waltl. The sequence continues at coordinate 586,720,011 of NC_090442.1, forward strand.
GAAGACCTATAAAGGAAGGGGACCAAGTCTAAGAGTTGTGAAAGTGTCCAGGAGGGGCAGGAGCCCACTAAACCCCGAAGGTGCGAAATGGCTGCCTCTGGGTGGAAGAAGCTGAAGATTCTGCAACAACGGAAGATGCCAGGAAACTTCTCCTTTGCAAAGAAGATGTTCCACGGAATGCTGGAGGATGCAGAGTTGTTTCTTTGGAAAAAAAACGCAAACAAGCCTTGCTAGCTCCAAAGGTCACGGTTGAAGAAAAAGGATGCTGCCCGGACCCAGGAATGACCAGGAGGTCGCCACTTGGAAGAGGAGACAGAGGGGGCCCTCAGCAATACAGAGAGCCCACGCACAAGAAGGCAGCACCTGCAGAAGTACTTGAACACAGCTTCTAGAAAACTGAGCACAGCGGTCGTCTCAACACTACAAAAGAGGGTCCCACGAAGCCGGTGGTCAACTCAGCGAGTTGAGAAATGCAGGACGGAGTGCTGGGGACCTGGGCTGTGCTGTGCATGAAGGATTCCTTGCAAAAGTGCCCAGAAGCACTAGCAGCTGCAGTTCATGCAGTACACAGGATTACTGTCTGGCAAGGAGAGGCAAGGACTTATCTCCGCCAAATTTGGACAAATGGACCACGGGACTGTCGGGGTCACATGGATCCATGACCTGTGTTCCAGGGATCACGTTCGTCACGATGAGAGAAGACCCAGAGGACCGGTGAAGCTGACGTTTGGTGCCTGCGTTAGCAGGGGGAAGATTCCGTCGACCCACAGGAGATTTCTTCTTGGCTTCCAGTGCAGGGTGAAGGCAGACAGCCCCCAGAGCATGCACCACCAGAAAAAAGTTGAGAAAGCCGGCAGGATTAGGCGTTACAATGTCGCTGGTAGTCGTCTTGCTACTTTGTTGCAGTTTTGCAGGTGTCTTGGAGCAGTCAGCGGTCAATCCTTGGCAGAAGTCGAAGAGGGAGATGCACAGGAACTCTGGTGATCTCTTGCATTTGTTATCTGAGGAAAAGCCCACAGGAGAGACCCTAAATAGCCCTCAGAGGAGGACTGGCCACCTAGTCAGGTAAGCACCTATCAGGAGGGGTCTCTGACGTCACCTGCTGGCACTGGCCACTCAGAGGCCTCCATTGTGCCCTCACACCTCCGGGTTCAAGATGGCAGAGGTCTGGGACACACTGGAGGAGCTCTGGGCACCACCCCTGGGGTAGTGATGGACAGAGGGGTGCTCACTCCCCTTTTCTTTCTCCATTTCACGCCAGAGCAGGGACTGGGGGTTCCCTGAACTGGTGTAGACTGGTCTATGCAAGGAGGGCACCATCTGTGCCCTTCAAAGCATTTCCAGAGGCCTGGAGAGGCTGCTCCTCTCAGGCCCTTAACACCTATTTCCAAAGGGAAAGGGTGTAACACCCTCTCTCAGTGGAAATCCTTTGTTCTGCCTTGCTGGGACTGGGCTGCCCAGACCCCAGGAGGGCAGAAGCCTGTCTGTGGGTTGGCAGCAGCGGTAGCTGCAGTGAAAACCCCAGAGAGCTAGTTTGGCAGTACCCGAGGTCCATGCTGGAGCCTCGGGGGTGCATGGGATTGGCACCCCAATACCAGATTTGGCATGGGGGGACAATTCCATGATCTTAGACATGTTACATGACCATATTCGGAGTTACCATTGTGAAGCTACATATAGGTATTGACCTAAATGTAGTGCCCACGTGTAATGGTGTCCCCGCACTCACAAAGTCCGGGGAAATTGCCCTGAGCTATGTGGGGGCTCCTTGGCTAGTGCCAGGGTGCCCTCACACTTAGTAACTTAGCACCTAACCTTCACCAAGTGAAGGTTAGACATACTGTATAGGTGACTTATAAGTTACTTAAGTGCAGTGAAAATGGCTGTGAAATAACGTGGATGTTATTTCACTCAGGCTGCAGTGGTAGTCATGTGTAAGAATTGTCTGAGCTCCCTATGGGTGGCAAAAGAAATGCTGCAGCCCATAGGGATCTCCTGGAACCCCAATATCCCGGGTACCTAGATACCATATACCAGGGAATTAAAAGGGTGTTCCAGAGTGCCAATTGGAATTGGTGAAAATGGTCACTAGCCTATAGTGACAATTGTAAAGGCAGAGAGAGCATAAGCACTGAGGTTCTGATTAGCAGAGCCTCAGTGACACAGTCACTACACAGGGACACACATTCAGGCCATAAACTATGAGCACTGGGGTCCTGGCTAGCAGGATCCCAGTGAGACAGGCAAAAACAAACTGACATACAAATAAAAATGGGGGTAACATGCCAGGCAAGATGGTACTTTCCTACAATGCAGTCACCACCTCCTGCTTCCACACTTTCTGCAGAATCTTCAGATGGGTCCCACTCAACACCAGAAAAGCCATCACCCAGGCACTCCTCACCAGCCGCCTCAACTACGGCAACACACTTGATGCCGGCATCTCCTCCCAACTCCTCGAAAGTCTTCCGACAATACAGAACTCTGCAGCCAGACTCATCCTGGACATACCCCGACACACCCAGATCACCCCCCCCCCACTTCAGAAACATCCACTTGCTCCCTGTGCAGAAAAGATGCCGGTTCAAGCTCCTCACTCACACCTACAAAGATTTTCACCATATACGACCGGCCTACATCAACCACCGACTGTGCTTCCACCAGGCTGCTTGACACCTTCACTCTTCCATGCTATCCCTCGCACACACACCACAAATCAGTTGCATTTGCAGTGGTGGTGGTTGCTCCTTCTCCTACATGGCTGCCAAAGCCTGGAATGACCTGACCCTCTCCCTCCGAACAGCACTGTGACGGGTTGATTGGAGATCACCCACACACTTCCAGGTCCTGTACTGACTCTGCCCCTGAGGACCGTTGCCTGACCCGCCTCCCGTCCCATGATTGGTGGGACTCTCAGGATCGGTGGGCCGCCGCCAAGTTAAAATTGCCTCCAACGGCACTGAGGAGGAGGAATGGTGTCGAGGAAGCGGACGGACGAGTGCAAGAGGAGGAAAGAATCGGGCTACCAGAGGTCACAAAAGAAGAAGAAGGGCGGCGCTTCGAGACCCAGCAACCACTGAATACAGCTTGGAGAAATCAACAGGAGACGTCTGACAGGTCCCGCGGGAGCAGGCAGCCGGGAGGACGAAACGCTAATGCCCGCCACGCTTCTGGAGAAGCGTGGCGAACCCAGGTGTGTGGGATCACATACCTAAGTGGGGAAGAAAAGAGAGAAAGAGAGCGAGAGTGAGAGATGTATGAAAGGAGGGGGAGGGGTTGGGGGAGAAGGAAAACAGAGCACAGACACCCTTCCGCATCGAGCACACTGAAGCACTTTTTATTTATATATATAGATTAAGGCACCTTGAAAGGCACTGCACCTACGAGAATATAGAAGGCACCATGGAAGAAAGGGAAGAAAGGCCAGAAGAACGGGTTTTCAGATGAAGAAAGAGAGACAGTGAGATCATAGCCATTGTAAACCACAAAGTAAAACAGACAGATACTAGAAAGGGAAAAAGGAAAGAGAAAACTCCAAAGTGATCCTTCCACTTACCTTATGTCCTCTGTTCTTTTACATGTACCTCCCGGGACACCTGTATTCCGAGGAAATAAAAGAGAGAGAAGAGTGAGAGCGACCACAACAAGAAACCACCAGCCACCCAAAGGAGGAAAAACCCTTTAAACTTACCTGCACCATACCTCACCGACTATCCTCTTGTTTTAATAAAACACTGGCACACCTGACCAACGCGTTCGAGTATTCCTTCAACACAGGAACCGATCACAAGCACCCTCTTTGGCAGATTTCAGGAAGAGACTCAAGACTTGGCTCTTCGACAGAGACCACGCACCCCAGCACCCAGAAACTTCAAGGGGTGACAATACCATGCTCTACAAATATTGATTGATGATTTTTTTTTTTTTCGGCATTCGTTGAAGTTGGAAGTGTGGTGCTGAGTTAGGTCAGAGTTCCACTTGTTGCAGAGCAAATATATATGTCAGATCTGATGGTTGTCTGTAGGTTTAATGTACGCCAATAGAGGGGTGGGAAATATAGCTGAAGGCAGTCCACAGTCTTCAGGAGCGGAAAAAGACACTTGACAAATTTGTTAAGTAAGTTACTTCCATAACTATAAATATTTCATTTTTTCACACTATTGTACTAAACATGGCACCCAATATTAAATCCTTGAGATTAGTCTTGACTTCCACTAATCAACATGTAGGCAACACTAATAAAAGGATAGACAAAATAGATAAAGCCTATGGTCAACAGCCTTATTGAGGTACAGATAACACTAGATTACAGTTTTTGTAACAGATTGCTGTCTATGGAGAAGTACATAGTATGCCCATCCAGTGTAAACAGGCCTTGATTTTTTGGGCAATCTGTAAATTAGTTCTGACGGTTTGATGTTGTATCAGACAGGCTATTTTGGCCTTTGGGGAGTCTGACTGCCAGGGTACATTACAGAGCCTGATTCTGTGAAACCTCTGAAATTTTATATCTTCATGACAGCAAGAGTCCTAATGCCTAAAATTGCATAGACACTCTGTGTAGGAAAGTGCCACTGATGGCATGGTTACCCCCCACTTTTTTGCCTGATAGTGATGCTAACTTTGATTGAAAGTGTGCTGGGATCCTGCTAACTAGGCAACAGCATCAGTGTTCTTTCCCAAAATCTGTATTTTTGTTTCCACAGTTGGCACACCCATGGCACACAGGTAAGTTATTTGTAAAAGTACCCATGGTACCAAGGGCCCTGTGGCCAGGGAAGGTCCCCAAGGGCTGCAGTATGTATTATGCCACCCTGGGGGACCCCTCACCAAGCACATGCACACTGATTTTGCAGCTTGTGTGTGCTGGTGGGGAGGAAAAGACAAAGTCGACATGGCACCCCTCTCAGGGTGCAGTGCCCACAAACCACTGCCTGTGGCATAGGTAAGTCATCCCTCTAGCAGGCCTTACCGCCCTAAGGCAAGGTGCACTATAACACAGGTGAGGGCATAGCTGCATGAGCAATATGCCCCTTCAGTGTCCAATTCCATTCTTAGTGCAGTGGAGCCATACTGAGTATATGGTTTGGGAGTTAGTCATTATGAACTCCACAGCTCCATAACGGCTTCACTGAATACTGGGAGGTTTGGTATCAAACTTCTCAGCACAATAAACCCACACTGATGCTAGTGTGGGATTTATTAAAATATACACCCAGAGAGGATCTTGGAGATGCACCCTGTATGTTATCCCAGCTGCTAGTGGAGGACGGAGTGGTCTGTGCCAGCCTGCCACTTCCAGATGAGTTTCTGACCACATGGGGATAGAGCCTTTGTGCTCTCAGTGGGCAGAAACAAAGCCTGTCCTGGGTGGAGGTGCTTCACACCTCCCCCCTGCAGGAACTGTAACACCTGGCGGTGAGCCTCAAAGGCTCAACCCTCCTATTACAGTGCCCCAAGGCACCCCAACTAGTGGAGTTGCCTGCCCCCGGACAAAGCCCCACTTTAGGTGGCAAGTCTGGTGGGAAATTTAAGGAAAACACGGTGGAGTGACTACCCCAGCTAGGACCACCCCTAAGGTGTCCAGAGCTAAGGTGACCCCCTCCCTGCAGAGTCCTCCATCTTGGTTTGGAGGACAGGGCCCAATAGGGTTAGTGTTGTGTCCCCCTCCCCAAACGGAGTATACACAAGAAGGGTATAGTCACCCTCAGGGACAGTAGCCACTGGCTACTGCCCTCTGACCCCTGTAACACCCCTAGATCCAGGATTTAAGGGCCTCCCTGAACCCAGCTCACCAGATTCCTGGCGACCTCACAAGAAGAAGGAGGACTGCATAGCTGAAACCCCAGCAGAGAAGAAGGACGACAGAAACTGACTTGGCCCCAGCCCTACCGGCCTGTCTCCTGCTTCAGAGAACTTGCACAAAGAAAGCGACGCATCCAGCGGTATCAGCGACCTCTGCCAAGCTCCAGAGGACTGCCCTACATCACAGAGGAACGAGAACTCCAGAGAACAGCGTCCCTGTCCACAAAATCAACAACCAAGGAACTCCAGGGGCTGTAATCGGGGCCCAGCCTGCGCTAACACCCTGTAAAGCACCCAGAGACAATGACAACCTGTCAAAATTGACACCGGAAAGCGGCTAGCATGCGAAGGAGCCGTTTCCGATGAAATCCCGCCTGAGGCAAAGGCAGAAACGAGCGAGCTTACCCGGCGGCCGCAGAGAAGCAAAATGGCGGCTGTGTCCGACCGTCTCGCCTGCTAAGGAAAAGTGAAGAAACGGAAAGCTGGAACTCCTGCATCGGTGATAGACCGAGCCCCGCCTCCCGAGGAGTCCATCTGACATGGGCAGACCCCCCGATATGCCCTGGGAAGATCGGTGAGTAGGGGAGCGCGCGGGCGGGGAGAGCCTGGAATCCCCACCCGATCGCGAAAAGGAGCCAGCGACTGGCTGCCCAGGGGGCGACCGCCGCGTGATAACACAAGTGCCGAAGGAGGCGCGGGGAGCCCCCGTCGGACCGCTGGCCGGACGCGCTCCCCGGCCAAGAAATACCCTGATCGGGGAACGCCGCGACCGGGGGAGAGGAGCAGACCCTCCGTGGTCCAATGGCCCTGAACAGGGCAAGAAATTAGCAGCACCCCCGACCCGGACCTTCCCCTCCTCCCAATGTGGACCGCGGGGCCCCTGCCAGCAGCCCCTGGGCCAAAGATAAAAGAGAATAGGGGCCAGGGGGGCTGGGGGGGGCTGTGGGGGGCTGGGGGGGGCTCCCACCCCCTCCATACTCACTCTCTGGAGATGAGCAAAGATAAATAAGAGAAGCGAGAGAACAGGGCCCCCCACACCGACAGCTGATCGGCCCTCACCATCGGAGGAGCCCACCCGACACAGACGGACCCCCTGCCAGATCAGGGGAGGACAAGCAAACGAGGGGGTGAGTGGGTGCGCGGGAGGGGCTGGGAGCTCCCGCCTCATCGTGATTGAGAACCCGAGTATGTCTTCCCGGTACTCACCAAAGAGCCGCGGATACCCCCGGGGACACCCAGTGACTGATTAAATACCAGAAGGAATGAGAGTAAGTCGTCTGCGCACCACGAACCAGACGGGCTCCCCCGCAAAGAAGCACACAGACTGGGAAACTCCGCGGTCAGAGGGCGAGGACGCATCCTCCACACCCCATCTGCCCTGAACGGAACAAGAAATTTAATGCACCTTTGACCCCGACTACCCCCCACTTATCTAGGACAGCAAGGCCCCTGCCGACATCCCCAGTAAGGTAGGGGTATAGAGTTGGGGGGTGGGGGAGTCCTGCCCCCCCGTACCCGCTCCTGGGATAGGAGAAAAGAGCCAAGGGGGTACTAAAAAGTCTCTCCAGGCGGAAAACATAGATTCGGATCCCCTCCAAATGGAGTCCACAATCGCAAAACCCCCTAACCAACCCACTAAACCAGCCTTCATGGACAATTTGACACATCGAGAAACAACACTGGACACGGTCCTTCTAGCCATTAAAGAATCCAGTGAAGCACTTGAGCAAAAAATTGACAACCCATCAACGTACCTCTCATTGCTGCGGGATGACCACCATAAACTAAAAGAGATAGTGGGAACGAATGAAAAATCTCTCGCAACAGTGACCCTAGCACAGCAATCAGCATCTACAGAACTGGCGGATCTTACCACCCGAATTAAAACCTTGGAAACCAGAGCAGAGGATGCTGAAAATCGAGCACGCAGGAACAACCTCAGACTAGTCGGGGTACCAGAGGGTTCTGAATCCTCAGCAGACAACATGGAATCCTTTCTGGAAAATTGGATCAGGAACACAGAAGCCACAGAAGGCCTCTCAGCTTTTTTCGCGATAGAAAGAGCCCATAGGGTACCCAACAGGATGCCACTTCAAGGAGCTAGACCACGACCAATCGTAGTGAAGTTGTTGCATTACAAAGATAGAGACTATATACTTTCACAATCACGTCAACTTGGTGAAACTCTGTGTAACAATCAGCAGGCCATGATTTTCCCGGACTTCACCAAAGAAACTCAGGCACAAAGGGCCTCTTTCAACGAATCTAAACGCACACTGCGCGAAAACGGTATAAGATATGCGATGCTCTTCCCTACCAAGCTCAGAATGGAATATGATGGCAAAACGCACTTATTCTTATCGCCTCAACTAGTGGGGGAATGGCTGGAAACTCTGAACTTAACCAATATAGCCCCCCCTCCCAGAACCCCCGCAAACCGGGTAGGAAAAGCAGCAGATCTTCCAAGCGGGTCAAGGAGGCAGCCCCCCCGAGACACCAATCCCTTCAAGAGATGCGAGACCCCGTGGACGCAGCCGCAGCTCTAAGCGGGGAGGTCTGCCCTCAATCTCGGACCTCTGGCAGTATCTCAGACCCTGACTCAAGTTGCGGAGGCTCCTCGATATCCTTGCGGGACACTACCTCTAGCTTGCCTAAAATAACACCAGGAACTTCGGAAGAAATTATCTGATCCCTTTGTGTGCAGACCGAACTGTCCGTGAGTACTTATGTGAACTTAAATGACTCTGACTGTATAACTAGCGAAGATCTCTTCCGATCAGTCGATAAAATTGCACCATAAGTAGATCTTAGAGGGACTTAGTTACAATGCAGCCGGGCCCCAGGAGCAGCTTGGAGCGCGAGCTCTCGGCCCCTGACACGCCACCCACCTATAGGACTTTAAATTAGGAATGTTAACGGTTTGGACGGGGAGAGTTCTGGTTACCGGTCCTGGGGAGTGGGAGTTGGGAATTATATTAGTTCACATAGTTTTAGGGGGAATTTGTGCACTGGTCCTAAAAGCAATAGACAATTCTCGATCTAGATCCTCGACAGGCAAACACAGTAGCAGAACACACCAATGGTTTTTCCCTTCCCAGCAGCCAACAACCAGAAAATCACAGACTATGGCCTCAAAATATAAAATGATAACCTGGAACGTCAGGGGTCTAAATAATATGTCCAAGTGGTATAAAGTATATAACTACCTCAAACGCAGGGAGGTTCATATAGCTATAGTGCAAGAAATTCATCTACTTGAGCAGGAGGTTACAGCACTTAAGAAAAGATGGAGAGGCCAAACGTTTGCCACTAATTACTCAGCGTTTGCAAGGGGAATACTAATGTGGGTCCGCCCCGGAGTACCATTCCTGGCACTGCACACAACCATAGATAAAGATGGGAGGTATGTTGTGAGCACTGGAAGACTAGATGGAAGGGAAATAACTATTGGCAGCCTATATGCCCGAATCAAGATCAAAGGAAATTCTTTGACAAATTATCCCAGGAAATAGGTCCGATCCTTGCGGGCCCGAAAGTGATTGGTGGGGACTTCAATTGCATAGCTGATATTAACATGGATAGATCGCACCCACCCCTATTGCAATCACAAACTCTAAAAACTGCCAGAGCATTCACAGAATGGCAACAACACTGGCAATTAGGAGACTGCTGGAGACAACTTAACCCTCACTGCAGAGACTATTCTTACTACTCAATAGTACATGACCTACACGTCAGGCTAGACACATTACTAATATCTCCAGAACTACAAACCGCTGTGGTATCAGCCGAATACCTGGGCCGCACCATATCAGACAATAATCCCCTGTTGGTTTCACTGGTGTGGAATAGAGAGAGACCACTGATCCCTACTTGGTGTCTTGGGGCAGAGGCACTTGGAGACAAAGCATCAAACACTTCCTACATAAAAATATTGAGGAATATTTTAAGCAAAACACAGGAACAGCATCCTCTAGGTCAATTGAATGGGAAACCTTCAAAATAGTAACCAGGGGCAACTGTATTGGTGAGAGTGTTGGAGTTCGAAAATCAATTGAATCCGAGCTAAAAAAGCTTGAGGACTCCCTTAGAGACATTGAGCGTAGGCACCACACACACCCTGAGTTGAACCCCCCTCCTAAACGAAACCAAAACTAAAATAACCGAAGAGAACACTAGGCTATCTCACTTTGACTATAAACAGTACTTAAGCAGACAACATGCAGAAGGGGACAAAGCAGGCGCCCTTTTGGCATGGCTAGCCAAGCCCTCTAAACAACAAACAATCATAGTCGAAATTGAGAAATACCCAGGTGATAGAGTACTCGGTCAAAGGGAAATAAATACTTGTTTTTATGAATACTACTCAACTTTGTATGCACCCCTACTGACACAATCAATAACACCCAGATTATGGAGTTGGAAGCTCTTGCCCTCCCTATATTAGGAACCGAAGAAAGTGTGGCTGCCCCTATAACAATTGCAGAAATCAAAACAGCAATACAGGGCATGGCAAGGGGTAAAGTCCCGGGAGCAGATGGACTTCCTATGGAGTTTTATCTACTATACCAGGACACACTAGCTCCAAAACTCTGCACATTGTACACAGAAGCATGGCATAAAACCAGGTTACCCCAATCAACCAACGTGGCCATAATTATCCCCCTACTAAGGCCAGAAAAACCACCCATAGATGTCCGTTCCTACCGCCCACTATCTGTGTTAAACCTAGACTATAAAATATTAAGCCGGGTCTTGGCCAATAGACTCTTACCTTTCATGACCTCACTGATCCATCAAGACCAGTTGGGATTTATCCCACAGCGCAGCACAGCGCAAAATATTAGACGCCTGATCTCAGTACTTCACTCCATGCCCCCTACCATGCCTCAAGCAGCAATAATCTCAATAGACATAGAAAAAACCTTTGATAGCCTAAGATGGGACTACCTAGAACAGGTCATGTTAAAACTTGGACTTGGAGAAGGTTTCACTCACTGGACAAAGTTACTATACACCAATCCCACAGCAAGAGTGCGCACAGGCAGCACTATTTCCGACCCTTTCTCAGTAGGGACCAGACAAGGCTGCCCATTATCTCCTCTTCTATTTGCTATAGCAGTAGAGCCTCTTGCTCAAACTGCAAGATCCAAAAAGTGCTTTGAGGGTATCCCAGTTGCAAAGGAATTGCAGATACCACTAAATTGCCCACTAGAAAAAATCCTAAATATTTTAGTGAACCACAGAAAACCAAAACAACTGCTTCCGTTAGAATGAGAAGCGACGAGACACTGCTGGGAACAGTACTTAAAACGTACCCACACAAAGACCCCTTAGGCGCCCGTAGTTCCCCTGGTATCCTTAAATTACCTTCCAGGAGGCCACATCGCTATGCACACTAACAAATTAATTGCATATAACATCACGAAACTGTGAGACTTATTTAACAACGGAAAACTTTGCTCTTACATAGAATTACAAGATCGATTCGCCCTCCCGTCCGGATTGTTCCTCACTCACAACGCTCTAATTAGAACTATTAAAAAATTATGGGACACAAGATCATGTGAACCACCTACTCATGGAGGCTGTAACTTCCTCTGCTCAATAGGGGACCTGACGGGGGTGATTTCGGGAATATACAAATCCATACAGAACAGCACTTGCCTTCCACTGAATAAACTCAAATCCAAATGGCAGACAGACCTAGATACCATACTAGAAGACACCCAATGGGCTAGAATCACCTCCCATGTTTACTCTGTGTCTAGAAACGCAAGATTCAAACTGATAAACATATATTTATCATAGAGCCTATTTAACCCCCCAAATGATAACCAAAATCTATAACGCGAACAACTCCTGCTGCCCCGATACGCTGAATTAGCAGCAGACCTAATGCACATGTTATGGAACTGCCAGCAAATCAATCCGTACTAGACAGAAGTATTCAGGAAGATAACCACCTGCATTGGAAGATCACTCTCACCAACTCCAGCAGTAGCAATATTGGGGGACTTCCCTCGCCCTTCGGCTCATAAAATATCCAACAGATTCACTGACTTGGCACTGATTCTAGCAAAGAGAGAGATAACCTCACATTGTAAAGTCCCAGGTGGTCCACAAGTGAATAGATGGCAGGGTGCACTGGAGAAATGGGCTGAAACTGAGGGTACGGTGCTATTGAAAGAAGCACTACAGGGACAAAGACCCAGAGACAATGCCACACAATGGGACTCGATGCTGGAAAACCTAAAGACTATGGATGCTCCCTCTTCAGAGGATGACACTTCTGCTACAGACTCAGATCCTGAGCAGATAACCACAACTACCACATAAAATGCCATGCAAATCACCTCCTGGCTACAGAGAACTGTTGTAACAAGATCTTTATTTGCTGTACTAAGTGCACAATGGGGGGATGGGGGTCTGAGCATTTCATTGGGGACTACTTTAGTAATTTAATTGATACATGTTATAAACCTTTTATAAAAGCAATAAAAGATATATTAAAAAAATAAAAAAAAACAAGGCACTCCAGAGCCTCCTCGTATCCGTGAGTCCTGACCACCCTGCACCAGATGACTTTGGCTGGTGACCAGGTGGCCCAACCAGCTAGAGAGAGACCCCAGGCGATTGTGAGCAAGTGCCCACCCTGGGTTGACCTCTCCGCCCCTCCACGACGACGCCTGTAGAGGGAATCCCGAGGACCCCCTGGCAGCGAGAGCTCTGGATGAAAATATCAGTTGCCTAAAAGACCACTGCACCTGCAGCCCCCAGGCCTTGGAGAACCCGACCTCTGGTGCAGCTAAGTTCAGCAGGTGGCCCTCCTCCCTGTCTAGCCTGTGGTTTGTCCAAGCCGACCCCCTGGACCCAGCCTGCATCATCTAAGTGACCCTCGGGGTCCCCTCATAGAAATGCATTGGAAGCCTGATGCTCTGTTTGCACCATGCACCCGCCTGCCCCTGTGCCGCTGAGGGTGTGTGTTTGGAGTCTACTTGTGGCCCTCCTGGTGCTCCTCTAAACCCCCCAGGTCTGCCCTCTGAAGACACAGGTACTTACCTGCCAGGAGATCTGAAACCAAGTGCCCTCAGTCTCCATAGGAGCCCATGATAAATGTGCCTCAACTTTGACCTTGCACCTTGCCGGCCCGTGTTGCAGGTGGTGGGTGTTTGGGGTTAACCTGAACCACAACCTGTGGACATCCTAACCCCAGAGAATGGAACTGTAAGTCAAGTACTTACCTGTAAATCACACTAACTTTTCTTCCCCACCCCCCAGACTGTTTCTGAAAATTGCACTGTCAACTTATAAAAATGATAATTGTCAATATTTCAAAAACTGTATGTCGATTTCAAACAAAGTACTGTTGATATATGTGTGAAATACAAGTCTATTTAAGTACTTACCTACAACTTGAATCTTGTGGATCTAGAAATAAATTAAGAAAATATATATTTGCTATATAAAAACCGTTGGTCTGGAGTTGTCATTGAGTGTGTGCTGCTTCTATTGTCTGTGTGTGTACAACAAATGCTTTGCACTACTCTGATAAGCCCAACTGCTCAACCACACTACCACAAAAGAGAACATTAGTATTATCTACTTTCGCCTCTGTTAAGCCTCTGGGGAATCCCTAGACTCTGTGCACACTAGATCTCATTTTGATATAGTAAATACAGAGCCATCTTCCTCCACTTTGACAGGAAGAGCCTAGGCAGAGCTATTGATGCCCTGCCGCTAGAACAGGCAGTTCGGGCTGGACTGTTCCCAGGGGGAACAGGGTCAAGACTGATTTGCATATGGCTGGGTCCAAACTGGAATGGCATGGTAAGCAAAAAAACTGGTGGATTAAACCCAGATCTGTGACTGGGGGTGAATGTTTGATTTGTTCGACATTTCGTCCATCATCTGTTTTTGCATCAGCCGCTAGAACATGGCATCGACAAATTAACCCCCCTCACCCCCAGAAAAGAACTGGTTGTGCAGAGATTATAAAAATTATCTTTCACCAATATTTAATTATGTCCTGGGTATGCTCCTGCTTACAATTCTTCAATCTTTATTGAGGGTATTGATAGAACGATTAAACAATTCATATGGTGTTCACTAAGCCTTGGACCCGGAGGACTAAACTGAATGCTCCCACAAAAGCAGGAGGCCTGCGTCTCCTGAAAATGTATTCTTATAGGGTTAATCATCTGTCTCAAATGTTATACTGATCATAGTGGAAAATGGATCCTTCTGTGTGGAGACAACAGAGGCTTTTATGTTGCTGAGAAACCCTACGCTGGACATGTTTTACGTAACTAAGTAGAAAGAGTGGATAACCCATCATTCAGTAAATGATGTGAACATAGTCTTGCTCAGAGGTAGATAGGGGTGGGTCCATGCGCAGGCACCTATATGAAATAAAGCTGGCATTAAAATACAGAATGGAATGGTTAAGTGGGAATCTTGGAGGAAGGGTGGGATTTTGACAGTAGGTGAAATTGTACCAAATAATAATTATTTTAAACTTTTTTGGCCTGTATGTACAATTCGACCTATGTAATGGGTATAGGTGGCAGTACCAACGATTCCACAGTTGCTTAAGGATCTATTAGGTGCACAGCCAGGCATACCCCCCGAATCATCAATCATACACTATCTAAAGGATAGAACTCTGGCAAGGTATTCTATAATGGGTCTATATAATTTGCTCGACCAGAATGATTTCCCTTATTCCAAATTAGATGTCTACAAGACAATTCTGGGAACGTATACTGGGCTACAAATACACACCTGGAGAATGTGCAAAACGTCTGAATACACATGACCCACTTGTTGCTGAGTCACGCTTCAAATTAAATCACTTACTTCTTCATAATTGGTATTGGTTGCCATTAAAAGTTTGTAAGGCATGGTTCTTTCCAAACTCAAACTGTTTGAGATGTAATAGGGTAGGATGTGATATACTACATTTATTGAGAAGCTGGCCCAAAATGATTTCTTTCTGGTCGGAGTTGTGGGAGATATTAGGGTCACATGAGTATATACACTATTGGAGGGCTTAAACACAAAGAGTTTTGACGTTGTTTTGATGTGGGCCATGTCTCCATGCCTGGTTCCACTCCTTTTTAAACCAAAAAAATTCACCGAGGTCTAGTAGACTTTTCTTCTTTCCTCTAGGGTATGAATTGGCTAATCCAAGAAAGGATGATTTAATTTAGCAATAGGTCTTTACTAAGTGGTATAGAGAGTAATTAGGGCTTGTAAGTTAAATGTTGATTATGGGCTTCTGTAGTGGTTGAGCCAATCCAGAAATGGCAAGTATATATTTGACACAAGGCCTGAAATGTAGCCTAGTTGGCATGAAAAAAGTATACCCGAGAAGCATAGCCTAGCAGGCAATGGAGTAGGACACCTCACGCTTTGGCTCTGTGGCTCGGACAGCTTTCTATCACCATCCTGAGCACCGGGACTGTGTACAAACAGAGTTAGCCACAGTGGGGTACTTGTGCCGTCTCTCTGCACATGGGGCCTGTTTTACCCCACTGCAGCTGTCCCGGGGACAGCATCTTGGACTCTTTTGCATGTCCTGGCTGGCCTGGACCTCAATCCTGCAGAGGTTACACCTCTTCACACCAAGTCCAAGACAGGGGCGCCTGACTGTGATTTGTGGGGCCCCCAAGAGGAGAAGTGCAGCAGAGAGAGTTGGTGGTACAGGTGTGCCCAAGTGTTCAAGTCTCCGCCTGAAACAGATCGCCTGCAGGAGCACCGTGGGCCATTCGGTGCTGCCTGACATTGTGGAGCTGCCATCTTTCAGAGGACTGAGTTGCAAGCCATGGAGATTGAGGCTGAGGTGCAGTGGCTTTGCTGCTGAGGGCTGCCGGGGGTGTGAGGAGGGTGATGTGAACTGGCTGTGTAGGAGTGCCCATTTGCTCCTGCTTCTTGAAGACTGCCAAGGGGGGTGGGGCACTGACTGAGTGCAGCGGAGAGAACCGCCTTCTTGACAAGGGGTGCTTTGTGGCCTGCAGGGGTCGACAGGGAGGTGTAGTGGTATCTGCCCGGTTTTTGGGAGTGGCAGGGAGGACTGGCTGCACAGACATGCCCACGTATTCCTGCTCCTGCTTCCTGGGGACTGCCCGCTGAGCAGCGGCTTGAGTGGGACTGGCTTCGGGAGAAGGAAGAGCATTGCAGGACGGCAGCCGATCTATCTCTCTCCTGCTGCATCCCTTCAGCGGTGGTGGCCTCCTTGTGGAGACATCAGGGGACACTCATCTGCTCTCATTGAGGCTGTCCTCCAAGAAGCGTTACGATCCTGGGGTGTAGACGGGGTGGTGCACAAGGCACGGCTGGTCGGATGTGGCTTACGCTACACCTGGGATGTGTTACGTGGAGGTCTGCCCCACTTATGCCACTCACCTGGACCCTGTGCAAGGGAGATCTCATCGGACTGCCTGAAATCTGCAATAGTCGTGGACCAGTCTTCTCCCCTGACCTTCCATTATTGGGTACTCGCATCTCAGTTGCAGGGGGCTAACCGAGAGAGTCTGTCCGGTGCTTTCTGCTTTCATTGGAGGTGCAACAGTAGTGAGTACAGTGGCCCCAGTGTCTATAAAACTTGGGACTTGTGGTACAATGGCGAGCTAGTGATCAGCGCTGAACTTACTACCTGCCCCGGTCCCACTTGATCTACTGGACCTCTCGGGCTAAGAGGGGACTGCACCTATTTTATAGGGTGGTACATCATGGGCCCTATTTGAACATATGCTTGGGACCTGCAGCGGAGACAGTCCCTGGAGCGTGCTTGGCTTTTAAAAGACTGTTGGTAACCTTTGGCCCTTCCGTCGAGTTACCTATAGCGCTGATATAGGTGTGCGGCGCTTCTTCTGAGAAGGAGCAGGGTGCCACCTTGGCTAGGGGATCCGCACATTTGGTGCGATGTCTCTGACATGGGAGGTGGATGGATGACCTTGAATGAACAGTTGATGCTCGCTCGAGGACCAGGAGATGGTGTGACGCAGAGTAGCAGCGCTCGACTACCAACAGATAGAACTCCAAACTAAACAGAAGGATTTGAAAAACAGGAGCTGCTAGAACAATATATGCATTAGAAGTGTACGGAAGGGAGCGGAAGGAAGCGACATCATGGCCTTTACAGCCAGTCTCCTGCAGACAATCCGTGGGCACAAGGAGTCCACCTTCCCAGCCCTAGATAGAGCCCACCATGTAGCATCTATATCTGGGCACCCTGACTCAGTTCCTGACATCCTGACTCAAGTGCACTTTTGCACGAATAAAGAAGCTATCATGTGGACCTCCAGAAGCAAGGCTAACCTTGTATTTTGTGGCCACACCATCCAGCTCTTCTAGGATCTCTCTCCAGTTATGCTACGCAGGCAGCACAACTTCAAGCTGGTCACTGATAAACTGAGGGAGATGGGCATTCGATATTAGTGGGGACACCCCTTGCCCTCTTGTTGCTATGGGAAGGTAAACAATGAGCCATGCATTCCTTGGGGAGGCGAAACATCTGCTAGGCCTTGCAACCGACCACCACGGCAAAGACTCTTCCCTGTCCCTCACGGCATCTAGAGAAGGACTGCGTCCCATTTGGACCTTAGTGCGGCTCCATTGACCGGACAAGCACCAAAAGGAGATTATATCCCAGGAGACCAAATGCGATTCATTGTCCAGCATCCTTGGAGCATTGTGAAGACCCCTCCCCAGCTCCATCCACCTTCGGCTCATTGTAATGCAGAGAGAATCATCAACACCTGCCCCCCTCCCTGCTGTGGCCTCCACAACTTTAGACCACGGATGCATTGTGCCATAAGTGTCCAGAGATCACCATGCCTATACCCACATGTTGACACTCAAATTTCTCCCAAAAGTCTGCCCCACCCCACGACCCACACCCCAGGAGGGTGATTCCATATGCAGGATTTCTGCATTTCCATGCTGATCTCCCAGAGGCACAGAAGACTTTGCTGGGCAATGTTGTTCTGTTGTTTTTGCTGTTTGTTTTTGTTTTCTTGGTCATCCATTACTAGAAACTGTTGCACTTGATTCCTCCATTTCATGCACTGCATGTCTTCACAACTGACCGGGTGATGCTCAATCTGCCTGTTCCATGTGTTGGCTTATTTGGATATCATGACCATCAATTAATCCTCAACCTGCATACACCCAGCGCTGGGAGGAAGATGTGTGATTTGTCTGTAAACCATTCCTTTGTCTTGGGCTGAACCCTGCCATAGCCTTCTCTATATCACGGTGCCACCACACACTCCTCTATACCACAGACCCAACCAGGGGCACTAAGTTGCTTTCCTTAAACATTTGTGGTCTCAACACACCTATCAAACGCAAACAGGTACAAGGTAATATATTGCAACATAACCTGGATGTTGTCCTCCTTCAGGAGACTTATGGGGTGGGACAGCCAACAGGTGGCCCACCTGAAATACCTGCTCCAATACTGGACATAAACATCTACTAAGAAATTTTTTGGTGGGTGCTCTATGTAAGACAGTCGTCTGCTTCACTGTTTTGAAGGTAGAGGTTCTCTTCCTAAAATTGACCAGGCTTTGGGCATAAAGCCTCTCACACTACTCAACATCTATGCCCACAACCACGCACAGGACCTTTAATTCAGGCACACATTGTAGGGTTGACTGGCAGGTGATAGTCAGCAGAGACTTTCATTTAGTGTGGGAGTCAGACCTAGAGAGAAGCACTGTTGCATACTAGACCACTGGGGCCGTGTCTGCCCAATTTAAGTGAGACATCATGGAACTGGGGCTAGTAGATGCTTGCCATTATAAACATCCAGGTGTATATGATTACTCCTTTTATTCCCATGTTTATGTATCATACTCACGCATTGACCATGTATCATACTCACGCATTGACCATGTCTTCCTAACTCACTCACTCATTTGTGCCCTGACAGTGGATAAATCGAATCTCTATTGCTGATCACACCCGCATAGAACTGATATGCTCCAGCAATAGCCCCTTTCTTTGGGGCCCGTCACAATGGCACTTACCTCTGAGGGGATCCTTGAAAACTTTGAGCAGAATGCCCTTCCGGACACCTCTCTGCATCCACTTTCAGATGGATTTAAAGCCACCATTAGTGGGTTAATTTCCACTATAGATATAGCCAGAGGGAAAGAGGACCTTCTGGCAAAAGATAATGACTTCTGGGAAAAATAGGACCAGGTGACCACCACTAGCTGTAACAAATGACGATTAGCTATCCTGCACCATCAACTGAGGGCACATAGAACTATTAGAGGTGAACACTCTCTCTTAGCGCTAAAGCAGAAATACTATGAAGGAGGAAACATAGTGGATTCATTCCTAGCTCACAGACTCTGCCAAGTCCAGGCCAGGGTGCACATTGCTAAAATGCACATCGGGGACAGGATGGTCGATACCAGAGTGGGACAAGCAGCAGGGGTGTTCACTGATTATTATTAAACCCTTTACATGCAGGATGATGTCCCCCCCAATGTTGATAGATGAATACCTGCGAGCATGTGGCTGAGACCCCATCCATCCCCAAAAAGTAGAGCTCCCTGACGATCCGATCACCCCTAAGGCGATGTGTCCAGCATTTCAGGCACTGTGTCAATTTAAAACTCCAGGTCCTGGTGGGCTCCCAGTCTTTTTCTGCAGACTATTTCTAACTAGTATGCAGGACCAACTATTAAAGCTGTTCAATTTGTTCACTCAAGACTCGGGCCTTACGTCCTCCATGGCAGCAGAAGAGATATCCTTTATACCCAGGCTAGGGAAAGACACAACCCACAGCTCTTCTTATCCCACCACCCATAGCTCTTCTCAACAAGGATACGCAAATATTTACAAATATATCAGCTACTAGGCTAGAGCCCTAGCTGCCAGGGCTTATCACCACCCACATCAGGTGGCCTTTACTTACAACAGTTGAGGTGGAGATACCGTGCAGTCTTGTACTTAGTGGAAAAGTCTCACTGCCACAACATTTTACCGTGCCTTCTCTGGCTCGATGCAGGGAAGGCATTTGACAGGGTGAATTGGTCCTTCCTTTAAGCAGTTTTGGGCAAGGTTGGTCTGTGGTTGGGCATGATACCTAAGATTATGACCTTGTATGTTGCCTCAACAGCCACCATCCGTGTCAATGGGCAATACACAGCTCCCATTAACATTCTCAGGGGCACCCACCAGGGGTGTCCGTTACCACCTCTTCTCTTTGCCCTGGCAGTTTAACCATTGTCCATCTCTATCCACTGCAATGCTGCCATTGCTTGCAGATGATTGTTAGAAATGGGGTCTTTGGTTGGCAGTCAGGTTACCCCCTGTCCAAGCAAGGACCCTCACTCTAGTCAGGGTAAGTCACACACAATCCAAATTATCCTGCACCCACCCTCTGGTAGCTTGGCACTGAGCAGTCAGGCTTAACTTAGAAGGCAATGTGTAAAGTATTTGTGCAATAAATCATACAATAACACCATATAGCACCACAAAAATACACCACAAAGTGTTTAGAAAAATATATAATATTTATCTGGATAAATGCAGGTCGAAACAATTAAAATGCAATAAGTATATGTTGAGATATCACTGTAAAAGTGATATAAAGTGTCTTAAGTCTTTTAAAAGCAATCAAAGCCTCTTTCAAGCACAAAGTACCTGATTTGCGTGCAAAATCTCTGAAAAGAACCGCAGAGGAGGAGATGCGTGGAAACAAAGGGTGTGTGTGTTGATTTCTCTGGCTGCACACGGCAATGCGTCGTTTAGTTTTCACACAGGGACGGCTGTGCGTTGATTTCCGGCACTTGGTCATGGATCCTCTTCAGGTTGTGGGGTTTTTGGACGCCCCGGGGGCGATGCGTGGATTTCCTGCACTGGCATTTGGTGGGCGTTGCCTCAAATTTTCCACAGCACAGCAGGCCCTGTGTTGATTCCTCTCTGGAAGTCGGGCTGCATCATTCCGGCTAGGCTGTGCGTCGATCGGGTGGGCCGTGTGTCGAATTTCCGGTCGCTAGGCTGGCGCTGCGTCGATCTTCTCGATGCGTAGTCGGGCTGCGTCTTTCTGGTTCGACGTGCAATGTATTTTTCACTGCGGTGCAATCTGTGCGTAGTTTCTGGCAGGCTGTGCATCAAATTTCACCGCACAAGGAGTTCTTCTTTTAGAGATGAAGTCTTTTTGGTCCTGAGACTTCAGGGAACAGGAGGCAAGCTCTATCCAAGCTCTTGGAGAGCGCTTCTTCACCACAGCCAGAGAGCAGCAAGGCAACAGGGCAACAGCAAGGCAGCTGTCCTTCACAAAAAGCAGACAGGTGAGTCCTTTGGGTGCCAGGCAGTTCTTCTTGGCAGAATGCAGGTTCTGGTTCCAGTTGCTTCTCCAGGAAGTGTCTGGGTTGGTAGGGGCAGAGGCCCTGTTTAAATACCCAAATGTGCCTTTGAAGTGGGGGAGACTTTAAAGAGTGGCTTAGAAGTGCACCAGGTCCCCTTTCAGTTCAATCCTGTCTGCCAGGGTCCCAGTAGGGGGTGTGTCAGTCCTTTGTGTGAGGGCAGGCTACTGTCCTTTGACATGCAAGTGTCAGGCCCTCCAACCTCCCACTCCAGGAAGACCCATTCAAAATGCAGATGTATGCAAGTGAGGCTGAGTATCCGGTGTATGGGGTGTGTCTGAGTGAATGCACAAGGGAGATGTCAACTAAACCCAGCCAGACGTGGATTGTAAGGCACAGAAGGATTTAAGTGCAGAGAAAT
This sequence comes from Pleurodeles waltl, assembly GCF_031143425.1. Lineage (NCBI taxonomy): Eukaryota > Metazoa > Chordata > Amphibia > Caudata > Salamandridae > Pleurodeles > Pleurodeles waltl. The sequence continues at coordinate 586,741,569 of NC_090442.1, forward strand.
GCTCACTTTCTAAAAGTGGCATTTCTAAAATAGTAATATTAAATCCAACTTCACCAGTCATCAGGATTTTGTATCACCATTCTGGCCATACTAAATATGACCTTCCTACTCCTTTCAGATCAGCAGCTACCACTCTAACAATGTATGAGGGCAGCCCCAATGATACCCTATGAAGGGAGCAGGCCTCACAGCAGTCTAAAAACGAATTTAGGAGTTTTGAATTACCAAGACATGTAAACTACACAGGTACATGTCCTGCCTTTTACCTACACAGCACCCTGCCTATGGGTTACCTAGGGCATACCTTAGGGGTGACTTATATGTAGAAAAAGGAGAGTTATTTTTTTTAGTCAGTCAAAAGAACTTTATTTCGGCTACAAGAGCCATAAAAGCACATAGCAGCAATAAATACAAATAAATACACAATTTAAATAATTATAACAATACGTAAGGCTGATAAAATAAGAATAAAATAGAGGTAAAATACACTCAAACGGTATGGTGGAACAATCTTGTTGGAACCATTAAACAGATAAACCTTTTCCTCTAACAATCCAACTAGCTCCGTGGAACTTGGCGACGGCGATCACTAACGTTGGCCAAGTGTCTTATCTGAGGATTCGGAGGGCTATTTCAGAAATGCGGACTCCCAGCAGTCTGCATGCCGGGGCCAGCCATTTCCTACGTGAGGCAGTGTGCGCGGGGCAAGCAAATAGGACATGAGGGAGGTTCTCAATGGGAGCTTTGCAGGCTGGGCAAGTGGTTGATTCTTCGTGTGACCAGCAGCTGGTAAACGGTCTTAGTGGCAGCATGCCAATGTGGAACTGAAAGTACAGTTTCCTTTCCCTTCGTACCGTGAATATGTCCAAGAAAGCCTTGTACTTGCATGTCTCTTTTAGGTTGACAAAGTCGCAAGATAATGTAGTATCAAGTTCGGCCCCCAGATCTTCGGAGTCTACCATGTGCCATTACGTTTTTTTAAGTTTGCTTTTTGAGGGAAAGGAGGAGGTGGTTGGTGAATTCCAGAGTTCTCTAAACCCAAGTGAGTAGAGTAACCCCTTGATGTATCTAAGCCAGGGAATGCTATGAAGATGGTCAGCTTCTAAAATGACCTGCAGGGCTGCAGTGAAGGATTTGAGCTCTCTGGTAATCCAGAGACGCCGCCAGTACAGAAGAGGGCGTAGGCGGGCTTTGTTACCAATGTGTTTCATACCAAGATCCTTAAAAGGGGGAACAGTGGAGTGCTTGTCGGGAGGGACACAAGCTTTCTTAGGAAGTTGTTTTCAGGGATGGTTATATCTTGGATTTAGCATAGCCCCATGGTTCAGCCCCGTAAAGCGCTGAGGTCACAACCTGGGCTTCGTATATCTGGATTTCTGGGCGAATTGGTTTTGTATGTGAGAGGTGAAAATCCTCTATTAGTACCCCTGTTGTTTGCTTTAGTTTTAAAGCTTCCTTTCCTATGTGTGGTTTCCAAGACACGTTATCAGTCAATGATATACCCAGGTAACTGAAGGTGCCCACCTTCTCAAGCGTGGTGCCCTCTAGTGTGAACTTTCCTCTAAAGGATCTATGGGGATTGAGGGTCATTAATTTTGTTTTTGAGGCATTGATTCCAAGTCCCTGCATGGAGCAGAATTCCTCAAAGCACGTGAGGAGTTTCCTTAATCCACTAGGGGTCTTGGACATCAGGAGAGTGTCATCTGCAAAGAGCAAGACAGGGATTTTTTGTGTGCCAAGTGATGGTGCGTCAGCCCCCACTCTAAGCAGAGAGGGGACGATGTCATTGATATACAAGGAGAAGAGGGTGGGGCAAGGACACACACTTGCCACACACCCCTTGATACCTGGATTCTATCAGTTAGTTGCCCCTTTTGTCTCACCTGACGCATGCATAGTTGCCCTCGTGGAGCCGTATCAATAGTGCTAGGATGTGCTTGGGAATTCACATTCGGGAAAGAGTGTCCCATAGTTTGTTGCTGGGTACTAGATCAAATGCAGATTTTTGGTCCACAAAAGCTACATATAAGCTCCCTTTGTCAATGAGCACTGTTTTCCAGTATACAAATAGGAACCTCAGGGCTTGCTCAGTGGTAGATATTTTTTTCCTGAAACCAGCTTGGAGGGGACTAAGGATATCATATTCAGTCATCCAGTCTTCGATCTTCTCCAAGAGACAGTGGCAGAACACTTTTCGCGCACAATCGATTAGACTGATTGGCCTGTAGTTGCAGGGGAGTGATCTGTCGCCCTTTTTAAAGATTGGGACGACAATAGCCCCTTTCCAGGACTCAGGGATTGGCGCCCCAGATGCTATTGCATTCGCTCTGATGGTGATGTATCTTGACCAGTTGCAATATCAGTTGAGAACAGGTCTGCTGGAACACCATCCGAGCCAGGGGCCCTGCCACGCTTTATAGTGCCTAGGGAATTTACTATGGGGGTCATTCCAACTTTGGCGGGCGGCGGAGGCCGCCCGCCAAAGTTCCCCCGCCAGAAGACCGCACTGCGGTCAAAAGACCGCGGCGGTCATTCTGGTTTTCCCGCTGGGATGGCGGGCGACCGCCAAAAGGCCGCCCGCCTGGCCAGCGGGAAAGCACCAGCAACGAGGATGCCGGCTCCGAATGGAGCCGGCGGAGTTGCTGGTGTGCGACGGGTGCAGTTGCACACGTCGCGATTTTCAGTGTCTGCCAAGCAGACACTGAAAATCAATGTGGGGCCCTGTTAGGGGGCCCCTGCAGTGCCCATGCCAATGGCATGGGCACTGCAGGGGCCCCCAGGGGCCCCACAACACCCGTTCCTGCCAGCCTGGTTCTGGCGGTGAAAACCGCCAGAACCAGGCTGGTGGGAAGGAGGTCGGAATCCCCATGGCGGCGCTGCTTGCAGCGCCGCCGTGGAGGATTCACAGGGGCAGCGGGAAACCGGCGGGAAACCGCCGGCTTCCCTTTTCTGACCGCGGCTTTACCGCCGCGGTCAGAATTGCCCTTGATGCACCGCCAGCCTGTTGGCGGTGCATCCTCCAACCCCGGCCCTGGCGGTCCATGACCGCCAGGGTCGGAATGACCCCCTATGTCTTTTTGGGAGAACAACTGAGGCACTTGAGTGGTGGGTGCTGAAGTAATGTTTAAGCAAGGGTCCATGTGATCAGGAATGGGGCTATCATGATCGTAGGAGTACAGCCCACTGAAATGGTCTACCCAGTCTTTTGGGGTGATGTTAGTTGTTATGTTCAGCTTTCTGGGCCCCGCGCTGCCATGGACTAAAACAGACTACAATTCCTCTTGCGTGCAACGCCGCTGAGTGCTGACCATGCTTGGCTTTGCATATGGCTAGCCTGTAGGACTTCCTAGATAAGCGGATGGCGTTGGCATCCTTGGATTTGATGGCTTGGATTAAATGCTTGTTTGAGGACCGGCACATTTTTATTAAACCAGCGATGCCTACACTTAGGTCTCTTGCCATCATGGGCTGTGGATACTGAGAAGTGGGCTGCGATGTCCCTGAAGCATGAAGTGTGGGTTAAACTTATTTCCTTGTTGGGGATTGCGGGACCCTCCTCTAGGTCCATTAATGCAGTCTTTAAGGTGTTATTAGCTGCATTAATGAGTGCGGGCCGAGCCACAACCTTGTCCCACTTTAGGTGACGTTTGTCGTTAACCTGACTAATGCCCTCTGGTGCTGTTGCTGAGGAGTTAATCATGGGTGGGTAGCTACCCAGAGCTAGCATATGGGCAGAGAGAGGATTGTGGTCACTTTCAGTTCTCTCAATGATCGTGACTAGGGGCCATAATCTTATGTCGACTAAACAGTAGTCGATTCTACTGGTGTGGTTGGTTTTGTTGAATGTGTGATGGCCTTTGACATCTGATTTGGTTCTGCCATTTAATGCCCTGAGCCCAAATTCCATGGTCAGCGATTTTACTTGCATAGCGGCCCGCGGCCATCTCTTGATGGGTGGGATAGTCAGGGCAGGGATAGACCAAGCTCAATCCTCCTCGTCTGTGGACCTGAGATCGTCCCAGTCTAGAGGTTTGAATGTGACATTAAGGTCACCTGCCACAATGGTTTTAATGATGGGGGGGACAGTTTTGCAGAAAGGCCGCCAGGACACAAAGGGTTTTGGAGACTTGTCCTCCCCGACCCTTCGAGTGTAGATGTTAAAAATTTTCACAACTGTGTCAGGCCCGGTTGATAGGCGAAGACCTAACAGGTCGGAGGAATCAGTGGATAACTGTGATATACGACAGTTAAGTGATATTCTAACCCAGGTGGTCAAGCCCCCAGAAGGCCTGTCCCTGGTGCTGGGCAAGGGAGAGATATAGAAATTTGAATAGCCTGTTCGGAAAAGTGGATCAATTGACCATGTCTCCTGAAGAAGGCATATGTTGTGTTCTTCGATAAAAGAGGTGAAGGATGGAAGAGGGAGGATAGATGTCAAACCTGCCACGTTCCATGAAACAAGTCGTACCCCGGTGAGTGGAGGAGCTGTCCTGTCCAATGGCCTAGTATTTACAGGATTGGCTACCAGGGGTTGGTTTGGCAGGTGAAGTTGAGTGGGAGGTAGGGGATCAATGCCGCTGTTGCCCAGTGAGACCTGGGGGAAGTGGCGATATTCCTATGGTAGAGCTGGCCTGGCCCTGATGGGGGAAGTGCTTGCGCTTTTAGCTATCGGTTCTTGATTTGGTGGATAATATTCCTGCAGGGTGAGAGATGCAATGTTGTCGTGTTTGCACAGTAAGTCGTCAGAGGTCTGGGGGGATATGTCATGAGGGGGGACATTAGTACTTGCCATGACAGTCTTGGAGACTGCAACCGACCCAGAGACAGTTGATATATATGAGTTGCACGGTATTTCAGCATAGATTCCAGATGGAGCTTTAAGTCAGTCGTTCTCACTGAGGGCAGATAAATTGTTTGCTAGGCAGTGGCTGGAACAAACCCCGTGGTACGCGGGTGGCCTAGGGTATTTGAACTGGATGCGCGAGTGTCCTAGAGGACTTGTTCTTGCATCTAGGGCCACCAAATTGTCCACCGTGGTCCTGTCCCTAAGTGTCAGTTTTAAGATGTCAAAATGTGTGCCCGGGTCAGGCCTTCTTGCTACATTAATTATATCCTCACGTATTACAGAGCGACAGCCTCTTACGTGGAGATCCAGTGAATTGCCTTGTTTCTGATAGAGTCTGCCCCTTCCCTTTGTGTCGGTGAGTTTAACTTGGGAACGTTGACCATTAGAACTAAATTTCCTGATTGAAACCGATCAATGGCAGGCTGAGCAGGGTATTTTGGGTCAGCGTCGCTCATGAGTTTGGGTATTTTGTGATAGTCGTCTAATGCATTTCCTGCGCCTAAGCTGTTGTTCGAAGGAGGCTGGTAGAAGTTCTTGGTCTTAGCGCCAGCTGAGAGGAGGCCATCACAACTGGGTGCTGGTAATTTGGGCAACTTCATTGAGATGCCTGATAGGGTTGTAATTGGGCTTTGGGTGTAGTTCAAGGTGGCCGTGGCATCTGGAGGAATTAACTGCTTTACTATTGCAGTTAAGGAATTAACTATAAGCTTGAGTTCTGATACCTCCCTTTTTAGTTCTTGTATGCCTTGAATGTGCTGTGTGTTTATGTGAGTTAGGTGTGTGTTTGTGGCTACTAGCCCACCCACTCTGGTACCTGGGTCGGGGTCCTCATGTGGGTCTGGGGCATTAATTAAAGGGCTAAAGCGGTTGCTGCACTGGATGGAGTCGTTAGAGCCCAGTAGTGGCTCATTCACTGAAGATGGAACAGCGTGGGTGATGACATTCCTGCCCTCTCCCTGCCCTATAGTAGCTGTGTCCTGTGGTCCATGTTTTACAAATATCTCAGCAATTTTCTTTGGGCCTGCCCTCCTCTTGGTTGGGGAGCACTCTCCCCCAATTCCGTTAGAGTCATTTCCCTGAGAAGCGGTTAAAATTCATTCACATTCACCAAGAAGAGTGTCATTTCTGTCCATAACGCAGCTACTAGCTGCATGCTCGTGCCTTTTCCACTTAGTTTTTAGCGCTGCCCCTGCCTCAGCCTCTATTGCTTTCCTTTTACCCATCTGGGACTGTGGTTGGTGATAAAATATTCTGTAAAGTATTACTATAACGATGCAATCTACAGGGTGGCACAGTATTCAAATAATGTATAAAGCGAGGGTCAGTAATGCCTACTTGAAAGGTTAATGTTGGGGGGGGGGCCCAGCCCAGCCTCTTCTGGGCTCCGATGGGCAGGGGCAGACCCGCCCTTGGCACGGGCTTTGCCCGGGTGCGACCCGCGCGCCGCGAAGTGCCCCCACGCGCTTTATAGCCCTTGTTAGTGTCAAGTGGGTGCAGGTGCTTGTGAAAATGGCCGCCTCCTGGGGCCTCAAAGCAGCTTGGGATATGTAGTCCCTCTCAAGTCTTTAGCACGATCCCGGGGAGTTTTAGCCTTCACAAGTTGAATTGGCAGTGAAACTGCACACACAGGCCTTGCAATGGCAGGCCTGAGACAAGGTTAAGGGGCTACTAAAGTGGGTGGCACTATCAGTGCTGCAGGCCCACTAGTAGCATTTAATCTATGGGCCCTGGGCACATATAGTGCACTCTACTAGGGACTTATAAGTAAATAGCCCAATTGGGCATTATCCAATGTTACCAATGTTTAAAGGGAGAGAGCATGTGCACTTTAGCACTGGTTAGCAGTGGTAATGTGTGCAGAGTCTTAAAACCAGCAAAAACAGTATCTAAAAAGTGGAGGCAGGCAGGCAAAAAGTCAGGGGTAACCACCCTAAGGCTGTCATGTCTAACAATGATCTTTTGCTTAGCATCTTTATACCCGCTCCATCCCCACCAGCTATAGTTAACAGCTTTACTGCTTTTGCCGCAGGTGTCTGGCTTCAAAATCACCATGACCAAATCTTGAGCGCTCAATCTAACTATACCCAAGCATAACCTCCCTGCTTTGCAAGCCCTAGGATCGTTTCAATGGACCCCCAGCACAATTCAAAATTTGGGTCTTACCTAACTCCCACGCTTTCATCTTGGACACAGGCCAATTGACCTCAAATCCAGAGGCCTATCTTAGCAGATCTCAGATGCTGGACACCCCTCATTGTCTCTTGGCTGGGTTGCCTCAATGTCATAAAAATTAATGTCTTCCCATGAGCACTGTACCTTTTCCAGTCTCAGTCTACCCTGATCCTCCAAGATAACACTTGCTTACAGCGGGACATTGGCTCCTTTATCAAGAATGGGAAGGGGCCGAGAATCTGTAACTCTTTACTATTGTGGCCCAGAGAAAGTGGTGGCCTGGCCTGCCTTAATATCCTTGAGTAATATTGGGACGTCCACTTACGATACATCTGAGGGGTGGTGTGAAACACTGGTGCCACATGGATGCCCTCCTCTGGGTTCTAGTGGCTACCCAAACACACAGACCACCTATATAGGTACCCCCACTAGAATGTTACTCGACATATGGGTCCAAAAGAGAATTGGCTTATAAGATCATGTTTCAATTATATCATACACCGTCTCACTTCTCCAGCATAAACCCCTCCTGACCTTCCCTCTGCTGGCAGTGCAGACTACTAGTGGGGGATTCTTGCCACATTCCGTTTAATAAGCACTTTTAACATAGTGATGAAGAACATGATAATTCTGCACTTCAGGTGATGGTTATATTTGTAGAATTTAAGTCCACTGTTTTTATTTTTTTATGTTCTTGCAGCCTTGAGAAAGCCCCATGTACATAGACAGTTTAGGGGGCGAAACATGTGTCGGCTGTTGATTTTCAAGTTTCTCTAATAAATGGACACTAGACTCATTGACATGGCTTAGTGTATTGACTGAAAAAGATCTTTGTATGTGAACATTTGGAGTTTTACATTGGATTTAGGGTGGGCCAACCAATCTTTTTTCGGATTCTTTTCTATTACATTACACACATCCCATTGTCTTCTCCAAGTCCCTAGAGGGTAGAGTGCCTTGTCAGAAAAAACAGGGCATGCATAAAGTGTGTCTGACCTGACATGATAGGGTGAAATCTCCAAAGTTGTTTTTCTCAATTTTAGACGAGTAGCCGCATACAAAACCATGGGAGATACTTTATCAAGTGTAAAAAAAATATAACCTGACACTGTAGTTAGCTGGCCTGTTATGTGGTGAGCACCTTTGGTGTTATCACCTTATACCAGGTCCAGCTATCACCTATTCGTGAGGTGTAGACAGTGTCTAGGAAGCCAGGGCTCTCTAGAGGTTGTAGGAGGCTGGCCTGGCTTATAGTGGGTACCAAAGGTATTTACACCTTGTGCCAGGTCCAGTTATCCATTATTAGTAGAATAGAGGTGTTTCTAGCAGCTTAGGCTGATAGAAGGTAGCTATGGCAAAGCAGTTTAGGCTGAACTAGGAGACATGCAAAGCTCCTACTATACCACTTATATCATATGCACAATATCATAAAAAACACAATACACAGAGTTACTAAAAATAAAGGTACTTTATTTTTATGACAATATGCCACAAGTATCTCAGTGAGTACCCTCAGTAAGAAGGTAAGTAATATACACAAGTTATATGTACACAAACAAAAATCAGGTAAGTAAGAGCAAGAAAATTAATGCAAACAGTGTAGAACTACTATAGGTTGCAATAGGCAAGCATAGGTATAGGGGCAACACAAACCATATACTCCAAAAGTGGAATGCAAATCACGAATGGACCCCAGACCTATGTGAGCTTGTAGAGGGTCGCTGGGACTGTAAGAAAACAGTCAGGGTGTCCAAGATACCCCACCCCAAGACCCTGAAAAGTAGGAGTAAAGTGCACCTACTACCCCAAAAGAGCACAATAGTCGTGATAGGGGGATTCTGCAAGAACAACAAACACCAGCAGTGCACTGACAACGGATTTCCGGACCTGTGGAGCTGCAAGGCAAGGTGACCAAGTCCATTAGTCGCAACAGTGTCCAGGGGGGCAGGAGCCCAGGAAACCCCGGATGAAGGTGCAAGGAAGCTGCCTCCGGTTGGAAGAAGCTTGGAATTCTGCAAAAAAGAAGAGGACTAGGAACTTCTCCCTTGGTAGACAGATGTCCCACGTCGCAATGAAGCTTGCAGAAGTGTTCCCAGGCAGAAATACCGCAAACAAGCCTCTCTAGCTGCAAGGGACGCGGTAGAGGTTTTTGGGTGCTGCTGAGGACCAGGAAGGGCCAGGATATCGCCTTTTGGAGGAGGAGACAGTGGGGGCGCTCAACAACTCAGAGAGCCCTCACAGAAGCAGGCAGCACCCGCAGAAGTACCCCAACAAGCACTTAGAAGATTAGTGAACCGGAGTCCACGCGAAGTTACAAAAGAGGGTCCCACGACGTCGGAAGCCAACTCAGAGGGTTGTGCACTGCAGGACGGAGTGCTGGGGACCAAGGCTAGGCTGTGCACAAAGGAAATCCTGGAAGAGTGCACAGGAGCCGGAGCAGCTGCAAATCACGCGGTACACAGCTTTGCAGTCTAGCGTGGGGACGCAAGGACTTACCTCCACCAAACTTGGACTGAAGAGTCACTGGACTGTGGGAGTCACTTGGACAGAGTTGCTGTGTTCCAGGGACCACGCTCGTCAGGATGAGAGGGGACCCAGAGGACCCTGTGATGCAGTGTTTTGGTGCCTGCGTTAGCAGGGGGAAGATTCCGTCGACCCACAGGAGATTTCTTCTGAGCTTCTGGTGCAGGGGAAAGGCAGGCTACCCCTAGAGCATGCACCACCTGGAAACAGTCGAGAAAGCCGGCAGGGTTAGGTGCTACAATGTAGCTGGTAGTCGTCTTGCTACTTTGTTGCGGTTTTGCAGGCGTCCTGGAGCAGTCAGCAGTCAATCCTTGGTAGAAGGCGAAGAGGGAGATGCAGAGGAACTCTGGTGAGCTCTTGCATTCGTTATCTGAAGAATTCCCCAAAGCAGATACCCTAAATAGCCAGAAAAGGAGGTTTGGCTACCAAGATAGGAGGATTGGCTACCAAGAGAGGTAGGAGCCTATCAGAAGGAGTCTCTGACATCACCTGCTGGCACTGGCCATTCAGAGCAGTTCAGTGTGCCCCCAACACCTCTGTTTCCAAGATGGAAGAGGTCTGGGACACACTGGAGGAGCTCTGGGCACCTCCCCTGGGAGGTACTGGTCAGGGGAGTGGTCACTCCCCTTTCCTTTGTCCAGTTTCGCGCCAGAGCAGGGCTGGGGGATCCCTGAACCGGTGTAGACTGGCTTATGCAGAGATGGACACCATCTGTGCCCATCAAAGCATTTCCAGAGGCTGGGGGAGGCTACTCCTCCCCAGCCTTTCACACCTATTTCCAAAGGGAGAGGGTGTAACACCCTCTCTCAGAGGAAATCCTTTGTTCTGCCTTCCTGGGCCAGGGCTGCCTGGACCCCAGGAGGGCAGAAGCCTGTCTGATGGGTTGGCAGCAGCAGCAGCAGCTGCAGTGGAGACCCCGGAAAGGCAGTTTGGCAGTACCCGGGTTCTGTGCTAGAGACCCGGGGGATCATGGAATTGTCTCCCCAACACCAGAAAGGTATTGGGGTGACAATTCCATGATCTTAGACATGTTACATGGCCATGTTCGGAGTTACCATTGTGACGCTATACATAGGTAGTGACCTATGTATAGTGCACACGTGAAATGGTGTCCCACACTCACAAAGTCTGGGGAATTTGCCCTGAACGATGTGGGGGCACCTTGGCTAGTGCCAGGGTGCCCACACACTAAGTAACTTGGCACCTAACCTTCACTAGGTGAAGGTTAGACATATAGGTGACTTATAAGTTACTTATGTGCAGTGAAAAATGGCTGTGAAATAACGTGGATGTTATTTCACTCAGGCTGCAGTGGCAGGCCTGTGTAAGAGTTGTCTGAGCTCCCTATGGGTGGCAAAAGAAATGCTGCAGCCCATAGGGATCTCCTGGAACCCCAATACCCTGGGTACCTAAGTACCATATACAAGGGAATTATATGGGTGTACCAGTGTGCCAATGAGAATTGGTAAATTTAGTCACTAGACTGCAGTGATAAATTTAGAAAGTAGAGAGAGCATAAACACTGAGGTTCTGGTTAGCAGAGCCTCAGTGATACAGTTAGGCACCACACAGGGAACATATATAGGCCACAAACATATGAGCACTGGGGTCCTGGCTAGCAGGATCCCAGTGACACATAACAAACACACTGACAACATAGGGTTTTCACTATGAGCACTGGGCCCCTGGCTAGCAGGATCCCAGTGAGACAGTGAAAACACCCTGACATATACTCACAAACAGGCCAAATGTGGGGGTAAAAAGGCTAGAAAGAGGCAACCTTCCTACAGAGGTAGCAGTGATTGACCAGACAAGACTTATCTAGGAGACATGCAAGGCTTATACAATTCAACTACAGTCACACAGCACTTACACACATGAAAGAACCACACAGTATTACAAAAATAAAGGTACTTTATTATAGTAACACAATTACTAAAATACTGTAGATGCAATATTCCACTAGGAGGTGAATAAACACACTATTATGTACACATTAGAAGTCAGTGATTAGCATAGAAAGCAAATAGCAAATAGTAAAAACAATATCAAATAGAGAAGGCCCTAGGGGAAGACCAAACCATATACTAAGTAATTGGAATGTGAAACACAGTCTTCCACCCAAGGAAGTGGAATCGGTTTAGGGGAGCTGGAAGAACTAGGAACCCCAAAAGGTAAGTACCAGGGTGCTCCCCAGTGACCAGGATAGAAGAGTTAAGTACCTGGTTTCCCCCCCAACCCACATGAGAACTTTGGAAAAGGACTGTGCAAGACCCAGACAAGACTGAAAGAAACCAAAGGTGGATCCTGACAGAAGAGGACCAGTAAAAGAAGGGGACCAAGTCCAGTTTGAGTTGGAGTGTCCGGCTGTGGCAGGAGCCACTACCCACCCTTCTGTGGATGCAGGGCCAGGTCAATAGTGGATGAAGAAAGTCAGCAGTGCAGCACAGGAACAGAAGAGGAGTTCCAGAAATGATGCAAGTGATGTCCTACGTCAGCGGTCATGATGCAGTTGGTCAGCGGTGCTGGAAAAACACCAACAAGCCTTGGCAAATGCAAGAGTCAGAGAAGAAAGTTTTGCAAGGCTGAAGAGGACCAGCAAGGCTCACTGGACTCGACCAAAGGAGGGGATTCCAAGGTGACCCTCAGCAGCTGGGAGACTCACAAGAAGAGAAGGCATCCTCTACAGGTGACCCACAGGCAGCAGGCACAAGAGTCGCAGTGAGGCCAACTCAACACACCTGAAGAGGAGTCCCACGTTGCTGGAGCAGGAGTCAGGAGACTGTGCTTTGCAGGAAAGTGTGCTGGAGACCGGGAGCTACAAGGAGCCTGACGATCCCTTGGAGGAGGAACAAACAAGCCTTGGCAGCTGCAAGAGTCGCTGTGCACAGGAGTACTGTCCTGCAAGGAGAGGCAAGGGCTTATTGTCTCCCAAGTTGGCTGGCTGGTAGAAAGGACCAAGGGGACCACTCCAGACCACGACCTGTGATGCAGGATCCACGACGTTCTGGAGGAGAGAGGATCCACGAAGCCGGTCGTCGTTGCAGTTGGTGCCTGTGGATGCAGAAGCATGACTCCTTCACTCCAAGGCAGATTACTTCTTACTTCTTGTGCAGGCTAAAGACTTGTTTCCCTCAGAGAATACACAGCAAGGGAAATGTTGCATTTGCTGGAAGGAGCTTGAGAAACGATGTTGCAGAGCGTATTCGTTGATGGACTTGCAGATTGACGTTCCTGGAGGGTCCTCGTGGCCAGAAGATAAAGTAAACGATGCAGAGGAGTCCTGCTGGAATCTTGCATGTTGAATCTGAATACCTACCTTGGAGGGAGACCCTAAATAGTCCGGGAAGGGGGATTGGTCACCTAGTAGGGTGACCACCTATCAGGAGGGGGCTGTGACGTCACCTGCCTGACCTGGCCACGTAGATGCTCCCAGAGGGCTCTGCCCTCCTTGAATTCAAGATGGCAGATTCAGGTGGTCACCTGGAGGAGCTCTGGGCACCAACCCAGGGGTGGTGATGAACAGGGGAGTGTTCATTCCCCTTTCCATTGTCCAGTTCCGTGCCAGAGCAGGGACTGGGTGTCCCGGACTGGTGCTAACTTGTTTATGCAAGGAAGGCACCGAATGTGTCCTTTAAAGCATTCCGGTGGCTTGGGGAGGCTACCCCTCCCAAGCCATGTAACATCTATTTCCAGGAGGTGTTGCCTCCCTCTCCCAAAGGAAATCTTTTGTTCTGCCTTCCTCTGCTTGAGCTGGTCAAGCAGCAGGAGGGCAGACACCTGTCTGAGGGGTGGCAGCATCTTGTGCTGCCTGGAAAACCCCAGAAGGCTGGTAGGAGCAATGCTGTGGGTCCTCTAAGGAGCCCCCAGAGTGCATGGAATCACACAACCAATTCTGGCAACAGTATTGGGGTATGGCTCTGACATGTTTGATACCAAACATGCCTAGGTTCGGAGTTACCATTATGCATGTCAGTGACCTGTGCCCAGTACACGGGTAAAATGGTTCAGGAAAATGGAGCTAGAGTTTGTAGGGGCACCTCTGCTCTTGCAGGGGTGCCCCCACACACATGTACCTGCACTCTGCCCTCTGCATTAGCAGGGCCTGCCATGGGGTGACTTACAGTGACCTGTAGTGAAAGGGTGCATGCACCTTTTCATGCAGGCTGCAATAGCAGGCCTGCAGACACATTTTCCATGGGCTCCCATGGGTGGCACAATACATGCTACAGCCGATGGGGAACATACCTAAGTACCATATACTAGGGACTTATCTGGGGGAACCAGTATGCCAGTGTGCTAAGTCCTGAGCAACCAAATTTAGAAGGAGCGAGCACTGTCAATGGGGTCCTGGTTAGCCGGATCCCAGTGAACACAGGCAAAACAAACTGACAGCAGGCAAAAAGAGGTGATAACCATGCCAAAAAGTGCATACTTTCCTACAGACACATGGAACAAGCTTTAAAAGTTGTGTTAAGTGTACATTTTATGGTTAGTTTAAATCCATTAACTTGTCAATGATGGATATAACTATTTTTTTTTTAAGTAGCTTTAGAAACTAACTGTTTAGGTTGCCTTAAACAGACTTTTAGTGACCTTTCTTGATTTTATGGTCTGGGTGCTGCAATGAGGCACACAAGTAGATTGCGTGGGAGATGTTTTTGGAAGGTGGTTGGTAAGAAATATGTTGATCCCCTCAGATTCCAGTACTTTCTCTCATTGAAAAGTGGGGAAAATATGTACTTCAGACGAAGTTTACAAGATCCTATGTGTAGAAAATGCTTGCAAGGTCCACGTAAGTCACGGTATCCTGGACTCTGCTGTGTGTCTAGTTTACAGATCTGTCCGTGTTTGGTATGTTAACCTGAATAGCGGTGATCAGGGACTGAAAAACAACTGTAAAATAACATATATATTTATGTATTAGAAAAAAATATTTTTAATGCTGTAGTGTAAGGAAATGCCTCCTTGGCATGGTTACCCCCTGACATTTTGCCTTTGCTGATGCTAAGTTATGATTGAAAGTGTGCTGGGACCCTACTAACCAGGCCCCAGCACCAGTGTTATTTCCCTAAACTGTACCTTTGCTTCCACAATTGGCACAGCCCTGGCACTCAGATAAGTCCCTTGTAACTGGTACCCCTGGTACCAAGGGCCCTGATGCCAGGGAAGGTCTCTAAGGGCTGCAGCATGTCTAATGCCACCCTGGGGACCCCTCACTCAGCACATGCACACTGCCTCACAGCTTGTGTGTGCTGGTGGGGAGAAAATGACTAAATCGACATGGCACTCCCCTCAGAGTGCCATGCCAACCTCACACTGCCTGTGGCATAGGTAAGTCACCCCTCTAGCAGGCTTTACAGCCCTAAGGCAGGATGCACTATACCACAGGTGAGGGCATATGTGCATGAGCACTATGCCCCAACAGTGTCTAAGCAAAACCTTAGACATTGTAAGTGCATGGTAGCTATTAGAGTATATGGTCTGGGAGTTTGTCAAACTCCACAGTTCCATAACGGCTATACTGAAATCTGGGAAGTTTGGTATCAAACTTCTCAGCACAATAAATGCACACAGTGTGAGATTTATTGTAAAATACACCCAGAGGGCATCTTAGAGATGCTCCCTAAATGCCAGTCCGACTCCTAGTGCTAGGCTGACCAGTTTCTGCCAGCCTACCACAACCAGACGAGTTTCTGGCCACATGGGGTGAGTGCCTTTGTCACTCTGTGGCCAGGAACAAAGCCTGTACTGGGTGGAGGTGCTTCTCACCTCCCCCTGCAGGAACTGTAACACCTGGTGCTGAGCCTCAAAGGCTCATGCCTTTTGTTACAGCACCCCAGGGCATCCCAGCTAGTGGAGATGCCGGCCACTGCCCCCACTTTTGGCGGCAAGGCTGGAAGAGATAATGAGGAAAACAAGGAGGAGTCACCCACCAGTCAGGACAGCCCCTAAGGTGCCCTGAGCTGAGGTGACTCCTGCCTTTCGAAATCCTCCATCTTGAGATTGGAGGATTCCCCCAATAGGAATAGGGATGTGCCCCCCTCCCCTCAGGGAGGAGGCACAAAGAGGGTGTAGCCACCCTCCAGGACAGTAGCCATTGGCTACTGCCCCCCAGACCTAAACACACTCCTAAATTTAATATTCAGGGGCGACCCTGAACCCAGGAAATCAAATTCCTGCAGCCTACAACAAGAAGAAGGACTGCTGACGTGAAAGCCCCGCAGAGACGATGGCGACGACAACTAGACTTGGGCCCAGCCCTTCCGGCCTGTCTCCAGACTCAAAGAACCTGCACAGCAACGCATCCGACAGGGACCACCAACCTCTGAGGACTCAGAGGACTGCCCTGAACCCGAAGGACCAAGAAACTCCAGAGAACAGCGGCACTGTTCAAAAACTGCAACAACTTTGCAACTTTTAAGCAACTTTCAAAGAACTCTCTCTTCCCGCCGGAAGCGTGAGACTTCATACTCTGCACCCGACGCCCCTGGCTTGAGCTCCAGAGAACTAACACCACAGAGAGGACTCCTAGGCAACTACGACGACGTGAGTAACCTGGGTCGACCCCCCTGCACCCTCACAGCGATGCCTGCAGAGAGGATCCAGAGGCTTCCCCTGACCACGACTGTCTGGTAACAAGGAACCCAACGTCTGGACCAAGCACTGCTCCCGCAGCCCCCGGGACCGAGAGGAACCACCCACCAGTGCAGGAGTGACCAGCAGGCGGCCCTTTTCCTAGCCCAGTTAGTGGCTAGCCCGAGAAGCCCCCTGTGCCCTGCCTGCATCGCCTAAGTGACTACCAGGTCCCTCCTTTGCTTTCAATAGCAAACCTGACACCTACTTTGCACACTGCACCTGGCTGCCCCTGTGCCACTAAGGGTGTGTTTTGTGTGCCTGTTTGTGTCCCCCCCAGTCCTCTCCAAACCCCACCTGGTCTGCTCCCTGAGGACGCAGGTACTAACCTGCTAGCAGACTGGAACCGGAGCACCCCTGTTCTTCGTAGGCACCTATGTGTTTTGGGCCCTCCTTGACCTCTGCACCTGACCAGCCCTGTGTTGCTGGTGCAGTGACTTTGGGGTTGCCTTGAACCCCCAACGGTGGGCTGCCTATGCCCAGGAGACTGACTGTGTAAGTGCTTACTTACCTGAGAAACCTAACCCAACTTACCTCCCCCACGAACTGTTGATGTTTATACTGTGTCCACTACAAAATAGCTTATTGCCATTTTAACTAAAACTGTGTGTAATACTGCTTTGAATCAAAGTTCTATACTTACCTGTGTGAAGTACCTTGCATCATATGTATTATGTGCTTACTTCAAATCTGGAATCTTGTGGTTTTAAAATAAATTAAGAAACTATATTTCTCTATATAAAAACTATAGGCCTGGAGTTAAGTCTTTGAGTATGTGTTCCTCATTTATTGCCTGTGTGTGTACAAGTGCTTAACACTACCTTCTGATAAGCCTACTGCTTGACCACACAACCACAAAATAGAGCATTCGTATTATCTAATTTTGCTACTATCAACCTCTAAGGGGAACCCTTGGACTCTGTGCACACTATCTCTCACTTTGAGATAGTATATACAGAGCCACCTTCCTACAGGGGTCACTTCAGCTCTGGACACCTTAGGGGTGGTTCTGGCTGAGGGGGTGACTCCTCCTTGTTTTTCTCATTATCCCCCTGGACTTGCCACCCAAAGTGTGGGCTTGTCCGGGGGGTGGGGGAGGCAGGCATCCCCACTAGCTGGAGTGCCCTTGGATGCTGTAACACCAGGCCTGAGCCTTTGAGGCCCACTGCCAGGTGTAGCAGTTCCTGCAGGGGGAGGTGTGAAGGACCTCCTCCCAGGACAGGCTTTGTTTCTGGAAGTGGCAGGCTAGCATAGACCGGTAAGCCTTACACTAGCAGTTGGGTTAACATACAGGGGGCATCTCTAAGATGTGCATTTTTTAATGAATCCCACACTGGCATCAATGTGGCTTTATTGTGCTGAGAAGTTTGATACCAAACTTCCCAGTATTCAGTTTAGCCATTATGGTGCTGTGGAATTCGTAATGATGAATTCCCAGACCATACACTCAGTATGGCTACCATGCACTTACAATGACTAAGAATTGGCTTAGACACTGTAGGGGCATAGTGCTCATGCAGATATGCCCTCACCTGTGGTATAGTGCACCCTGCCTTAGGGCTGTAAGGCCTGCTAGAGGGGTGACTTACCTATGCCTCTTCTTACCACACAGGCTGCAATGGCAGTGTGCATGTGTTTGGTGAGGGGTCCCTTAGGGTGGCATAATACATGCTGCAGCCCCTGGGTCCCCCCCTGGCCACAGAGCCCTTGGTACCACTGGTCCTTTTACAAGGGACTTAGCACTGTGCCAGGGGTGTGCCAATTGTGGAAGCAATGGTACAGTTTTAGGGGAAGAACACAGGTGCTGGAGCCTGGTTAGCAGGATCCCAGCACAAACGTAGTCAAGTTAGCATCAAGTATCAGGCAAAAAGTGTGGGGGGGGGTGTACTGCAACAAGGGGCCAGTTTCCTACAAACACATTATGACAATAGCTACTGTCTATCATAATAACCATGTTCACTACATTGAGAGCATAATGTGATTATCCCTTTGCCTTTTGGGCCTGTAAGGAAGATCCCCCCCATACCTCTGCGTAGCTGACTGTGCTTTCTTCAGATATGTAAGCTTGTCTAAGTGACCTTGTTCTCGGACTGAAAACAGGCACACTTTCTTTGGTATGAAGTTGTGCTCGGCTGTCTTCAGGATCCTGCTTGCAGGGCTACATAGGATATCTGCTGGTTCGATGTGTGTGTTGTGAAAGCTCCGGGATGAAGGACCTTTCAATCTTTCCTAACATGGGGCCCATTTATTTAACAACCTGTTCACCTAATCTCATACATGGAGTTGTATCTGTGTTTGCTTAGACAGTTACTTAGTCTAGCTACTAATGAAAGTCACCTCCTTTTAAACACTTTTTGTTCCTAGGCATTACGTTTTCTCACATGGTCTGCACACATTGGCATGAGACTTTTCAGAAGTCAATTACAAATCATTTACAATAATATGTTGATGTGTGTGTGTGTGTGAGAAGTATTGTCATGTTAAATCTTGACCTCTAAAGACATTCACTTGCTCTACTTTATAAAACTTAAATCAAAAATGAAACGGGGCAAAATCCACTTGACACAAGCTTTTCTATTAATTTGTGATCTCTTCAGTTCAACTGGGATTTTTACCAAACTTAAATCTACTGCTGGGTTTTTGAATGTGTAAGAAAAAGTTACTTACCTTTGGTAATAGTCTTTCTGGTGGATACACCATCTACCTGCAGATACATCACCCGTACAGTTATCCTTGAAGCCAGTTTAAACCCGGAAACGTCAAAGTTAATGAGTTAATAAGCTCTCATTTTTAGAGGAGGTATTCTTGGTCAGTGCACAGCAAATCTTAATTTATGACTGGAATACAGGACACAGGCCCTCATTCTGACCCTGGCGGTCTTTGACCGCCAGGGCGGAGGACCGCGGGAGCACCGCCGACAAGCCGGCGGTGCTCCAATGGGGATTCCGACCGCGGCGGTAAAGCCGCGGTCGGACCGGCACCACTGGCGGGGTCCCGCCAGTGTACCGCGGCCCCATTGAATCCTCCGCGGCGGCGCAGCTTGCTGCACCGCCGCGGGGATTCCGACCCCCCCTACCGCCATCCAGATCCCGGCGGTCGGACCGCCGAGATCCGGATGGCGGTAGGGGGGGTCGCGGGGCCCCTGGGGGCCCCTGCAGTGCCCATGCCACTGGCAAGGGCATTGCAGGGGCCCCCGTAAGAGGGCCCCTACATGTATTTCACTGTCTGCTGCGCAGACAGTGAAATACGCGACGGGTGCAACTGCACCCGTCGCACAGCTTCCACTCCGCCGGCTCGATTCCGAGCCGGCTTCATCGTGGAAGCCTCTTTCCCGCTGGGCTGGCTGGCGGTCTGAAGGAGACCGCCCGCCAGCCCAGCGGGAAAGTCAGAATTACCGCCGCGGTCTTTCGACCGCGGAACGGTAACCTGACGGCGGGACTTTGGCGGGCGGCCTCCGCCGCCCGCCAAGGTCAGAATGAGGGCCACAGTGTAAGTCTGGTTAACATTTTTCATCACAGATACATCAAATATGGTTGTGATGAGTCAGCATTGATTCAAAACCCTAACACAGGTATGTGTGGTCCCTCAAGTCTTATAATTAAGCCCAACGCTCTTTCATCTATATGTGGCACCACTGGCCACACTGACTGAGTCATTTGAACTACAATTTCACACTTACCCAGGTAACACAAAAAAATCTTCTTTGTCCAGATGAGCAGGTTGGTACAAAACCAAGTTCATAGAGGGACGTCACAGCAGTTGCCATAATGGATGAGTGCTAACACACCTAGGGGCTCATTATGAGTTTGGCGGTCTTAAGACCATCAAACTCGCGGTTGGACTGCCACACTCCTGGTGTCTGACCTCCAGATTACAACCCTGGCGGTGGACTGCTGCCAGTGTCAGGATCCTGGATCCCGACAGGGTGGCGGCAGTCGGAGTCGTGGTCAGCCAACGGTGGTGACCATGGCAACACCACGGTGATGGTCACAAGTCAGCTTTCCACCAGCCTTTCCATGACGGTTTCACCACCATGGAAAGCTGGCAGAAAGTCAGTGCAGGGGCCTTCCTGCCAGCACCCTCAATGTGCACTGTCTGGACTACAGACAGGTCACATTCCGAGGGTGCTATTCTGCAATGGCATTCACCTCGGAGGCCAGTGCCGCTGCACTGTTTCCATCAGGCTGACTGGCGGAACTCTCCAAATATGCAAGTTTCCACCTGTCAGCCCGGTGGAAACATTATAATAAGGCCGGGTGGGGGAGGCCTCGAGCTTCGCAATGGTCCCTCCCCTACGGGTCTTGAGGGTTAACCCACTAAACTCATAGACTAAACACAGATATGACATAACTACACATTTGGGATAACCCCGCAATATAGAAATAATCTTGGTGGCCTGTATCCTTTGGGGCTGCCTAGCACTATTCCAATTTTTCTTTTTTACCTGGGTATAATCTGCAATGCCAATCTATCCTTTGAACATGAAGTAACAAAGTAAAAGAATACAGTTTTTTAGCTATTAAAAATATTTTAAAAAATCTTCCAAATATCCCTGTGACCTTCAGGAAACGGTTGGTTCAAGCTTTAATTGGCAGCATACCAGACTATTGCAACACAATCTATACATAGGTTACAGCATCTGGTGGACATAAACAGCAGATTATCCAGAATTCTGCAGCAAGAGTGCTTCTCAGTATGGCAGAGTCAGAAAACAAAACACAGCAGCCCAGAAATTTATGTAAGCTGCATATCAGGCAGAGATGCCTTTGTTAAGGTGCTCTGCTATGGTTGTAAATATTTACACTGTAGTAAACATTCTTCGGGTAGTGAGCGCGGACATATGAACTTAAGAAGTCAGTGGTGACAGCTGATCTGTGTGGTGCAGATCTGACAGTGTGGACAATTATTCAAAGGGGAAGTGGAGTGAGCATTATTGGAATGGCGAAACTTAGTGACACATAGCGAGGGGAGAGCTGAGGAGCAAGAGCTGCGGGGAAGCAGAGAAACTTTCCATGCAGGCTGGTGACTGAGCCCCCCTAAATGCTTCCTAACCTGGTTGTCGAACCTGCCGAAAGCCAGAAAGTGAGCCGCAGTTCGAGAAGAGACTAGACCAGTGTTGCAGCAAGGACAAGGAGGGAGAAGTGAATATGGTAATTACAGCTGGGCAGCAGGGGGCTTGGTAGACTTTTGATGTGCTTCATCCCACCATACCATGGCCCCAGCTCTCTGCCCCCTGCCTAGTCCTTGTGGACCCAAGCCCTTAGCATCTAAACAAATCTACTGAAGTTACTCAGAGCTATGTTGATCTGGCTCTAAATGTGCTAAAAGAAGCTGTGACTTAAAACCTGGGGGTTTACAATCACTTCCACAAGGATATTAGGCTACCCATATATACTTGAGGCTGTTAGATCTGAGGGGTCACCACCTAGTCGAACAAGAAACGCATATTCAGTACTGAGAAACTAACAGAGCAAATCATCAGGGCTTGAAGGGCAAGAGCATAGCGAAATCACCTTGAAGCCAAGCTGCCCTCTGAAGTTTGTCATAGACTGGGGCTGGCTTTCGGGGGGCTTGGATACAACTAGGAAGCTATAGTTATAAGAAACCTACAAAGTCACCCAGACAGTTAAAATACTGAGAATGTGCTCCTGTAACATAAATGGTATGGCAAGAAAATAGTGAGATCTACAGATTCTTCTTTACTTCTGCTCTTTCCAAGTGATGCTACTACAGGAGACATGGGCAAAGACCTCAGTCCGATTGGAGAGATTTAGTAACTTCTTCACTCGTGCGTCCTCATCCCTCAAGCACATTCAGTGCAAGAATGGACTTGCAAATTATATATCAGCAGCTAACGCTTTAAAGGGAAAAGAAGTGGGAAGGAGCGATGATGGACTACAATCTGGGAAAACTGTGCTGTAATCACCTGAAGAAGCTATTAAAACAATCATAATAGTGAATATATAAATCCACCCAAGTACTAAATCAAGTACGGAGCTGGCAGTCAAATTCACAGATTTGATCATTGAGCTTAAAAGAGAGTGAGCAGACACAGAATTGATTGCAATATTAATATGTGGCTTATAGGTTCCCATACTTTGCATGAAATCTTACAGGCTCAAGATTGTTTTTGGCCTCACCAAGAAAAAACACATTGGGACAAAAATACAAGATAGACCAGCTGCTGCTTGTCAACCTAAAACACCTTGGTCTACAAGTTTTAAATTACCTTACTGACCCCAATAAAGCGCCAGGACTTTCATATGAATACAAAAAAGGGGCATCCCTGATTGACTCCACCTAGTTGAGCCTCCCTCTTTTGCAGTTTGCTCCTTTTTTTGGATATAGTGAGCGATACAAAAGTGACCATCTTCCACAGGAGAGAATGCTGTCAACTGCCCTTGGGGGAACATGCGATTTCTACAGATCTTGGAGTACGTTGCTACAAAATGAACAACATATGTATTAAATGCACATCTACCTCCTTTCAACAACTCACTCACGGTACCGTGCACATGCTGAAAGCCAGAAAGATAGAAGGATGAGTCCTGTGAGGAACTGGGAAGGTTTTACCACATCACTCTCGGATCAATATGCTAAACCATTGTCTGCTCGCAGGTACAATACCGACCATAAGGGTCCTCTTGAATACACTTGGGAAAGTAACCATCTGATCAAATCAACCAAAATGTAAATAAATCAGCTATGAAGGAGCCTTAGGAGGACACTAACTGACCCAGAACTATGTCAAGCTTTACAAAACAAATATGGGAGCTCCTGAGGGCTCTCCGGGATTCATTCTGGGCAAAACTGCTCTACAACATCAGGAGGAATAACGTGGCTTGGTTCAGGTGAACAGCAAATAACATTAACAGCTCTTTCCCAAGATTGGCCAATACAAACATCTCAGAGAGAGCTTGGGGGCATTTCTTGGGGGGACATTCAATCATGTGAACCTTGTTGTCAGATTATTTTGGTGCCAACAGACCAGCCTTGTCAAGATATCTGGGCCCCAACGGAACACCACTGATAAAGCACTACTAGTAAGTCCCTCTAACTTTAATGATCCCACACTTGAGCCTTTGATCAGCACTAGTGCCACCCAGAGGCACATTTCTAAGGAGTGCCGGGAAGGGGCCAAAGCCCTAATGGGTTCCCTCCGGCAATTTTCAATAAAGAGTCCACTTACTGGGAAGATGTACTGTTCCCACAATTTAACACTGTTAGAAGCTGGAATTATGTTCCTATCTCATGGCATGGCTCAATCATCTTTCTGATTTATAAAAGGGGCCGATAAAGGAAAGCCAGAGAATGATCCGTCTGGTGGGCTTAATAAATAACAATGTCAAATACTTTGCAGGATACCTATTAAAAGAATTGCAGCACTGGGCTTATGTGTAAACCGTAATTCCACTAAATCAAACTGGTTTTACTAAACATTGAGGTACAACAACCAGCACCATGGCTGTTTCCCTGCAGAATGATTTAGCAACAACGTGCAACTGTTCAGTGCATTGATGTTTCATAGACTAAAAATCTGCCTTCGATAGGGTGGACTAGGCAGATACATGGATCTGAGTTAAGCTGGGGGATGCCTCCAACTTTTCTAGGGCTATCGCAACAATATAACAATCAAAACACGGCTGTATGTTGTCTACAATCCTCTTTAATCTGTTATTGACAGTTTTTCACCAGCTCTAAACAACATCAACTGTCATGCACCAAAATTAGCCGATATCCAACTCTCAGACCTACGTTACACTGACAACTTAGTGCTAGTTAGCTAGACCAAGATAGTCCTGCAACGACTCTTGACAACACTGGCAAAATCAAAGACCGACAGCATGACTAGTAATATGAAGAAAACCAAAACACTGACAAATCAAGGTAAAGGAAAGAAGAAGCATACCTAGTTTCTGTCCAGGAATAAAATGGAGACTGTACTGTATATGGCTACAAATACCAAGCGGCATTAGTCAATGCCAATGGAAGGTGCAATGACCTAGATGAGATATAAAGGGAAGGAAGATCACTGGCAGTCAGCCTAAGGTACTCATACAGCAAGTTGAAAGGTCCAACATCAACTTCTGTGCTACAAGTGGCTCAAGCTAACTTTGAGCTCTGGAGCGAGGCCATTTTAAAACAATACTGAAAATCTAGAGATCCATCTTTCTATTGGTGGCATACACATCGCATGCTCAAAGTAGATTGAAGTTTGGTCTAGTGAAGCAAGTCTTGGCACAACAAGTAGCATTCATAAACTGCTATTATAGCCTATAACTTGTATCGAAGTGTTATTTGAGGCATCACTTCTGGAGTGACATACAAGGCAGTGTGCACTCTTCTACAAAAGCCTACCACTACCAGGCCCTAGCTAACCTTGACCTTTCATCCACTTAGGCCTTCCCTGTAAGCTTCTGTGAAATTTAAATAATTGTCAAAATCCAACACCTGTGCATTGTCAACCTTACAGCACAAAGCCAGCTTAGTAATGCGAAGTCATGGCTGGATGACTCTCAGAAGTTAAACCAAGCCTAAACCTCAAAGCAATTTAGGAGAACTGTACAGCAGCCAAACCAAGGAAAAGCTTCTGTAATATAGGCTGTCTTAAAGCACTATCCACCTTGGAAACATTATTAAATACAAGGAACCTGCAGGCTTTGTCGCCAAGGATCTGAAGACAATGTGCGCACTCTATGCCTGTGCAAATCTACTCAGAATGACCGTTGTGTACTTCTGTGCAGGAAACTGAAAGAGAGAGGCATAAATACATTCAGGGAGGTAGCCTGCCTCACTCCTTCCTACCCCCTAATAAACTGCACAATGGTGAAATTTCTTCACAGTGTGGAAAAAAGGGTTCTGGCCAACGACCAAGATGTAGCAGCCAAAGCATAAAACCTCCCAACAGCTCATCACTTTGGCTACCTCATGGCATTTTAAAATGTAGCCACATTGAATAGAAATTAGCTAACCTCTAGAGTTAATCTGTGTTTTAATATAGATTTTCCTAGTAATTTATGATAGAAAGTCTTAATTTTATTAAAGACACGGAAACAAGTATTATGCTTCTCTTAACTTGCTTTAATTAAGTAGCAGCAGTCAAGAAAACTACAATTCCCATGAGGTTTAGAGAACAGAAAGCCAATGGGAATGAAAAACGTACCAGAACATACACCAGTCGGAATGCTAGGAATAGCATAATCACCATACTTGACTGCAACCAGTTCTCTTTCTTGCTGCTCGCAGTCAAGATAAGTGCTCATTTATTCCTCCATTCAATATTTTCTATAACGTTTATATCCTTACTGTTTTGTGCTGTGCATCGGCGTCCATTTACTTCGTTTACTTTTATTCACGCGCTGCATTCTTCGCGCCTTCTTGAGCGCTCGCGGACTTCTTTCCTAGTCTAACGGTTAAAATGGTTGCTTTATCAGGCAACTGCTGTCGACCTGTTTTCAACCGCTCTCCTCATTTTGCAACACCGCTTTACTCTGGGAGTGCCCTTCACCCGTCTCGGTATTCCCTCCTCTCTATATTTCATCGGAACAACTCAAGACTCTGCCTCCTCTTTTAAGCCGTCGCCTCAGGTCCAGTCACGCCCCGGCTGGGCATGTTCATTTTCCCTTCAGTTTTTCTCCTGTCAAGGAGTTAACCCTTTCCTCTCTCTTTGGGCACTTAACTATGGTTTTTCTATATTTTGTGCTGCAATGGATTGAAATAACTCCCCTGTGCATAGTATAACTAACGATGAGGATACTTTTGGTCAGGTCTTTGGTACATTTATTTAGGATGCTGTTGCTAAAGCTAAGCCTCATGGGAATTGTAGTTTTCTTGACTGCTGCTACTTAAAGCAAGTTAAGAGATGCATAATATGAGCCTCCGTTCTAGACATAAAATTCAAATCTGCTGAGGGGTAAGGGTACTTTAATGATACACAACTATGTCCAGGAATGATTTTGTTGTTAAACGTCATGAAGCATCAACTACTAGCCCATTAAACCAGACAGTATCCTGACTGTTCGTGAGGGGTACATTTATGTCAGAGTGTGTTGTGGGGGAGTGCAGTACACTGTGGTATCGATGTTCAAATTGACATTGAAATAATCTGATTTCAGATTGTCTAACTGTCCCCATATTTGATTTATAGCACACACATCATTTAGCAATACATTTGTTACAATGAAAACCTTCTTGCTCCAGTAATGTTGCCTCATCTGTTGGAATGCATAGTATTTGTATCCATCTGAAGCATTCATTACATAGTACCTGTTGGCAAAAGGTAACAAATGTAAAAAACATTTTTTAGTAACTTTGCATATTATTATGCAGAACAATAGTTTTAGTTTAGAAAACTTTGTAATATTTATGAAGTGTTTTAAAAATGCCCTATAAGAACATGTTCACTATTTTCCTATTACTGACTTGTAGATTAACAAGGGCTCTTCACAAGGAAGAGGGAGGATGTCCGTTGTTAAGGGCATCACCAGTGCCGCATCTAATGCCTACTGAAGTGCAGCGCAGTCTCTGAGACTGGAATAGGACAATCCCTCTTTAGTGGATGGAGGTTTCCCTTGTAACGTTCTGATAACAATTCCTTGATTTCATTAAGAAGAGAGGAGGGATAGACATTCTATCTGTGACCTGAGAGGGGCACTGAAGGACTGTACTTGGTAGTTTAAAAAAAAATTGTTTTTTACACAATACAAACAGCACCCTTGGACACTGCTGTTGGCCACTTCTGTAGTGTGTCATCATCTCCCTATGTACTTTTCCCCCAGTCCTGGAACTCATGGATGTCTGGCTGTACTTCTACCACCACTTGGAAAACATCTGAACCTCTGGAGAACAAGGACATATATACTAAGTAAATTTGTAATATTCTTATTACTATTGTTATACCACTAACATGCTTCTACATGCAAAGTTTTAATGGGCTCCTTAATGTTTCAGTGAAAATAGTTAATGAAAGGAAACATTGTACATATGGTAATGTGAGTTTTACAATACTGAGTTAAAATGGATGCAGTAAAATTTCTCTGTACAAAATATACTTTGACTATGATTTTAGTTACAATTACAGGGACATTTCTAATATGTTCTTAATAAAAGAAATGTAGTTTTTGTACCATCATGTTTCCAATGTTCATATTTGTAGATTTCTCACTGCACACGCAGCAGGAGTCTTCAACTGAATCTTATAGGAATTTGAGATAGTTTAGGAATGACATTTAAATGGGAAAACTCAATTAAGGTTTAACTTATCTCACAAATCTGGTACATGTGACTAACTTTTTCCAAGCAAAGGATTATACTCATATCTTTTTCAAACAACTAGAAACCAGTGAAATCCTGCACATGTTGAAATTTCCATCCATAGATACATATTCACAAAGACCTGTTATCCCAAAATGGGCATATTCAGATAAACATGTCTGCTATTACATATATCCATTCAGTGCTAGAAGTATCTTCAACCTTGCTCTTACTAGCAAAGGACCTTCATGGCAATATTCCATAAGGGAAATGGAGGCAAACTGGTCCAATCTTTCAGCGTGACTAATAACATTACAGGATGGTGTGACTTTGTACATATTGTTCAAGCAAACTCAAGAACTATGGGCCCGATTACGAGTCTGGTGGGGCGACCACTGGCCCACCAGTATTGTGGGAGGAGGCCACCGCCACACTGCAGGCCTCCCCCTGCCCAATAACAATGTTCCTGGTGGGATCTGTGTGGCGTTACTGGTTTTGACTCCCACAGGGAGCTGAGGCCAATGCTGTCGCACAAAGGGTGCCACCAGCACCCTCAGAATATGCACTGTCTGCCATTGCAGGCAGTGTGCATTCCGAGGGTCCTGGCAGGGGAAACCCTGCACTACCCATGATGTTGTATTGGGCAGTGCAGGGGCCCACCGGTGGCCCCCTTTTTTTCCTTTCCGCCAGCCTTTCCATGGTGGGTAGTCAGCCATGGAAAGGCTGGTGGAAAGGAAACTCATGATCAGCATGGTGGTGCTGCTTTCAGCACCACTGTAGCTGAGCATGAGTTTGACTGCCGTCAACCGTCTCGATCTATGATCCTGGCAGTGGCAGCAGTCTCTTGCCGGTCAGACCATCAGGATCTGTTCTGGAGGTCGGAGGGCCAGGAATGCGGCGGTTCGGCCTCCTCCGCGAGTCTGGTGGTCTCATCACCGACACACTTGTAAGCGGGCCCTAAATATTTGTGTGTATATATCAGGTGTCTTGTTATAATTCAGTTAGCAAAAGGTATTGTAAATAAATGCACCAATCCACTAGAGTTAGAGGTTAATGGCAACAAGCTTAAGGACGTACTTTTTTGTATGCTCATAATGCCCCATGTAGCACAGTAAGAACTTGCCAAAAATGTGACAAGTGGAAAGCCAAATTCCATTTTTTAACTGCAATCAAATACATTTTCACAGTATCTGCAGATAGTTAATAGATGTTACTGTGTTTGAAAGTGTGTAGATCAGTGGTTCCCAGCCTTTTGACTCCTGAGTACCCCCACTGAACCACTACTGGAAGCCGGGGACCCCCAAGCAATTCGTACAATTTAAATTTCAAACATTAAAACAGTAAATCACAAAAAATACACAAACAAGTACACACCTAACAAATACTCAAATTAGTAATGCTATAATTATTTTATATTGAAAATGTATACAAAAATAAAAAAAAAGTAAGGAGAAATTTGCAGCTGCATCTTAGCGACTAACTTTTAAATATTTAGATTTATTTAGGAAAGTTGAATCCTCAGGTCAGAGTCTACCTTTCTCAAGAAATTTCTGTCTTTATTTTTTAGGTACATAAAATCTGAGAAAGCTTTTTCACATAAATATGTGGTGGGGAAAGGAAGTGAAGCCATAGGGACCTCTCATATTTCCATAGCCTCTCTGTCACATGTAATTCATTTGCTTTATAGCACCTCGCATACCAGTGTAGGGTGTGGGAGCACTTTACAGGGGACTACAAGGTGTAGGATTCACATGTCATCCACAATGGCATTTTCTAAAAGTGCTTGGTCTGGAGAAGCACAGACTCAGAGCATAACACAGAGGTTGGGGTTGCCTTTAATAATAGGAATGTATTTTTACACAAGCAAACCTTTTTTTTAGCAGCATAAGGCTAATGCAGGCTGAGAAAAAAACAAACTTTCTAATTTGTGTCATGAAGCTTGCATGCAGCTCTTTGATGGCTGTACAATGCTCACTGTGCTAGATTAGGATTGTAATTTATGAACTGCACAGTAACAAAAGAATCTATGTGACAAAAGAAGTAACTCACTGTGCTGGGCACGCACATAAAATAATTGTCTTTGCATGATACACTTTCTCTGCATCAGGCATATTAACTATCTGCCCTACCTTAGATGAGCCAAAACTGCCACTAGATAAAAGTCCCATCTCTCGCTAGAAGGAACATTAATCACCAGAGTTATCTTTACGCTTTTATTTTCACCGGAAAGCTTCTGGTTGTACAAGGAACTTTGACATGCTTTTACAACTGCTGCACATACAAAAACACGCATGTGTTTCTGTTGGGCCCCAGCTGGAGACGTACCTTTCTGTCATCCCAGGCCTGAGGACCCCCTGGGAATGTGTCACATATCCCTGGGGGTCCGCGGACCACAGGTTGGGAACCGCTGGTGTAGATCATAAATTGTGTAATAAGAAACACTATTAGCAACCAAAAGGATCAAAGGTTTCTGTTGTCGCAAAGGCATGACACATATCCAAAATGAGACATCAACTGTGAAATTCCAAGCTGATGACTACCAGGTGCAATCTTCATTCTACATTTCTCCATATCTTTACAATCGTTTGAAATGCCTGTCACAGGCTGTTGATTCAGGTATGAATCTGCAAACTGTGAATAGACAGGAATTAAATATTCCCTTAAATCATAGAATAGTAGAATTTGATTCTTTTAAATTACCAAGTTTAATTAACATTGTGTTTTCATCTGTTTTACCATGACACAAGAGGCAATGTTATTGGGAAATTACACCCCAGTATTGCTTTTTGGTCATAGTCTATTGCATACTATTAAGAAGAAATGTAAAAAATTGGGATGTATAAAGGTCTCCATGGAAAATATCTTCTGCAAACCACAATTATAAAACAAGTTATGGTGCATTTTATATTAAAGTGTCATTACCAGCATGCAAAAATACCACAGTTAAGTTGCTTTGGGTTTGACTGAACCATTAATTCCCATAGATGGTAATCTGGATATTTCACAGCCTGTTGGAAATCCCTTTTGAAGCATACAAATAGATATACAAAATATTAAATATTGTCCATCCAAAATAATTAAATACTAAGGGCCTCATTACGAGTCTGGCGTCCTCGTGGTGGTGGTCAGACCACTGCGGCTGTGGCGCTCTGACCGCCACATTACAAGTTTGGTCAGCGGACCCACCTAAAGACTACTGCCCCCACCAGGATTAAAGACCCAGACAGGGTGACAGTGCTCTTGGTTGTAGTCAGCCAGGACGGCGCTGAACTCAGCGCCGCCTGACTGATTACAACCTTGTTCTCCACCAGCCTTTTCATGGTGGTGAACACGTGCCGGGGGCCACAGGGGGCCCCTGCACTGCCCATGTCCACAGCCTGGACAGTCCAGGGGACCCCCTGCCCAGCACCCTTGGAATGCACACTGTC
This sequence comes from Pleurodeles waltl, assembly GCF_031143425.1. Lineage (NCBI taxonomy): Eukaryota > Metazoa > Chordata > Amphibia > Caudata > Salamandridae > Pleurodeles > Pleurodeles waltl. The sequence goes on from NC_090442.1 coordinate 586,772,427, forward strand.
TGCTTTGCAGACAGTGCGTACTCCAAGGGTGCTGGTCGGCCCCATCTGTGCTACGAGATAGCACTTGAATCCCTTAAAGGAACTGAGTGCTATCTTGTAGCTCTATTTCAATGTTTTCGCCAGTCAACCGGCAGAAACCTTGCAATAATGCAGGGGGGGATGCCACCTCCATGGCGATGGTGTCCACCCCGTGAGTTTGGTAGTCCCGTGTTGGGACTGCCAAACTTGTAATGAGGCCGTAAATATTACACAATGCAGTCAAAAATAATATTTCAATAAAAAATGACTTCAGTGTTCTCTCACATTTGTTGGCAATCTGGGAACACAAAATAGGTAATAGATTGCTTTTTGTAGAAACAGTGCCTCCAAATGAATAACTGAATAGTTGTCAATGTCTTGATAGAGCTGTTAGCATGTGTAAAAGACAATATGACATAGAAATAACTATTTTTATCTTACATATTCCAATTATGTCTATTACTATTACAAACATATAAATATTACAAATTAATAACATTCAAACCTCTCACTAATCTAAAAAAAAGATTATTAGCTTACCAAAAGAATCCAATGAATGCCAGTATTGGTTAGACAAAGAACAGTTTCCTTATTTTCGAATGATATCTGCCCACGATAGAATGTGGTCAAGAACAACTCTTCCTGTCATCCAAACTCCATAGGCAAACAGGTACAGGAATACAAATGCGTACATGGCTTTGATGTGATAATGACAAAGAAACCGTTTTGTTTTTGTTTAAAAAAAAAAAATTTAACAAATAAACCAAGCACACAAACTACTGGGATAGCAGAATGTGAAATGTTCAATTATGTGCTAACTATTATGTAAATCTTAATTTTTAAAAATGTGTCCTTTGCATTCACCAGCAAATCGTACAATTCTATTGCTGACATATCATTTGCATTGGTCTCCTCCCCCAAGAGGGCCCTGCTGGGAGTGATGGAAGGAGTTGGAAACTCCTGAGCGACCCGAACACTGGTGCGCACGTCCCTGCTAACTGCAAAATGAGATATTGCTGGACTCTGGTCCTCTAAGACTCCCCCTTCGGTGCAATAGTAGAAGAGGGGAATGGACTGGTGTGCCCAAACGGAGAGACCAGTCTACCAGGCAAGGGGTTGCAAGGGTCAATACCATAAGATCCAGGACAGATGGTTGGGGCTCACATGAATGCAATCAGTAGTTGCTCTGAGGATTGTTAATGTTCTGTTTATTTGTGTACCCGCCCTAGAATCTGTAAGTGAGAATTTGAGACTTGTCTTCCTGTATGTGACATGGTTACTGAAACACCTAATAAAAGTTGGTTATTAAAAAAAAAGTCACATATCACAAATCAAGTAGATTCCTGAAAAACTGATAGTCAATAGTTGCCCATGAAAATAACAGATGACACAGTTGCTGAAATTGCAATACACTAAGGGTAAAAGTCAAAGACGTCATTAAACAGATTGGAACAGAAATTTAGTCTATAATAAATTTTAGTGGCGAAAATGTGATGTAAATATACGTACATTGGTTCTTGACATACATAACTGCCCAAGATATGCATCTATTACCAAAAAAAAAAAAAAATTACAATTTGGAATCAATTATTATAAATATTAGTTTTCACAAGTTATATATTTCTTTAAAAAAATTAACCAATTAGTTTATTGACATTTATTTTTCAATGTGTTGTTAGAAGTTAAGAGTCAACTAAATAAATATATTAACTTCAGACATTCAGTTGTCATAAATTGCCAGGGTATTTTTTAATTGTCTCACAATGGTGTATCAAACAAACCTCAACAACAATCCTTTGGGACGCTTTTAGTGAATAGAAAGAAGAGTCGTATAATTTCATGTTAGTTAATGTTGCTTCCAAACAATCAATAGCTGGATTGAAGTTTTTTTAGATTATTTGATCCACCATCATTCACACATGTGGAGAGATTTGTGACAACAATAATTTAAAATACTTTTCCAAGACTCTTTTTTTTTTCAATTTTTCGAATGCTTTATTATATGAAAGTATGAGCAAAAAGGAACAATAACTTACAGAAAAATGATCAAACGTATTCCACAAAGCAATACAAGAAAATGTAATATATACAAAGTTAAAGAATAATGTATAAATATATTACTAGCTATAAATACTGAATAATGAGCAAAAAAAAAGAACCACTTCTAGACTCGCAATTTATGTTTTTTGTTTCAGAAAAAGACAAGAGAAGATATATGATAGATGCAGCAAAGAGAAAGAAAAATATATAAAAAAGATTAAAAAAGAAAAGAGAGATATGAATAGATGAAAAATGAAAATACATGACCAGAACCAGTGATTATCATGTAACGTCAAAAAATACAAACAATTGTTAAGTAGTATCCTAAACTTGTACTAAAACTATAATTTCATGGTGGCTGGAAGACAAAAGTGTTGGTATGAAGTTGTGATGGTGGGAGACATAAATAAGTCGTAAGAGGTGACCAAAATGAGTCTTTTTGAAGAAGTTGTTTCGTAGAAATGGCAGATGCTCTGTCTAATCTTTGAAGATGACAAAGTAAGTTCCACCATCCATTAAAAGTGATCTTAGTAGCATCCTTCCAGTTTGACGTGATAACTTGTAGTGCTAAAGCAACAAGCAAATCCACAAAACAGCCCACTTTACAGGCGCCAATCCAAATAAGAGAGGAACTTCCCAAAAAGATGTTGACAATGTCAAAAGGAAAATTAACATTGCATAGCTGTGTAATTGTATTACTAATTTTTCGCCAAAAAGAAGCAATAGCTGGGCATTGGAAGAACAAGTGTAGGTAAGTGCCTGGTGTATCAGAACAGGTCCAACAAAAATCTGGAATGCTCAGGTTATACTTTGAGAGAGAGAGAGGAGTTAAAAAAAAGTCTATGATAGAAGTAATAAGTGGTTTGTGTAGTGCTGGCATTACAGGATGTATGATGGATTTTGGGCCAAATGCAATTCTATGTTTGAACAGAGAGGGAGCAATTGAGATCCAATTCCCAAGTAAGTTCTATTTTATTTTTAACACAGCTTGGGAAGTGATAGTATAGGTATTTATATATGTGAGAGCCTTTAATAGGGGTGCAGGTAGAAAGCTGCATAGGAGCTAAGGTTGGAGTGGGGATTGAATCTAGCAATAAGATAATTCGTTGTTGTACCAAAAGGGTTATTAAGAATTGATATTTTGTCATGTGGGTGGCTGATAAATTAAATTTAATTTGGAGTTCAGAAAAAGAGAGAGGTAGCATATGCACAAACAATTGTTTGACTTGTAAAATTCCTTTAATTACCCACTCTCTCCAGAAGAGAGTATGATTAGATAATTTGATATTTCTATTATGCAAAATAGAGGAGTCAAGGAATGTATGTAAGGATGATAATGGTTTAGTAAAGAATGGATAAACATTTGAGATGGAGTGCTTAAGACAAGGAGATGAGAACCCTCTGGGAGAGTACAAAAAATATGATATTGATTGAAATGGAAAAGATAAAATAATAGCCTCCTCCAATTTATAACAAATCGATGGAGGAATTCCTTGAGGATAATAGATATAAAGTAAAACGTGTTTCAATATAAATGAGGAATGATATTGGCGAGGATTCCGAAAATTAACTCTACCTATATCCTTTGGTTTGCACAGTGGGGAAAGAACTATGCATGCTTTGCGTCCATTCCATAAAAATGTTATCAATATGCTACTAAGCAATTAAAAAAAATTCAAAGGTGTTTTGACTGGTAACATAGATAAAAATTAATCACTGGGAGCATCATCATTTTAATTGATTCCAACCAACCCCACCAGGATAGATACAGGGGAGACCACTTGTCCAACATGCTATGAATTTTTTGAACAAGATCTGCCAAATTAAGCTGAATAATAGCCGGATTTAAAGGGGTGTACTTATTCCCTAGACATTTTATATGTGCGGGGTCCATTTAAAGTCTGTTCTGCAAACTTATGTTTGAAACAGAATTTATTCAAAGGAAGAACTTCAGATTTATTTAAGTTTAATTTGTAGCCAGAGAGGCTAGAGCGTGAGTTCAATAACTCAATAAATACAGGTAACGATGTCTGTGGATTAGAAACATACAAGATAACATCGTCAGCATAGGCAGTAAATTTAATTTGCAGATCCCTATGCACAAACCCGGTAACCTGGTAAACAAATTAGATAGTAAAGGGGACAATGGATACCCCTGCCTAGTACCTCGATAAAGGTAAAAATAAGAAGATTGAACTCCATTTAAAAAGATAGACGTAGATGGGGAAGAATATAATATATTGATATATTTTAAAATTACAGGCCCAAAACCGTGCCATTTCAGGGCTCGCATCATAAAAAAACAATTAATACGGTTGAAAGCTTTTTCTGCATCCAAGGTAATGGCTGCCATTGGAATAGTACTTGTAGAAGCAAAATGTAAAATATTTAATAAGGCTCTGGAATTATCAGTAATATATCTACCTTTAACAATGCCAGTTTGTTCGATGCCAATTAAATCCTGTATAATCTGATTGACCCGAAGTGCTAATATTTTAGCAAAAATCTTACAGTCTAAATTAATGAGAGAAGTTGGCCGATAATTAGCACACAGAGAAAAGTCCTTACCTTTTTTAGGGATGAGACAAAGCATTGCTTTAGAAAATGTACCTTGAGCCCTATCGTTCTGAATAAATTGATAGTAAAGATAATGCAAATGCGGAAGAAGAATGTGTGACAAATTGAGGTAGAATTCAGCTGTAAAGCCATCCAGGCCTGGAGCTTTATCTTTTGGCAATTTTGCCAAAGCAATCTTAATATCCTACACAGATATTTCTTTATCTAGACAAGAAAGGTCTTGAGACTGATATGGTCGAGATGGGAGAGATTAAAAAAAGGATTCAAGAGCTACCTCAGAGGGGGATGATCCAGGCGTATAGAGATTTTGATAAAGATCAGAAAAACATTGCAAAATATCCTCATTTCTAAAATGGTTAATCTCCTTTTCATCTATAATATGTGAAATCTTGGATTTTTGGGATTTAACTTTAAGATAATTTGCAAGCATCTTTCCAGCTTTATTACACCCACCATAAAATTTAGAATTCATTTTTAAAAGCGTGCCTGAGGCTTGTTCAGTGGACTTCTTATTAAAATCCAGTTTGGACTGAATAAGGAGTTTAAGAGTATCATTATCATTTGAGGTAAAGTTTTTATGCTCCAGAGTTTTAATAGATGATTGTGGCAGTGGGTGTAGTGATAAGAAGGTCGAAGGTACTCAAGGCGAAGGTGAATAAACGTGGATTTATTATAAATGGTTTAAAATTTGCAATATCCAGTGTTTATGTTCTGTTGGTTAGTGCTTCCGCTGTCCTCTTTTCCCCAGGCTTCCTGATGACTGAAGATGGTTTCCCCGATGGTGTTTCCAGGAAGACCGGAAAAGCAAGAGGAAACGAAAAGACCGGTAAGTCAAAGGGTTGTGGACGTTGTGTTGTTCTTTTCATAAAGATATAGAGAGAGGGAGAGGGGTAGGGAGAGGGAGAGAGAGAGAGAGGGAGAGAGGGAGAGAGAGAGAGAGAGAGAGAGAGAGTGTGTGGTGTATAAGGGTCCTCTCCCACAGAAAAGAATAAAGCAGTGGTAATAGGTTCAGGTGTCTAGTGAAGTCTCCTATACTGTTTAATGAGTTTCCTTTGTCTCTGTGCTCTTTAGTGGTCTTCAGGTGCCCTTCTCAACCCCCCTTCTCCCTTTCTTATTTCCTTCCTCCTCCCCCCTCTCCACTCGTCTTCACTAACACCCTCTCTACCCACTATATATCGGAGTCTGTCTTTCAAGCAGGACCGTACCTGGCTTAGCCACATCCCTCCTGGGACGTGGCGGCGTTCACGCTCCTTGGGACCTTCCTATCCCGCCGTGGTATCTCCTAGACCGGTGCCCGTCTGCACCTCCACCGGTGCTCGTCTGCCGTCTACCTCCCTTGTCTCGTCTCCTCGCTCGTCTCTGTCCTCGGCGTCTCCTGTTGCAGCACGCGCCTCGAGCGTAGTCCGTCTTCACTTTTAAGACTATCGGGAACCCGGATATCCGGGTTCCCGGCCTCGGCGATGGTTTCCTCCTCCTTGCTTCTTTTAGGTATGTATTCGGGAATCCGGATGACCGAATTCCCGATATTATTCTTCTCGTGTTCGCAGGCATCGGCAGAACGGCATTCCGTTCTTAATTCTGTGTCGGATGTAGTCGGGGAGTCCACTTCCCGGCTACAATGATAAAAGAAGAGCCGACTCTGTGAGAAACATTTTTTTCTTTGTGGCCACATAGTCAATAATGAAGCCTCTAGCCGAGGCTTTGAGAGCATCCCAGACAATATGGAATTACAAAGAAGGCATCAGATTAAGTTCAAAATATTCCTTGATAAATACTTCAAATTTATCTAAAAAAACCTGATCCTTCAGCAAATAGTTATTAAAGCGCCATCTCCTTGACCTACAAGATTCAGTTGTTATATCAATATCTATAAACATAGGTGCATGATCCGATATTAACATAGCGCCTATTTCAGTGTGCACTAGACCTGTAAGCAAGTGAGGTGTCAAAAAAACATAATAAATTCTAGATTTGGAGTTATTCATGGAAGAATGGAAGGTAAATTCTAAACTATCTGGATTGTAGATTCTCCAAACATCTGTCAAGCCTCTGGAGTGAATGGCATTCTTGAATGTTTTTTTCATTTTATTAGGGATATATCTGGAAAGGGATTGCCTGTCCGTAAAAGGATCCATAACTTGATTACAATCCCCACCCAATATAAGATTGTCATTCGGACAGGAACGTAAAACCTGTGAAATATTTTCCCAAAATTTTAGATCAATACCTGTAGGGCCATAAATGTTGAGTAATGTGTATGGGACAATATTGATAGTAAGGTGAAGAAGAAGCCACCTCCCTTCAGCATCTCTCTCCTCTCTATCTGTATGGAGAGTGCTTTATGAAATAAAATAAGAACCCCATTTTTATTGTGAAGCACAGGAGAACAAAAAACATGACCCAACCACTGCCGCCTCAAAGAATTTATATCCTTATCAGAGGTGTGAGTTTCTTCTAACATGACAACCTTGCAATTTAGCTTGGAAAGATGTGAAAGGACTCTCTGCTACTTAATGGGATTGCTTAAACCTTTCACATTCCAAGAAACAACACGCATGACTTTAACCATTTTGCTGAACAATAAAAAGATATCCCTGTAGCAACATTATCAATATAATATAAGTTATATAACAATAAATTAAAAACCACTGGATCCTATAGTAACAAAAGCTATGTAGGATAAGCAACCAAATCTCAGTCGAGTAAGGAAAAAGGAAGGAAGAAAAGAGAAAAGAAAGAAGAAAAAGAGAGCAAAAGGTGATAAAAACAGAATAAATGGCATGGAGCCAAATGGCTTGAGCCATAGTAAGACAATGTAAAAACAATACAATGACAATAAAATTGGAGAGTGAGGAAGCACGGAAAAAGCTAAGATGGTCCACAACCAGAACTTCACACGAGAAGAAACAGAAGGTCACGAAGATACTATTATCAGGAGAAATATAGAAAACGGCATGAATATTAACAATATTGACTCATACAAAACACTTACTGACAACTGAGAACAAATGAAGACAATGGGTCTGGAACATGAAACAGGAAAGGGACACATATTGGATTTAGGGAAACAAATGAAGCGTGAGGTATCTGTAAAAATAAATAAAAATAAAAGTGATCAGTAATGCAGGACATTCATAAGAACCAACAATGAATAATCAAGATTTGCCACATTTCATTTCTTCACCCTTGTATTGGCAAATAAACTTTTTCAGATCAGCAGGAGAGGCAAATGAAAAACTATGATCTTTATACGTTTAAAAAAAAAGCAAGGATGCACCAGTCCATATCGAACATTTGGAGATCTCAACCCTGGACGCAGTGAAAAAAATGTATTTGCGACGAGAAGCCGTAGCACGTGCCACATCCTGTGAGAAGAAAATCTTATGTCCAGACCACAGCATCTGTTTCCTTTGCTTAGCTGCTTCTAAAACCATGAGTAACTCAGTATACTCCAAGAAACGAACTATTATGCCTCTTGGTCATTCAAGTGATGAGGCACCAGAAGATCTGGGCCCCACACGATGTGCACGTTGTATACTAAGGGCAGTACCATCCTTGAGCCCGACTATTTTTGGAATATTAATTTTCAGAAAAGAGATTATGTCATTGCCTTCTGCCCCCTCACGAATGCCATAAATTCTAAGATTGTTACACTCGTTACTATTTTCCAAGTGCTCAGTTTGCTGCTTCAGAAGCTAAATTTCTTTAGACATGGCATCAATCTTAGTGACTTCATCCTGCATATTGCTTATCCTTTGCTCAGCCTCTGAGACCCTGGATTCCAGCCTTGACCACTTTTCTTCAATCCTTTGAAGGTAAGCATTAGTTTCCATCACAAAGGGCTTCAAGTGTTTTATTTCATCCATGAGATCTTCTAGGGTCAGAGGCAAAGGAGATTTTAGAAGAGGGATCTTTCTTTTGTTGTTTAGAGGCATTATTATAATCCTTCTGTGACGAGGACATAGCTCCAGAGACCGTTGCAGCCGTTGGAGAAGAAGAGGAGGGAGGCTCCATATAAAATAAGTATTTAAGAGAATAAACTCAAAACTGGTAGATAATATAAAAATTATCTTAATTGCAGCACTACAGTCTAGAAATCGCACAAAGCAGAAAATCTCTTAACCGGAAAAATTATTAATGACACATATAGCTCCTGAGGCTTTAGAAGCTGACCATATCCCAGTTTCAGAAATAATATAATAGTCCTGCACCAACAATTAGATAAAATAAAAAATATATTGACTGGATATGAATAGCCCATTTAAAAAAAACAAATAAAACAAATGAGCTTCAGAGAATGCCTGCGTCCTACAACAGTAAAGTATGCAGTCGTTTTTTTTTTAAATCCAAAATGGCGGCCACCAAAGCTGAGGAGGGGCCATGTGAGCCAAAACACATGACAAACACGCTCCAAAAACTATTCCAGCAGTAAAATACCTGTTACCCTCATAGTCCCATCTCTGTGCCTCCAATAATTACTGTTCACAGTGCCCAAATGCCGCCAAACGAAGCAAAAACGTCTCTGTGTGCAGCACTCCCTGGTTGATTCCGACCTCTGCCACCATCAGCCCATTGGGATCACAGATCCTAGCAGAGACAGCGGAAGGTTGGTGGGGCTGCTGCCAACCTCGTAATTTGGCAGTCCGACAGCCACCGGGAGTGTGCCGGTTCAAAGACTGCCACACTCGTAATCAGGCCCTATATATCTATTTTAAAGAAGAGTTATAATTTTTACATAATTATTGCATTTAAAAAAAAAAAATTCTACAAAACAAATTTTATTAATTAGTTATTCAATTACATCCCCACACAATATTAAAATAAAAAAAAATCTAAGAAAATTAACATAAAGTTTTAAAAATAAAAATGTATTGTTAAATCAATAATTAATTGATAATTATTACTTAAATAACTTCCTTTGATCCTACAAGCACAACAACCTACAACTAATATATAACATTAAAAATATTTTTAAAAATGTACATAACTATAAATCAATAAAATATTTTGATACCAACGAATAAGTAATTAATAATTATTATTACTTACCTGCCCACCCTATACATCTACAAACCAAAGAATACACATCTAAAATATAAATGAATAAATATAATTACAAAATGAACATTTACTATATTAAAATAATATTTTTAAATGATTATTTAATTAATATTCAATTATTTAATTTACTGCCCACCCGATACCTCTACAAACTCAACCCATAACTAATACATAACACAAAAAATATAATTATTAATCAATTTGCATATTTATAAATACATTAAATATTTCATTAGAAAATAAGTAATAACTAATAGTTAAATAACTTCCCACCCTAAAACCTCCCAAACCACTATTAATACATAATATAAAAAATTATAATTATAAAATAATTTGTATAATTATAATTTAATTAAAAATGTCATTAAAAATGAACAACTCATTAATACCTAATCAATACTTAATTAACTTCACATCCTATACCCCTGCAAACCTTAGAGCCTGCTAGCACATAACATAATAATATAATTAATAAACAATTTGTATAATTATAATTCAATTAAATCTTTTAATAAAAATTAACGAATACACAATTACTTAATTACCTTCCTACCCTATACCTCTGCAGACCACAGAACCCGCTACTAATACATCATAAATATATAATTATCAAACAATGTCCATAATTATTATTCAATTAATTATTTTATTATAAACTAAAAATTAATGATTAATAATTAATTTCCCACCCTAGACCCCTGCAAATCTCACAACCCGTTAACACATTATATTACTATTAACAATGACATTTAAAAAATGAACTTAAAATATCAAAATATATCTAAAACATTTACAGTTACGCAAACAATATGCAACATATACAAAAGAAATATCACAAAAACACCCCTGCCATGAGAAGACTTGCAGTAATCTGAGTTGTACTAAGTCAGGGCAATGCTGAGTGCAGTGCCGCCCTGGCTGAGTACAAATCAGATTGCTGTCAACCCATCGGAAACTACGTTCCTGGCGGAGGCGGCAGTCCCTTGGCAGGTCCACCCACCAGGGTTATAATGTGGCTGTCGGACCGCCTGAAGTGCGGCGGTTCAACAGTAACCATAAGGATGGCGGTCCTCGGACTGCCACACTTGTAATCAGGTCCTAAATATAGACTATCCAGCTCGGTAAAATAACTCTGTGGGATGTCATAGAAGGTGCTCTGTAGCTCATGCAAGCATCTGGGAAGTGACACCATCTTCACCATGGCTGCCCTCCCCATCAAGAACAAGGGCAGTTCCTTCCATAACTGGATGCATGACCTCAGTCTTTCCATCACCCTACCCATGCTGAAGTCCAGGAACTTTTGTTCCCTATGGGACAGTGTTATACCCAGATTTATAATTCCCTCCCCTCCCCACGGGAGACCAACCCGTTGGGAGAGATTCCATCCGTGTCTCTGCCAGTGTACCATGCAGAAATAGGTGTGACTTATGTTTTTTTATAAAGAGACCCGAAACATATCCAAAGATCTGCAGGGCATTCAAGAGTATAGGTATGAAATATTCTGGGTGGCATAGATACACCAGGGCATCTTCAGCATTTGGGATACCACATCAGTGGTAGCCCCTACAGGAATTCCCCCATGGTTTCAATGTCCAACGCAAGAGCTCTTCCGTGGGGTCTATGGTCAACGCAAATAAAAGGCGACAGGGGGCAGGCCTACCAAGTGCCCCTATTTAGAACAAATCTTTGCAAATACTATGGTGCCTGTGCGCACTCATGCTTGGTTTTCTGTGTATAATAATTTAACCCACGTTTTGTATTGCGGGCCAAAACCCACTTTGTTCAATACTAACCATAAGTAATTGTAATCTATTGAATGGAATGCTTATTCAATGTCTTAGAGTGCTAGGGTATACGGATCCTCCTTCAAAATAATGCATGATATACATGTCCCAGACACCATAAATTATACATAGTTCTTCTGTATGGTATAAACCCACACTGGTATGTGTGTATAAGCGCCAGTAGGCACTGAAGTAATCATGTTGCCAGAAAACCACATACAGCCTTATTATGAGTTTGGTAGTCCCACTGCAGTACCGCCAAAGTTGTAAGAGGACACCACCGCCATGGCGTCCCCCCGCCCTATTACAATGTCCCTGCCAGTCTGACCGGTGGGTACATTGTAATAGAGCGTTCCCACTGGTCAGACCTGCAGGAACAGTGCTACAAGACAGCATTTGGCTCACTTAAAGGAGCCGAGTGCTGTCTCGCAGCACAGAGTGGGCCGACCAGCACCCTCGGAATGCCTGCATTCCCGTCGGGGATGGCAGGTGTGCCACTGCACTGCCCCTGCCATGGGCAGTTCAGGGGCCCCATGTGGCCCCCAGAGCACTCCCACTGCCAGCCTTTCCATGTCGGTGAAGCTGCATAGTGTTGATAAAATTCTGCAGGGATGCCATCACTTTCTGGCGATTTTGCTTCTGATAGCAGTCATAGGGTTTTCTATCAGTATTAGGCTCATCTAATGAGGCACGCTTATCTACATCCAGTGGTGGGAGTGTTATCCCTGCCAAGAATGAAGCACAATGGTCTTTCGTTTTCTCTTTTCGGTCAGCATATATGTTACTCAGGTGAGCCCAAAACATCATTTATCGCCCTGTGTATATTAAATAGGGTTCCTGTAAGGAATAAGACCATGTGCGGTCCAGGTCTCGCCTGAAACTCCACTGCGCGGCTCTGCGGCTCTTTATGCGCACCATTTGTCATCCCCTCTTGTTCCAAAGGTGGCCATCAGCGTCGTCTGGCCTGTGGCAAAGCTCATAGAGCTGCAGGTTCAGGACATTGGTGGACAAGATGCACTTATCAGTGCTATTCCATGAAGGGACTACAATTCCCATGTTTTTAGAGGCAGCAGCCATCTTGAGGTTTGGCAGGCCTATAAAGCCCAGCCAAACCCAAGCACGTTGCTCACTATTTTGAAGACTTCGATGCAGTCAGACCTCGTGAGGGTTTCTCTGAAGAGCAGAGTTCCTGAACGGCAGAGTGACATCCAACCAAAGTATCCTTGTTTCCGTGGTGCTTTTAAAAACGAGTAGGTCGTACTCGTAGCGGTAAGGCCCTGATGAATCCAATTTTGGAGGAAGTTGTTACTTCCAAAGGTAAAGCGCCCCTTGGCACAACGAGCAAAGTGTATTCAGTTTCCAGAGTACAGCGGTCTAGGCGCAACGATCAAGTGTTTCACTTCACAGATGTAAAGCGCTCTAGGCACATCAATTCAAGCGCTTTCGTTCACAGATGTAAAGCGCTCTAGGCACAGCAATTCAAGCGCTTCAGTTCACAGATGCAAAGCGCTCTTGGCACGGCAATTCAAGCGCTTCAGTTCACAGATGCAAAGCGCTCTTGGCACGGCAATTCAAGCGCTTCAGTTCACAGATGTAAAGCGCTCTTGGCACAACAATTCAAGCGCTTCAGTTCACAGATTTAAAGCGCTCTTGGCACGGCAATTCAAGCGCTTCAGTTCACAGATGTAAAGCGCTCTTGGCACGGCAATTCAAGCGCTTCAGTTCACATATGTAAAGCGTTCTTGGCACGGCAATTCAAGAGCTTCAGTCCACAGGTTTAAAGCGTTCTTGGCAAGACAATCAAAGCGCTTCAATTCACAGGAATAAAAGGTTCTTGGCACAACAATCAAAGTGATTCAGGCCACTTGAGTAAAAGCGCCCCTTAACATAATGAGCGTAGCGCTTCAAGGCAAGACACGTAAAAGCGCTTCCTGGTATTATTAAGTAAAGCGCTTCAAGTTCAATGAGTAAAAACTTTTCGGCCTTCATTGTTGTGAATGTGGAAGTATTTCTGGAGATAAGCAAATCATAGTTTTCATTGTTCTTTGAAAAGCTTAAGATGTGAAAAGCATATTTAATTCTTTGAGATTTTCTAAGTCATGATCAAATGTTTATGTTGTGAATGTATAGATGTTACAGGATTGATATTCTGAGTATAATCATAGTCCAAAGTTCTTGCCATCTCTTGTCTCTGAGGTCGTAGTTTATTCTTGTTCTATGTTTCAAAGAAGGGGCTTTGCCCTCATTTCAAAAGGGGTCTCCCTGTGATATCTCGGAGACGTATTTAGTCAAGAGTCTATTGATGAGTTACATTTCTATGAATGAGTAAATGCATATTTGTTCTAACCTTTTCTTTTTAGATCTCTCTCCCTGCGGTTCCCTACCCTAATTCCCTTCCCCCCGACTGGCTTCATCATAACTCTGTGCTATAATAGCTTTCTGAGTTGGTGACGCCGGAAGTTGGGCATTTTGTTCAGCGACGTGCTGATCCCGAGGAAAGGACACAGTGACAGTTCCCTTCCCACTCTAATACCACAGCTGGTTCCCAGGACTCCTGCTGTCAGAGTAGTCATGCTAGCATGGCCCCAGTCTTGTCCTCCTGTGTGTGTGTATCTGACAAATGGCTATGTAGATATGCTTTTCTAACCTTCTCAAGAGATACAGCAACTGCCCGTCATGTTGGGCTTTGTGTGCAAATTCTGGGCCACCCGATCTAGCTCTCCATCAAGCACACAATCTCCTGCTAGAATGATATCTGCTGTTAAAAAAGCTGCAGCCGCCGACACCACCCCACTATAGAATTCCCAGCAATCAATATTAGAGGCATAGACATTCATCAGACACTTCTCAAATCTGTCCAGATTAATAAAAAGGATCACATTTCTTTCCTCTGGGTCAAGGATATGACCTCTATGTTGAAAGGGGACCCGAGGCACCATCCAAATTAGTGCACCTCATGCATACCCTGTGTGCCATGTTGCATAAATCTGCTTTCTCCACCTTTGCCTGAGACTAGATATACAGTCCCCTCCATAAATGTGTCTCCTGCAAGAAGGCAATTGACACCTAACTTCATTTCAGATAAGCATGTACTCTGCAGCGTATCTCAAGTTGTACTCAGCCATGAATTTGTATACTTCATCCACTCAGTCCATCGTAAAAGGCCATTCCTCAACCGCTCTCTCTAGCGCATTAGGCCAGCTCCTGCATAAGAGGGCCTAATTTTGCAGGCACCACATCATCCTTACACGTAAGCAACAATTATTCCCTGTAAACTGGTAACAAAACCAACCATAACATCCCTTCTTCCCTTGGGCAGTGAAGCCATCTTGCCCGGTCTATAACAACTCTGGGCACAAGCTTACATAACCCACCCCATTCCTATCCTGTAAGTATTTCAGTCCCTTAAAACAACACTCTCCACTTACAGATTCTCAATTCTTTGCAAGAGGACAGTATGTCGCAGCTGCCACTAGGCTGAAGCACTCAAGTAGATCCTACAAAGCCTAGGCCCCCTAATCCCATCTGTTTCTGCCAGCATGTAGAAATTAACAGTAGTATAGTCTATAAATGCCCTTCAACAGTAGCCCCTACTCTCTGAAAAAGAAATGTCCCACACTTCACATCGAGCATCCACCCCCTCTCAATTCAGAGCTTTTATTGCGTCAGAAATGATATCCACAGACTCTGTGTGTATCTGCATCCTAGTTTGACATGCCAGCTAGACCAAGAGTGTCACATCATCTTTAGTTCATCCCCCCTTCTCTGTGCTGCCCTGCCCAATCCAGAATGGCTCCATCGCTCTCGAAAAGAGGCACTGTAGTCAATCATCATCTCAGCTCCCATTAGTGTTCTGTCCCGACCTACCACAATACAGCCTGACATTCCAGATACCCTCTTGTCTTTCTCCCTTTTGTCCTGTTTTCTGGACCTATTCAGCTGCCTAGAGACACTGTGCACAGACCACGTGATCATAAGCCCCCGCCTAATTGTCCATCCAATCGCTCGCTGGCACTGAAGAAAAAATATACTTTGCCCTCATGCACTACTCCTAATTATGCAAAATCAAAGCCCATAGATGCATTTTAACATCCAATAAGTTTTTTGCTGTTTCTGGACATTTTGTGTATAATCAGGAAAAATTGCTATTGGTTCTTCCTCAAATTGCGTTTGCCTATTGAACCTTACATGGCCAGGATATTGTCATGGTCCCTATTGAATAAGCGAGTAATAATTGCACGTGGTGGTGCCCCGGCCAGCAGTGGTGGATCTGGGTTTGATGTGCTCTCTCAATTGTGAAAAAGTTGGAGTCCTTGTATAAGCATGACAGGCAAACCATTCCTCCAAAAAGGTTTCTGCAGACAGTCCCTCTGCTTTCTCTGGAAACCCCACAAAAAGCAAATTATTCCTCCTTGATCCTCCCTTGGAATCTTCCACTCATTCCCCCAGTCTTACAGATAGATTCTGTAGGACAGACACCATCTGTTTCAGGGTGGCCACCTTTGTTGTAGGTCTCTGACATTCTCCTTGGTTGTCATCACTCTATCTTCCACTTTACAAAGGTCTGTCCTCAGAAGGTTTACATCAATGGCAAGCAACTCAATTTTTGCTGCCAGCTCAGAACGAGTAGCTTTGATTGCCTCCATGACATCTGTTAAGGAAGGATTGTGTTGGGGTCCATTCCTGCTTGACACCTGTCCAAATCTCCTCTGAGTTTTCTGTCACTGGCATTGCATGAGTGTAGTTGATAAATTTGTTGGTCTGTGGGGCTCCCCCTGTAAGTAGTTCTGAGTGAGCCTGACAAGCCCCAGTAGTACACCCAACCTGACAAAGTTGTAGGAACTTTTTAAAAAGGTGTGCAGTAGAACAAAGGGTGCACCAGCCCCCTCACATCTATGACCCCTGTATGATCAGGAGGTGCCAATGAGCGTTACAATGTTAAGGCAGTCAGCGGCCGGACCTGGGAGGGCAGCACTCGCATTTCACAACCTTAGTGAGTTCAGCCATAGGCCCTCAGTAAACTGCACCGAGGGCCAAAGTAGTACCACCTTCTGTTAGACGTGTGCCCCATATCAACATCACCTTCGGGGGCTCAGTTAGTTACTGAAAACAGATAGGGGTATGACAGCAAAGACCCAGTTTAGTGCCCCTCAGTCTCTCAGCGCTGCATATTACTGTATCGAGTTACCAGGATCAGTAGTGCCAGAAGCCTATGGGCTGTTTACAGTACCTCTTTGTTCACCGCAGGGCTCAGGTCCACAATCAGTGATGGCAGGCCTGGTTGAAATAAACACAGACTTTGCGGCCCCTTTCACGCGGGACTCCTTCTCTGGGCTCACCTCTCTGTCTGGTGGCTGGCATGCAGAATTAAATAGCTAGTTCAGGGTACTGATGCAAGATTATCTTGCCGGTCTATGTTGTCAGGGTTAAGCCACCACATTGCAGACGCATGGCTGCACTCGTCTCACCCATTTTAACCTGCAGGGCATAGCGCTGTGGGACTGGTGTCTTCTGCTGACCAAACCCTCCCCCACAGCATTTCAGTGTGTGCTCGAGGGGACGCATATTCCACTCTCTCCAGTGTTCCCTGCATCAGGCAAGGTTGCAACCCCCCCAGCCTCAGCACCATGTCTCCCAGGGCTGCTTCTGGATCCGAAATGAAGGACGCCCCACTCTCTGCCAGAACGTCTGCATGCTAGGCGCCTGTGGGGCCAGGATACAAATGTGAGAGTCTGACCCAGTCCCCATCCACTGTTACAATCCTGCCTGGCCAGCAGTTGTGTCTGCCGTGGGTAGACTGAAGATTCACAGGGGCAGAGGCGCGCAGTCTAGGATGCACTCGTGCAGCTGGGTCTGATGTCCAGCCCGCAGTTCTGTCCTCGATTCCGGCTTAATGGGTACAACGGGGTAGTATCTTGGTATGCTGCTCCGGCGGGGGTAGGAGGTCAGGAATGGTGAGGACAGATCACTCAGGATTTAGTTTTTTTACTGGTAGGAACTTCGACTGAAGCGTCTAGTCAACCATCTTGCTGGCCACGCCATCCAATTAAAAACATATGCCAAAAATAGTTATTGGTGAAATAAACAACAAATGGTTTTTGACATTTAATTTATTGACTGCATTAAATACACTATCTTTTGTGAATCTTGATTGTTAAACCTATTAAGATGTCATTAAAAAAGGCAAGGAGGTCATACCAAGCTGCTTGTGACAAAAACCTTCAAGCAGCATTGTCAAATAGTTGCAAAAGAATTTGCCTAGAGCCATTTGCATGATAAGGAGCATTTTAGCAAACTCTCCAACTCCTGTACACAAGTTGGATTTTCTACACTACCTGGCATATCCTCTGAAGGTCTTTCTGCTGGAACATATGCTGCAGAACACTGAATGATAATGCATTCTGTAAAAGAGTTTTTAAAGTTACACCAAACATGGCCATATTCAGAGTTACCAATGTGAAGCTGGACATAGGTAGTGGCCCATGTCCTGTGCATGCGAAAAATGGCATCCCCGCACTCACGACCGCCGGGAAAATGGTCCTGGATGTCGTGGGGGCACCTCAGCTAGTGCAAGGGTGCCCTCACACACAGGTGCTCTGCACCCTGCCTTCGCGGCTGGAAGGCCTGCAATAAGGGTGACTTATAAGTGAACTGGTGCAGTGTAAATGGCAGTTAAAGGGTGCATGCACCTTTTCACACAGGCTACAATGGCAGTCATGTAGAAGCCTTTGCATGGGCTTCCTATGGGTGGTAAAAGAAATGCTACAGCCCATAGCGATCCCCTCCAGCCCCAGGGCCCTGGGTACCTAGGTAGCATATACTAGGACTTATTAGGGGTGACAAGTATGCCAATTTTGGGAGAAATACTGGGTTACCAGTATGCAGTACAAAATGTAGAGGATAGAGAGCAAAATCACTGGGGTCCTGGTTAGCAGGATCCCAATGAACACAGTCAAACACACTGACATCAGGGAGAAATTGGGGATAGCATGCCAAAAAAGTGGGTACTTTCCTACAGAGTGGTAGTGACTTGAAAAAGAATATACAATTCTAACAGTTCATCCAATGTAATGCACATTCATATTTTCATACCAGATCCTCCACAACTCACATGGAAATCTTGCTTCCCGGCCATACCTGAGTTCATACGGAGACACTTTGGTAGTGCGATGTGGCTTCGATCTGAATGTGAACAAAGCATGATCTAAAAACATGTCCCAGTCGTTCTGATGTTCGTTGACATACTCGGAAAGTGTGCTGTAAATTATAGATAAATGTGTGTACATAACAATCTTTATTGACAAGTTATAATTCAAGTTTTTTGGCTTTAAATTTAAAATTTACAAACAAAAAAATTCAGATTGTCACTGTTTCAAGTAGATATTAAAAAATGTATTTAAAAAATGGTGGTTTAAAACATATAAAGATTTAAATTGAAAAAATAAAATAAAATTGCAGGTAATAGGTGCATTAAAAAAGCTTCTTATTAGCTTTACCTCTTTATGTTGGCATCTGTACGCTCATCTAAATCATTAGTTGGAGGGTGATATGCTGCACTAACGAAACATTCTATCTGAAATCATTTAGATAAATCAGAATTGACCAGGAAAAAAAATACTTTTTTTTTTTTTTTTTGGAGTTTGGACTTTACATTAAATATTGTCAAAAAAAGGGTGCAGGTTGTAATTTTATACATCACAAATGTAAAACTCAACTTTCACAACACAATCCGTTTAACCCTATTGGTGCATATGTCGGCAAATGGCTGACACATGCACATCCTCCCTGGTGCAGGCCACGACCAGTGGCTGACATCAGGGAGGGGTTTAAAAAACGCACCAGAGGATTTTTTTTTTATTTAAAAACCCCGCTGGAGAAACGGAAGACCATCTGTGTCTCCCGCCAACCCCCCACCTGACCTTCCAGGAAGGCCTCCTTTGAAAGGTGCGATTCTTCCCCTTCAAAAAAGGCCTTTCTGAAAGTGTTTCCTGGCCGTGGTCAGGAAACACCACTAGACACCAGGGATTTCATCTGGGGGGGTTGGCACCTTTGAAAACAGGCTGCCCCCCGATAAAATGCTACCCCACTTGTGCGCCTGTGCCTAGTACTTGCATCAGGAATGGATCACCCCAGGGTCAACAGAAGCCCTCATGTAAGGACAACATTTGACTGTTGTGTGCTTCATTCTGGTCATGTGCACTAAGCCCAGACACACCAGTGGGGTAGAGTTTTTATCGGGACAATTTGGGTCACGCTGGGTATTAAGCAGCTTGTGGATCCCTGCATATTCCTGTAGTTTACATCACAGAGATGCAAGGAAAATCGTGCTTTTATTCAACGTTTTACCTTTGCAGGGCATTCTGGGGAAAAATACTTTGGGAAACCGTCACAAGCAATACCTTCCTGGACTCCCCTTGATGTCTACTTTTCAGAAATGTCTGGGTTTGATAGGTTTCCCTAAATGTTTCCCGATCCCAGGACGAATTAGTACACTCACCTTAGTTATCATTATAGTCACAATACATTTTGGGACCTTCCCTGTCGTGAGCAGTAGGCCTACCCACACAAGTGAGGTACCATTTTTATTGGGAGACTTGGGGGAATGCTGGGTGCTAGGAAGTTTGTCGATCCCCCTCAGATTCCAGAACTGTGCAGCACCGAAATGTGACGAAAGAGTGTTTTTTTAGCCCAATTTTGAGGTTTGCAAAGGATTCCGGATAATAGAACCCAGTAAGCCCCACAAGTCACCCCATCCTTGAATCCCCCTGATGTCTACTTTCCAAAAATGTACAGGTTTAGTAGGTTTTCCTAGGTGCCGGCTCAGCTACAGTCCAAAATCCACAGCTAGGCCCTTTAAAAAAACACATCAGTTTTAAATGTAAAAATTTGCTTTTTGGGGAATTTTCTGTGGCGGGCACTAAGCCTATCCACACAGGCGAAGTATGATTTTTATCAGGAGACTTGGGGAAACAAAGAATAGAGGAACAAGTGTTATTGCCAATTGTCTTTCTCTACATTTTTGTCTTCCAAATGTAAGACGGTGTGTAAGAAAGAAGTCATTTTGAGAAATACCCTGTAATTCACATGCTAGTATGGGGACCCCCAAATTCAGAGATGTGCAAATAACCACTGTTTCTACACTCCTTATCTTGTGCCCATTTCATAAATACATAGGTTTCCTTCATACCTATTTTTCACTCTTTATATTTTACCAAATGAATTGCTGTATATCCGGTATACAATGAAAACCCATTGCAAGGTGCAGCTCATTTATTGGCTCTGGGTAGCTAGGGTTCTTGATGAACCTACAAAACCAAATATATCCCAGCGACCAGAAAAGTCCATCAGACATAACGGTATATTGCTTTAAAAAAAATATCATAGCTAGAAAAAGTTATGGAAGAAAACATAGACAGGAATGGATGTTTTTTCAAATCAATTTCAATATTTTGTTACTTCAACTGTCACTCTGTAAGAAAATCTTGAAGTAGCTACACAAATGACCCCTTGCTGAATTCAAAATGTTGGCTTCTTTTCGGAAATGTTTAGCTGTTTGGGATCCACC